>NC_133752.1:85516200-85833796 GCF_036562045.2 Rhinolophus sinicus
AGCGGGGTGACCTGTGTTTCTTCAGCAGTGACACTGTCCATAACTGGGAAAGTATATCTAATTTAGGGACATGATATGAAGCCCACTTGGCCAATAGACTAAAATCACATTCTCCAATATCGCATTATCGGTAATACCTGACTCAACTGATTCTGAATGTAGGAAGGAAAAAGGGGTGTATGTGTGTGTTATTTATTCATTGCTGTGCAAAAAGATTTGCAATGGTACCTGGAAACTTACTGGAGTCTAGTAAATTTTTGCTCAAAATTAATGAAGGTGGAGAGAGTGAATCTGGTATAAACCAGCAAAGTAGGCTGAGTGTGAAAATTATAAATAGGAAGACAGTTTGAAGCAGTTGATCCAGCTTCAAACTTCCAAATATAGATCATTAGTATTAGAATAGAAAATAGCAATATTTCTCCCCATGGAAAACTCAGGATAAATTGTCACTCTTGGAGTTCCAAAACACACCACTCTTCTCAGAGTCTGCTGGTCTCCGTCAAAGCTGGAGGGATCCTCCCTGCAGGCCTCCTGGTTCTTTTGCTTACTTAGAGCAAGTAGAGAAATCTGCCAACTTCAGTGTTCAGGTTTTAAATTGAATAGTTTGGGAGATAGCAAGATAAAGACTCTGATTCAATTTCAATTTCTTTCTTTTAAAAATAATAAGGTTCAGAAACACAATGACCCAAAAGGAGGAACTGGATAAAGTCCATTTGGTTACCAGGCCTTGATATGGGAAGAAAAGAAGACATAGCACAGACAATTGTCTCTATCCAAGGAGGTAGGCAATGTACAAAATATAATGCTCATTAACCAAGATGGAAAAGGCTTTGTTTTTTATTCCCCCCTTCAGGGGAAATTTTAGAAGCCATTGGTGACAGAAGAGGTTTTGTCCCTCAACTCCCTTTTAGGTTCCATGATGGAAACCATACATTAGGGTGTGATAGGCTGACCACTGGGCTGGGAGTCAAGAGACTACATTCCATGTCATGGATAAGTTACTTTCCCTCTCTGCATCAAGGTTTCCCCATTCATGAAATAAAGGGCTGGGTGGCTTTCTTCCATGGTGGTATAGGTGGGCCTCCTGGCTCCAGTTGCCTCTATCCGGCTAGAGCAACCAAACTGCGATGGCTACCTAGGAGAAAGCAGGGGCCCGGAGACAAGCATCGTCTCTCAGCATCTTGAATAGTACCTCTTCTCTCCCCGTTTCGCCTGGCTGCCCTATTTGGCAGCCACTTACAGAACTACTGCTGAGCTTCCATCTGTTGAATATCAGTGGAACATCAGCAATGAGGGGTGTGAAATGTGAATGCTTCTTCCATATTTTTGTAGTTGCTGCTAATGGCTGTTTAGAAACAGAAAATATTAGAAGCCTTTTTGAAAGTGTCTTCTGAAATATTAAAAATACCTAGAGTTCATTAGATAATTGCTTCATAGTGTATAGGATGGCCACCCCCATCCTTGCAGCCAGTGACACTGTCTGATTTATCCAAAGGGGTGAGAAGTCATTGTAGATGAATTAATCACTTGGAATAGGGCAGCAGATGCCAGCTGTCTAGTGAACAGCGAGGCTTTTCTGTATTTTGAGGCTTTTACAGTACACACACACACACACACATCAATTCTGCTGTGTAAAAGTTATTTACAATACATGAAAACACAGTTGTTTCAAATTAAATTCAAAATGGCTTGTTTTGTTCCCAGTTATGTTTATGAACATGGTCAAAAGAATGCCTGTGCCCCAGTAGTCAACATCCATGATCTATAACCTGGTGAACTTTCACCAACAGCTAGAGGCTTATGTTGACATTTTTTTTCTCAACCTAATGGGTGCTAATTTAACTAGGTATTATCATCTTTAATTTAGGGTTTATCACTCACAGAGCTGCTGAGCCCAGCAGTGTGACTCATGGCGTTCTGTATATTCCTTTGTTTCCAAAGCTAGTGACACTAAAAATACCGTAAGAGTACACTAAGGTCCAACACTCACTTAACTTGCTGATTGCTTGAGGAACTTTGTAGGACAAATATTTGCACAAGGGATAGGTAGCCACAGGGGTGGGTGCGTAGAAGAGGTAGCGAAGAGCAGACAAATGTGAACATGCTAGATCTTATCCTTATCTAGCCTAAATCCCTTTCCATATTCAAGCAAAGGTCCTGTCAGACGTGAGAAGCAGGACCTTAGAACATGATAATATAATTGAGTCACTGTAGGGGATGTGGTGCATCCAGGCCTTGGGGACACGGTGGTCCTCACGAGGCGCAAGGCAAAACGATGGGCCACGATCAGCTCATTGTCTGTTAGCTTCCGCTCTGATTCACATGCTATTGATAAATAAGATGGGGGGTTGGCGAGGGAGGGAACTGAAGCCAACCCGCACGGCAAGATTAGAAATGGCAGCTGGATGCAGACACCGCCTTCGACGACGCAGAGCACCGGCCGTTGCTCGCACAGCAAGCCCAGGCCACACTCATTAGTCTCCTTTCCGGCCTACTGCCTGATGCAGACCACAGGTGCAGAGGCCTGGCTCCATCTTCATGGCTAAATAAGACCATGAAAACTCTGGAGGAGTAACAATATGGTGGCTTACAGACGACTGATGGGTACATCTGTGAGAAACTCTACAATATGATTTCTGACAGTTGTTTGGCATAATTAAAAGATCACTAAGCTGAACTAAGAAAAGATTTTTCAAAAATAGAGATGATTCCGGATGAGATGTTAATACCGTAATGGAATTTCTCTTTAAATTTATCTTTAAAGGAAGTCTCTGTCAAAAGCAGGGCTGAGACATAAAGAAGTCGGTACTAACACATGGTAACTGACGTCAGATTTTCTCAGAGATGTAGGAGTTAAGAAGGTAGAAAGATGTGAAAAGATGACTTTACCAACTATTTGAATTTCCTCATGACAATAGCTGTATTTCAAACTTTATTCAAGTTCTTTAACATCAATCTACTTTAGGTCTAAAATCAAAAAGTACATTTTCTACAACACATAGGGTACTTTTGAAAGGAGAAAGAAGAGTGGAGAATGGAAACAGAGGGCTGGAGAGCATCATATGGGGGGATCCAAGTAGGACCATAGTGGCAGGGAGGGCCAAAGACACATTTGCGTGGAAGTGCTAAGCCACAGATCCTGGCATATGGTGGCAGGCGAAACAGAGCAGCTGGTAGCTTCTACAGTTGTCAAAGCCATCACAACCACCGTCATTCCCCCATCTACCCCCAGGCCCCGCAAACGGGAGCCAGCAGGTCCAAGTGTCCTCAGCTTAGCAAACCTGGGCTCTTGTGGACAACACATGCTGAGCAACAGCACACAGACCAGTGCCACGTGTCCTAAGGCCCCCCACAGGGAGTGGCTTCAAAGCTTCAGGAAAGAAGCATTTTTCTTGTGGAGGACAGGATTAACAGCAGGGCCCAGGCCCGCACGTCGGACGCTGGGCATTGGCAGCTTGAATGTTCCTGGTTCTGACTACTTATGAACAAGCCCCCAAGGCTGTGACATGTTCTTCTGCTGAGGCACAGACTAGAATGGTGACAGCAGTGTCGGGGGTGAGAGCGAACCATATAGCTAGTGAATGAGCTTGGCTTACTGCTTAGCAGCTATGTTTCAACTCAGGTTTTGCCATTTTCTGCTCAGCAACTCTTGCAAGGTGCTATTGAAAAATAAAATGTCCCATTGTGGAAAAGGTCCATAAAGAAAGCCAACCATGCATGCTGATTTTGAACGTGAAGAGAATGCAAAATGCTCTGAGTAAGCCATGAGTTTTAGCCAGAAAAGAGAAATTTTTGATAAATTAAAAAATATAATGCTACATATGGTGTCAGGTGTGTACCGGACTTACTGGGGGCATCACTTCATAAATTATGTAAATGTCTAACCACTATGCTGTTCACCTGAAATCACTGTAATATTGAAAGTCAACTGTAATTGAAAAAAATAAAAAAAATAAATTTAAAAAACCAGTAATAATAATGAAAAGGATATACTATAGAAGGATCAAAGTCTGCAGATATGCCAAAGTTGTGGGTGTTGAGTCTACTACCTGTCCTTGCCGATTTGACATGTGACAGAACTGTGTTCTCCATGTAGACACTGAGACCAAATACTAAAAGGGATCTACCTTCAGCCAGAAATAAGGCATGACTCACGCTGGGCATGGTTTACATGTTGATAACACCCACTAATAATATTCCAGTTTTTCCACATAGATCCCAATGACATGCTCATGGTATGACAACTTTTTGGTGTCCACATATTAGTATTACTTATAGTCCCATTGTTTTCCATATTTGGCCACGCATGTCAGTTTGGATAATTTGGAAATGACATTTCAGTGAAATTGTTGGTGCATGCAAGCTGCCTGTGGAGAAGTGTGAGACAGACATAAGGCCGCAGCTGGCCCCGTCAGGGCTGTGGAACAGAGAAAGAGGCTGGGCGGTTTGCTGAGCCAGTGATGAATGTCTGCCTATGTGATTGCTCGGTGCCTTTGCCACCCTGAGTTCCTGCAAAGTCCTCTTGAACTCTGGCCCCTTGTGCACAGCCCTCTTGTATTATCAGGGCAGCACTCTGATGTTCAAGCCTTAACTCTAGTGGGCAACAGCAAAGCCAAGGGCAGCCCAGGGAGAGAGTAGAGTTTAGAGATTCAGCAGGTATTTGGAGGTCAAGGTTCTTTAATAAGCATCTCCAAAGTCAACTCTAAACTCTTTGCTTGTATGGAATATTGGTTTCTTGAGTATTGCTTTCAATAATCAGGTCCTCACCTGGGAGCTTGTGCATCTTGTTCTAGAGTGGGTACTTTGTAAGATTTCGTCTTGCTTGCATGACACTTTGCCAAGTCCATAAGGAGTTACTGAGTGGGAAGTCACTTGGTCCTTGCTTTCCTGCTTTGTCATGACTCGTAATGAAGCCAAGATGAAAATTCCTGGCCTGTGAACTGGAAGGCAACTGTGAAATACGGGAGATCCAAAGGAACAAGTCAGCCTCCCAGGTGCTGTGGGGTCACCGTCACTGCCAGAGGGGCTGTGGAGAAGGGTCGACTTTTTGTCGAAGGCAGAGGAGCTTCCCCACTGCTTGCGTTCTCCAGGACACAGTCGTGGGGAGGTGGGTGGGGTTGTTATGAAAAGAAATCGGTTCTCTTACTGCTCTAAACTGAAGCACCATTCTTGCCTTTGGAAAGGCCAGCCGCCCACTCCTGCCTTGCTTTCTTCTTGCCCACACACATCACAGATTTAGCCTCTGTCATTCTCATTACCGTACCTGCTGCCTGAATGTCTCTCTCCCCGAACTCCCTGAGGTGTGGGGAAGTTCCCCATCTTTTCTTCCTCCCACACTCTCTGAGACAAGCATACAAAGTGCTCCATCCTGGAGTGCAAAGGAGAACATCTAGTTCTCGCCAGAGGTTACTTCCCCTCAGATTGTCTGAGGAGGATGTTGGACCCAGTGATGTAGGTTTCCGTCCAGATGGGTTCGGGCTGATGCACCATAAACCACAGTGTGGCTCTGGGCCCCTTTGATCATTTCATCCTTTTCCCTCATATTCCCCGGGCCCTGGAACAAACTTCACGGCCATTCTCTGTGCCCTAGGACTCTGGGTCCTTCTGTGGTCCATGGCCCCAATTTTCCTCTCCTGCCTTGAACCTGAAGTTCCCGATTTTGCCCCTGAAGAATTAGTCCATAGCTCTCATCTCTTGAGCTATTTTCTGATCCCAGACCCATTTCTTCACTTCTAGTTCAGTATTGCTGATAGCTATTACCTAGTCAATTATTAAGGCGGATTCTACCCCTGGGTGAATCATGGCTTTTAAAACTTTTGTTCTAAATTAAGTCCTGGGACAGCCTTACCAGTGGTCCTGTGGCCTCAATGATGGGTGCCAGTGTCCCAGGCACCTTATCTGTTTTGCCTCAGTTCTATCCATAGCCAATAGCCAGCTCCCCATTTTGTCCCATGTCAAGTTTGCATGCCCATCCAACCTGCCATAATTTGGAATTTTTGGATGGAAGTAAACATTTAGTTATCTACTCATTTGTACTTCATACATCCTCGTATTATAGCATTAATCCTGCTGTTTTAATATTTGGTTACCCGTTGGTCTCCCAGGACAGACTACAAACTTCTCTTGGGCAAGGACCAGCTCACTCATCTCTGGATTATTAGTACCTGACACACAACAGAAGCTCAGAAAATATTTATGAACCACTCAGGTTAATAGGTGAAGTTCTCCAGGGGAGAGACCTTACAAAATCCTAAATCCCGAGCCTCACCACGGACAGTCCTTTATCCCGGTTAATAACAAAACAACCAAATTAGCAAGAGATGGTCTGTTCCCATTCATCCAAGAGAAATTTTTGCAGTTTTGTTTGTTTGTTTCTATTTGCTTATTTGTTAGTTTTTAAATAAAGTGGAACTTCTCACTGAAACTCATGTCATGTTGAATCAGCTGACCATAATAGTCAGAACAAAAATGCTGTGTTCCACTTTTTTTTTTCACATTGACAGTAGAAGCCAAGGTTCAGTGCACACAAGCCACACTATCACCACAGGAGCTACAGTGCAGAGAAGCTTCCAGAAATATGTGATCAGCCTGGACCACAAAGCCCTCCTCTCTGTCACTGCCTTATTGCGTCTTCCTAATCTACCTCCCCGGCCTTTCCATCACTAGAGGTGCCAGGAAACAGGGGAGTGTGCATGTGGGAGCAGAGTGGTGAGAGGCTGAGCCTGGGGACACACAAACACATCAGCCTAGAGCTGGGCTCCTGCTCTGCCACTAACCCCATCTCCCTCGGCCTCATTTTCTTCACCTGTGAGATGTGAAAAATGCTACCTACCTTACAGACTTGTTACAGGGGTTAGTGATAATGGATAATTTATTATTGTGATTGTTTTGGAAACCTCTAGGCACAGACCACATTCTCAAGCTGGCACATAATGAAAATCAGGGAATATCTTATGCATTATTCATCACACCTTGACATGACTTTTATATAACATTCAGCTGGAATATATTCGATCTGATCCTTCTTCATTTGCTATTCTGAGCTCAGAACATAAGATAACTAGCTCATCAGTTCAATGAGCTGATTTTTTTCTTTTAAGAACATCTGTTTGTGCTAATGTCTCAGGTGCCTGAATGTACCTGGTTTCCTGAAGTTGAGGTAGGACCTGATGAAGCTCAGGTGATGTCACGGAATTTCTCATGCACATTATTGAGGCTGCATGACACGTGTGCGACGTGTATCTATTTGGAGACACTGTGGGAAGGTGAATCACGCAAGAGCTCAGATTTTCCAGTGAGCAACTGTGGAATTTTAATTAGCTTTGAGTCCATGTCTCTGCTAGAAATAGCAGATCTCTAAGCATTTCTTTAATAGCATTGCATTAATTATAACAATTCTGAAAGGCATAACTCACAGGATATATTTATGTTAGCTTAGAGGAACAAGAAAGGCAACATACACTTCTGCATTGGGTACATGCCTAGAGCTACTGTCAGATAGATGTTTAAAAATATTAATAACAATGAGGTAGATGAACTGGTTCACACTCTCCATTAATCCTCTAAGATAGTACCGTCCAACTGAACTTTCTGTTATAACAGAAGTGTTCGGACTTGTGTTATGTCACATGGTGGCAACTAGCCACATGCGGTCACCAGGCACTTGATATGCAGCTAGTGAGACTAAGGACTGAATGTTTAACTTTATTTAATGTTTCTAATTAAATTTAAATAGCTGCATGTGGCCAGTGGCATGGTATTGGACTGTGCAGCTCTAAGGCATCAGCTGGAACCCACTCCAGCTGCCCTGCTATTGGCACACCAACACCCAAAAGGCACCCAGAGAGCCGCAAACCCAAGTACTCAAGCTCAACTGAAACCTCCTGATTCGGTTCTTTGATTTTTTTATTCCACAACAGAGTGGGAACATCCAGTTGGAGAGAGAGGCAGACAGAATGGCAGCGACTGGAAATGAAAAAAACATTGAAAACAGACCAGGACTCAAAAGAGAAACACAGTCTAGGATTACTGAGCACAAGGACACACAGCCTTTATACCTCAAAAATATAGCATTTGATACCTTGGACCATAGAGAAAATGTTGAGTTCAGGGACATAAGCTTAGAAGGATAGAGAGAAAATGAGCCAGACTCTTCCAGCCCTCTGTCCATCAGAAGTGGTACAAATATTGACAATTTTGGCACACAGATGGGTGGGTCTGGGTTATCTGGAGAGTTTAGCTACTGGGCACATCTCATTCCTCACATAAGCAAGAAATTATACTTCCCTATGATGTTCTACTGCCCTTGGGCTGAAATCTCAAATAATTACCATGACCCTTGGGGTTGCCTGATGTAGCTTTGCCCACAACTCATGCCTCAGTTCATCCACTTCTTTGTTATCCAGTTACGTAGACTTGCTTCTGTTTCCTGAAGGTACCATGATGCTTCCTCCATAGGCTTTGCACGTGCTGGTCCCTCTATCTAGAAGGATTCTTCCACCCAACGCTCATCCCTCTCCAGCTCCAGATCCCAGGTCAAAGGTTACTCCTGGGAATGTCTGCTTCTACCTGCACCGCTCCCTACCCCATCCAGGCCTCGCTCCTTCATTATTCACTCCTTCGTCTGAACTCCCTCACCCAGAACACCGACTTGAACATAGATATTCATAAATGAGATTATCTGATGTATTCATTTGTAAACTATAAAAAAGCAGGGATTATGTTTGGCCTGACTCATTCACCTTTATATCCCCAGTAGCTGGTTGATGCTAAATAAATGCTAAGTGAGAGAATGAATGGTTTTTTTTCTAAGATTTTCATAAAGTCTTGTTAGTCTCAGGGATGATTCATCTTCTCTTTAAGTGCCATTCCAAAGTTCTACTGTCCAATAACTCTTTGTCCTGAAATCTTCAACCTTAAAATTCCACCCACTTCTCCCTTATTTGCTCTACTTACTATATTTGCCCCCAAAACTTCCTGCTTCCTTTAAACCGTTGGCTCTCATGTTGGCAAGCTGAACTGCATCTGTGGTTCTTTCCTTAACGATGCAATTTTCTTGATATTTTTTTTTTAGTTTATCCTCCACCCAGTCTTCTTCTATTATCTCTTATATAGACTTCCTCTAAATTTTCAATCTATTTATTATTCTTTCCATTAAAACAAGTGTTTAAAAGTGTGGGAAATTAAACCTACGCTTATTCCTAATTCTTCTTACCCCCTACCTTTGAAACATAACAACTTTACAAAAGAAAGTTCTCAGTTAATTCTTTCCAAACCTTCAGGGGATTCCCAACTTCCCATTTTCCATCTCATTCCATTTTTTTCTAAACAAATCAGGGGTAAAAAACTCCCATTAGTCCAATCCCCTCTTCTCTAAGCCAAATCAAGTTTTTATGCCTGAGGCTTCACTCTCTTTTCTAAAATGAGCTTTCTTCACTCCTTTATTTTCCCTTTCTAATAGACCTTATTTAGTTTGGGTCTAATAGACTTAAATTCTTGAATATACATTACAAGTCTCTTTAGCAAGTATTTATTGAGCACCTACTATGTGCCAGATACAGGGAAACAGCAATGAATAAGATGAAAAAAATTCCTGCCCCCATGGAGATTACATTTTACGGGAAGAGGTATAATAAACATATTAACACATGTAATTTTAGATAGTGCTAAGCTCTACAAATAATGTTATAGGATATGTTCTGCTAAATACAATGGAAATAATGTGAATTTATAGCTCTTAACTCACAGGAATGTTGTGACAATTAATGAGCTAATGTATGCATAATGTATAGAGGAGGGTTCATTATCCTTGACGGAAATTGTGACTGTTTTTAAAGCAGAGTCCTGTCATAAATATATTAAGAATTATTATTATTATTTATTTAATGAAAGGGAAGATCCCCAATCATTCATTCAAGAGATGTTTATGGGATGTGTACTGTGGATAAGTACTAACACATAAGCAAAGTGTTACAAAGAAGAACAGTAAACCAGTGACATCCTGACTTCAAAAGCAGGGCTGAAATAATGAGCCACCTCATTATATGTGGCCTTTGCCTAGGAAAAGGTCAATCAGGACACAGGGTTATTTGGTCATTACCCTCAGACCACTCTTGGTGACTCACTTCCAACCCAGTCAACTTCCCATGGTTCTAGATGGCAGAGCCCTGGTTGTTCTTTTACCATAACATTTAAAAGTATATAATAGAATAGGAAGGCCCAGAACCCAGATTCGTAGACTTAGAGTTGAAAGTAACTTCATATGTCATATGTCTATTTCACAGATGAGTGAAATATATACAGTTATGCGCCGCATAACGACTTTTGGGTCAGCAACGTACCGCATATATGACAGTGGTCCCATATGGTTATAATAAAGCTGGGAAACACTATGGCCTAGTGACATTGTAGCCATCATAATGTCATAACACAATGTGTGACTCACGTGTTTGTGGTGGTGCTGGGTAAACAAATCTACTGTGCCGCCAGTCATATAAAACTATAGCACATACAATTATATACAGCACATAATAGTTGATAATGTAACAAACATCTATGTTACTGGTTTATGTATTTATTATACTACACTTTGTATTGCTATTTTAGAGTGGACTCTTCCTACTTATAAAGAAAGTTTGCTGTAAAACAGTATGCCACAGTACACCTCTACCAGCTGCATGGTCTTGTGTTTACTGTGTGTCTTGATTGTGTCATTTTCTCTTGTGCTTGATTTAATCTCGTGTCATTTGGTACCGTAACATGCTGTACAGACTATAGGAGCAGTCGGCTGTACCCTAGAGCCTGGGTGGTGGTCAGCTACACCATCGAGGTGTGTGTGAGTGCACTCTGTGATGTTCGCACAACAACAGAATCACCTGACAAGGCATTTCTTAGACTGTATCCTCATTGGCAAACGGCACATGATGGTACATACATATTACGCACTCATATACATATGCACACATGTACATATACATATGCACACATATATTTAGGTAAATATCCTGTCCTGTTGATCCTAAACAAGCCCTTTCTCTATTGTTACTGTAATGACCTATTGAAAATAAACAGAGTCAACTTTTCAATTCAATTCAACCAACCTTTTCTTTTGTTTGGTTATGTGCAAAACAGCTTGCAAGGTACTAGAGGAGGGATAAAAATGAACAAAATCTTGTTCCAACTTTCAATGAGTTTGCTATATAACACAAGAGATAGAATATAAAGTGAGGGTGGTAAGTGCTATGTAAAGGCACAAATATGGAAATGTCCCCAAAGAAATTTACCCCGGCTTGATTAGTTCTGATGGGAACTGGCCTGCAGCCAGAGATGGGAGGAAGGGCATTAGGCACGAGGGAATCAGAGGCTCATGCACAGAGGCCGTGGGGCATGGGGCTCACTCGGGAAAAGGGAAATGGTTTTCCTGTCCGGAGCCTCACAAGGGCTGGAGGTGGACATGCCCCTTTCTGAGGGGCTTCACACACCATGCCGCAGGACTTTGGACTTGATTTGTCCCCAGCACTCTGTTCCACACACATGAGCTCCTACTTGGTGTTCTCAGCCAGAGGGAAGGACGTCAGCAAGAATCCCCTCACCGGACTTTTCATTCGAACTCTGCTTTATGCCTAAACTCACAGGAGGAAGAAGAGAGGCAGGTTGGTGGTTGTCTGAAAATGGCAGCTCAGTTCTGTTATTCACAGGTTACCTGGGATAATAAGAGTTAACATTGAATGTGTGTGGGGACAGAGCCAGGAGTGTAGTTTCCAGGCTCTCGGCCTCACGTGGAAAGGTGCTGGCTCAGGTAGTAAATAGACATCAACTGTGATTGCATGGCCGTCAGCTGTAACCAGTGAGCCACTGGCCACTAATATAACTGCTGTGGCTACGCTAGCCGCAAATGGGGGCTAGCAAGAAGATGGTGGCTGAGCCAGCAAGCGAGGATTGCAGTTAACACGGCGGGTTGCGGATTGCAGAGAAGTGGACGGCAGGTTGCAGATAGTGTGGCTCCTGCTTCCTGTGTCTCCAACCTAGCCACTGGCGAGACTATAGGGGTATGACTCCCCTACTTATGGCTCCGTGGGAGTTCCTTTTTGGCCTCACCATGTCCTGAGTTCTTGTGTGGAGAGCGGGAGCAGAGACCCCGCAGGCTGCCCCGCACAACAAATGGCGCAGCAAGCAGGGTCTCCCGCAAGACAATTTGCTAAAAGTTTTGCACACATTAGCTCACTTAATTGTCATAACATTTCTGTGGGCTAGGAGCTTTTAATATTTTGAGTTCACAAATCAGGCAACTGAAGCTTAGAGAAGTTATGTGCTAGAAAGAATTCAGATTGGATAACCAACCAGGTTAATTTTATTCCTAAACCCACCCTCTTACCGGTAGTGCTATATTGCCCTGGATTGCTAACTCTGGTTGGCAATGATTTTGTTACAAAAGTACACCGGGGAGAGGTGAAAATAATTTTTAGACAACTCTATTGTGGCTGGTATTTAAAAGGATAATAAGAAGACAAAAGCTGAGCTTGGCTGTGCTTGTCACCAGCCCTGCATTATGAGTGAAATTAGGCCCTTGATGGGCTCCTTCTGCCACTCTGGCCCAATTCATTCCTCACCTTCCCTTCGTTTGTGCTGAAATCATGCAGTACAACTTCAACATTGATTTAAGAAAATTAAGAATCAGAAGGGTAAGGCTATTGTAAAATAATCTATGTAATACTTCTCAAAGCCTAAAGCCAGTGGGGTCGTTCTATTTTATTATCTGTCATTGTAAATTACTTTGGCATTAATTAACATTACTGCTTTGGCTAAATACAAAAGATCGAAGGGTGATTTGACAATTTATATGCAAGAAATCAGAGTGGTTATTTTACATCCTATATCCTGAAATGTTCAGATCCAGCATCAACCTAACAATGCTAACACTTCTAATCACTTGTTTCCTAGTGGCAACACCTAGGAAGGGACTCACCACTCCCTTCAGGACAAAACGTCTTATGGCACTAAGACCCCAATCAGTACCTCAGCTCCAACACAATTCCGGATCATTGTTGTAGAAGATGCTTTAAACATTATCTATCATTTTGAAGAGATGTTTTACAATAGGGACGAGTGCATCATGAAAAAGCAAATGCACCCTTAGGATTTTGTCACCGTGAAGCCTACGGTAGCAGGAAAGGTGTATGTGAATGAACCCAGTGGGCTGTAGACCTTTGAGCCTGAATGCTTGTAAGGGGCCCCTGCTGATGCCTCTGCTATTATCCTCCTGGCTGGCCATGCTACGGAGGTGGCCACCAGCTCAAATGTAGGGAGGCCACAGCCGTGTACAGGAGCCCCACGTACCTGTCCTCACAGCATCTGGTTGCTGTGCACTTCTCTTCTGTGATCACGTTTCATCCCCATGGCAGTCCTCATTCTTTATTAAGACTAGAAAATAGAGACAGGGTGTTGTGACTCTTTCCCAGTGGGACTCTCACTGAGCTTACAATGAGTGTACACAAATATTTGTTAGATGAATACATATATACATTAATTGAATGAAATTAGAAAACACATCATCCAGTGAACTCAGTCCTGAAACTTCATAATTTCAGAATGAAGACAAAACTCTTACTTGCTTTTTAATTGCGTAAGGGACAACTGCTTGAAAACTTGAAAACAATTTTGGCCATAACATTTAATAAAACACGTCCCCTATCCTGGTATGTCATTCTGCCTAGGACACCTTAGTCAGTGGGTCATGTTCCAGAAAAATGTCAAGAGCTGTACCTTGAGATAAGAGTGGCCCTGCAGGGGTAAGTGTCAGGGAGTGTCAGTACAGTGTACTTGGCTCTCATTAGTTTTCTCTTCCTTCAGGCTCAGGGCTGGACAAGTACAGGCTTCCAGCCTTATGATTGGCGAGCACTACTTTGCAATAAAGCGGTGAAAATGCTATCAGAGACAAATACTCCAAGCATGAAAAAATATTATACACTCAAAGTGAGAGGTTCACTGGGAGAAGGTTCCCAATCGTCCCCAGCACTCTGTTCTGCACACATGAGCACCTATTTGGTGTTTCCAGCCAGAGGGAAGGACAGCAGCAAGAATCCCCTCACCAGACTTTTCTTGGAGGCAGTGGGAGGAAGTCTCTGCCACTACATGCTCTGCTGCAAGTCAGAGATTTTCACCCTAGGTAATAAGCGCCTTTTTCACAAACACATTTCAGTCTACATTTCGATAAAAGAGAAAATTCCCTGTGAAATATAAGGGCTTCATGCACTCAACATTAAAAAAGAAAAAAAGTATCTTTCACCACACATTTGGCAAGTTCCCATAAGTATGTTCCACACTGAACATTTTGGAAATAGAGTAGTCCCCCCTTCTTCAAGAGGATTCATTCCAAGATCCCCTAATGGATCCCTGAAAACATGAATAGTACCGAACTCTATAAATACTATGTTTTTTCCTAAATATATACATACCTACGATAAACTTTAATTTATAAATTAGGCACAGTAAGAGATAACAACAACTAATTAAAAATTGATCATTTATAACAATATACTGTAATAAAAGTTATGTGAATGTGGTCTCTCTCAAAATCTCTTATTGTACTGTATTCACCCTTCTTGTGATGATGTGAGATGTTACAATGCCTATATGAATGAAATGAAGTGAGGTACTTAGAATGGCATGCAATTTAAAACACGAATAGTTTATTTCTGGAATGTTCCATTTAATATTTTCAGACTATGGTTGACCACGGGTTACTGAAACTATGGAAAACAAAACCATGGATAAGATGGGAACTACTGTAGATGTTTTTCCATCCTGAATCGTGGTGTGGCAGAGCTTGGAATCCTTGGCCCAATTTGCCTGGTAGAAATACGTGCGCTACAGCTATAGACAGAGCCGTGGGGCTGTCTACAATGCATCTTGATTTATTGACTCTCTCTGGGGCTGAGCATCTGCACTCTTCCTAAGGCTGCCTCTCTCACAGGTCCAGTACTCAGCTATTGTTATGCACTTCCCATCTGTGTTCATGGAGGTCATTCTCCAACATGGCTCCACAAAGTGGGGAGAGTACCGATGGGCGGAACCAAACTTCACTCAATGGGAAAAAGGAGCCATGTTAGTTTTCAAAAGCTCCCCGTATTAGGAGCAATCGTTATAGACTCTCTGGAATGAAAATCTGAACTTCATTCATTAAGGGTCTTTTTCTTGGAAAGTCCCTGGGTGGTAGGTAGTCAGAGTAAAGCTAGTTTTATGGTGTTTCAGGGGGCAGAGCAGGCAGAGAGAGAAGGTAAGTCAGCAAGTCAATTGCCAAATCTCTCTCGCGCTCACTTGTTCTCTGTTCCCTTCCTCTCTCTCATGCTTGCTACTGAACAGGTGGAAATTATTCTGTGACAACAACCTCTTCCTGCTTTACTCTCTTTCTATGCCCCTCTCTCCCTCTTCTCACTCTCTTCTCTTTTCCTTCTTTGTTCTCTCTCTTGTTTGTGTCATACCTCACCTCCTTTCCTCGCTTGTGCTCCAACATCTCCTTATTTTAGTTGTGTATACTCAGATCTCGTTTTCTCAAACTCAGTATAAAATAGGCCTCCCCTTTTCTTTGCTCCCACATAGACTCTTTCTCCCAACTTCATTTTATAGTTAATTATGCCACCACTTTCCCAACCTTCCAAATTTCACGTTTGAAATCACCTTGATTGACACCTCAGTCAGTCACCTAGTCTTGTTGATTTTTCCCTAAATATCTCCCTCATATCTATCCCTCCTACTCTGCTCTCCTTGCTGCTGCCTTAGCCAGCTCGCATTACCACCTTTCTCCCTACAATCCAAGGGGTGGAAGGATGGCAGCGGGCACTACAATCCAGTGGCCTTAGCAAAATGGGCTAGGGGTAGGGAGAGTGGGAAATGTGGTCCGGACTATTGTAAGGACCAGCTGAGGCTTTCCCCTCACAAAACAGTCCCTCTGTTCATCCACCTTAGGCTGGAGGGATAACAATAATGTGATTTTCACTTATTCTGCAAATATATATTGAGTCCCTGACATAACAAATCCTGTCCTAGGTATTGAGATACAAAAATGAACAAAGCAGACAGAGTCCGTACCCTCACGGAACTCACTAGGTCACAAGAGAGGTTGCCGATAAGTAAAGATGCAATGTGACAGGAAGTAATAAATCGTAAAACTTATATGTAAAGAAAAATAGAACCAAATAAAGGGAATAAAGGGTGAATGGGACCAATGGCCAACAAACACAGGAAGAAATGCTCCATGTCATTAGGGAAATGCAAATCAAAATCACAATGACATACCACTTCACACCCACTAGGATGGCTATAATTTTAGAAAAAGAAAATAAATGTTGGCGAGGATGTGGAGAAACTGAAACTCTCATACATTGCTAAAGGGAATGTGAAATGGTGCAGCTGCTCTGGAAAACAGTTTGGCAGTTCTTCAAAAAGTTAAACATAGAGTTACATGTGACCCAGCAATTCCCCTCCTACATATTCACCCAAGAGAATTGTGTTCACACGAAATCTTGTACATAAATGTTCAAAACAGCATTATTCACAATAGGCAAAAGGTCGGAACAGCTCAAATGTCCATCAAGTGATGAACAGATAAACAAACTGTAGAGTAAATACAATGACATATCATTCAGCCGTGAAAAAGGAATGGAGTACTGATTCATGCTACATCATGGATGAATCTTAAAAACATTACGCTAAGTAAAAGAAGCCAGATACGAAAGGCCATATATTGTATGATTCCATTTATATGAAATGTCCCGAATAGGCCAACCCATAGAGACAGAAAGCCTACCGATGGAAGTCAGGGCTCGGGGGATGAGGGAATGGGGAATGACTCCTTAATGGGTAAAGGGTTTCCTTTTGGAATGATGAAAATATTCTGGAACCTACATGGTAGTGATAGTTGCACAGCATTGTAAGTACACTAAATACCACTTAATTGTGTGCACTTTAAAAATGGTTCAAAAGGTAAATTTTATGTTATGTGTATTTTACAATGAAAATAGTGACAGCGTGGGGGGCAGGGGATTTCAGGGGTTGCTCCTTGAATAGGAGGGTCAAGGAAGCTTCTGAGATGAGGTGAGATTTGGGCAGAGACCTGAGGCAGGAGGGTCTGAGCCTTGTAATTAGCCACGCAGAAAGCCTTCCAGGTGGGGGAAACAAAGCACACAGCTCGCTCTGAGCAGTATTCAGCATGATCTGACTCCACTTTCCTCATTTCACTCCTCAGTCCAGAAACACAAATGGCACCTCTGCATCCAACTCCTGTGCCTCTCTCAGCCAGCCCTTCCCTTCCTGCTTCTCATCGGGGCATGCATTGCTGCACTGTCCCTTTCCACCCTGTCCATCACCCACACAACTGTTCTTCTGGCCATTTGGATGCCAAACAATGCTTCAGGTCCCAGCCCAGAGACTACTTCTTCTGGGATGCATTTTCTAACGCCTGCCAGAGCATGCGCACTGGCCCCAGGCGGGAGGTTTGAGCATTGAGTCTACCACTCATCAGCCGCGTGACGCTGGACACTTAGCCCCTTTCTAAGCTGCTATTTCCCCAGATGCAAAATGAGTTTGTTGAGGGAATAAAATAAGATGATTGCAAAGTGCTTAGCTTAGTACCTGATGTAGAATGAACTCTCAGGAATGGTAGTCGTATTATTTCAACCTGTCCTACAATCCAAAGTTTAAAATTCAGCACTTCGTTTTGTACTATCTGATAAGATTTGGTAATTATTTCATGAATATAGCTAGGAGTCAAAATGCACAATAAACACCAATGAAGATATTTATATTCTTTCAGACAGCCTTTCCCCACCTCTAGTGGGGGAATGCAAATCAAAATCTAGACTATTCTAATACAGAGCATCTAGAATGCACTTGAATAAATGTTTGTTTGACCAATGATTGATTTATTCATTGATTTGGCTCTATCATCAAACAAGAATGAAATTTTCTTTAAATTGAAACTTTAAAGGAAAATAATGATCTTTTGGGGCATGAGAGAGAGAGACAGACAGACAGAAAGAATTGGTAAATAAATACCTGGTCCCACCAGTGTCACATGTATTGAAGATTTCATAGGTATGAATGTTTGCCCCTCCCCCTCCCCAAAAAACTGCCCTGTCAAAGAAAGTCCTGGAGCAATGGTGGTGTTTCAGGAAAAAAAAAAAAAAAAAAAAAATATGGCTCAGTCTGCAAATAAACTGCTGCTTTATTTTAAGAGGCTATAGTTAATGGTGTTCAAAGAAAATGTGAATACATTTTACAAACAGATGTAAGACCAATCTTTAATGTTCTATTACTGGAGAAAAGCATGCCTTTAAAAATATGAGATATACTTAAAAAATATTTAGAAGTGGGATATAGATGATGATGATGGATAGATAGATGACAGAGAGAGAGAGACAGACAGAGAGAGAGAGAGAGAGAGAGAGAGAGAGAGAGAGATACCCAATTACTTAAAGAGAAAGGAGCAAGGAAAAGAGAACCAGTTTAGCTTTATTGGCATTAGATATGATGCCAAGATAGGACTGGGAACCGCTCCTGTGTGAGCTGGTCATGTGACCACCCTCCAAGCAGCTGCTCCAGAGAGTAAAGATTATGAGATCAACCAGACAGCCTTTTCCAACCTTTATGACCTGTACACACCCAAATGCAGTTGGGTTGATCTACCGTGGCACATCTACTCCTCAGACACCCAGAGAATTACCACTGCAGTTTTCTCTCCATGCAACTCATGTTTCATCACTTTATTCCTCTTTCAGAGAAACAGATACAAGCCCTGTTCAATAGGGAAAAGCTAGAAAGCAGCTGGCTTCTTCCAGTGCTGACTGACATGATAGTCTTAATCATCTTTTCAAACAAAACCATGAAAAAGGAAAGAAAACGTTTACCTGATAAGAGCCCTGATTTCTTCGTGAGAGTCTAAAAGGGAGTATTTAAGAAGCAACTCGAATGCATCTTCTAATAGTTCCTTAAATCCAAAGTCTGCCTCCGAATGCAGCTCTGAGTTTGAGCTCTGAATGGAGGCTGTGTGTTATTTTAAACACAAGGTTTCTAGTCAGTAGGGAGGAGAGATGGAAATGAGGTACGCTGGCAAGCAGAGGCACCCATCCACCTCAAGTGCAACGCGCTCGCAGATCTGCTGTGCAAGCTCAGGGACATTTGAAGAACCCTCAAACCAACTTTTCCTAAACTAGAGGTTCAAGAACTGTGGAAAATTCCAAAGGAGTAAGATAAGACACTTATGGTCTTTTCTAAAAAAAGACATGTTGGTATGCCCTGTCAGATACCGTCTGAAGGAAAGTTCAGCACGGAGCTGGCCTGTGGCGTCCTGGGCCTCAGACAGGAGAAAGTGACACCTGTTTGATAGCTTTGCTCCACAAAGAAAGAAGCTGTTTGGGGCTTCAAAGCAGAGAATGACAGAGGAGTGTGACCAAGTCAAATCTTTTGCGTAAAGACAAAACCAGTGTCATGAGAATCCATAGGAAGTTACACAGTAAGAGAACAGCAATTCTGGAATGTGCTATTATGGAAGATTAACATGTGTGTGAGTGTGTGAGAGAATTTGAGTGTGGGGAGGGCATGAGTGTGTGTGTGTGTGTGTGTGTGTGTGTGTGTGTGTGTGTTCTCCTCACTTCCCAAACAATGCAAAAATGCAAAGATCCAGCCTCGGTTTGGACCAGTGGGAGATCCTCCTCCCTCGTGCTTTGGCAAATACAAAAGCTGCCTTTGGACTTGAAGGAGAATGATTTACGGCACACAGGATCAACAGCAAAAACGAGAGCCGCTGAAATGGCCAACAGTCCTTTACAACCAGCACTTCACAGATGCCAAAGGGGTTTAACTCCACTTTTGGAAAACCTCAGCAGTGCTCCCGTTAAGCAGGGTCATAACTCAGTTTTATTTAGAGTCTTTCATCTCAAAGGAGCTTGAGGTGCATTTACACCAAAATATAAATTATCCCGTGCACAGCCACCTCGGGGACGAAACACAGCGCCTGCCTTAGCAGCAGCTGGCCAGGCCACCACCAGTCAGTTCGGAGCCCCAGACAGACAGCAGAACTGTGGCAGGAGGCACTCTGCAAGGAAGACTGAATGGCATCTGCCCTTCTAACATCTGTCCTTTCCTCCCCAGACCTACAACGGACCTCTCGGATCCACACCTCGCTTTCCTTTCTGAGTCCCCCTAGGCCTTCCCTCAGTGATTTCTACCCCACCCAGTCCTCCCTACATACACAATCTCACAACGGACCTCAAAATTGCAAACTAGGGGTAAACAGTGACTGCATTTCCAAATTTGATCCTGGAGACCAGGGGAAACGATGGCAAAGCATGGCTCTCAGGCCAAATCCAGACTGCTGCTTATTTTTGTAAATAAAGTTTTATTGGTACACAGCCACACTCCCTCATCTGTGGATCCTCTATGACTTCATTGGTACTGCAACAATGGAATGGAATAGACGTGGCAAAGACTGTATGCAAGGTGTTTTGATGTGTTTGTTTTGCATTGTTTTATTTTTTAGAGGTAGAAGAAAGGAGCAAGGAGGCTCTTTCAATAATCTCTAAAGATCCGTGTCTAAGAAAGAAACACCATATTCTCACCCTGAGTCTCCAATTTTATTATTCCTTCATCAGAGAAACTCTTTCATCCAGGTCCCCTCTGTCCCTGCCTAGCCACACTGGTCCAGTGTACCTAACTTCATCCCCAGGAAATTACCAGTGTCTGTCTCCAACTGGTCTCTCAAATAGAAGACTTGGAAGTACCCGCAAGGCCCCCTCCATGTCACCCTCAAATGCACCCTGTCTTTGAAATCATCTCTGGTTCTCCCTAGACAGAGTTAGTTGCTCCCTCCTCCAGGCACTCACAATAGTTTGTTCATTCTTCGCTTGTAGTTATCTTCCAATTATCTCTATGTTTGCCTTTCTTACTAGACTATGGGTTTCCTGAGAGTAAGAACAATATCTCATTCAACTTTTTATCCCCAAAACCTAATACAGTGAAAGACATACAAGGGGCCCTTCCATTAATGGTTATTACAAAAATAACTCAGTCAGTCTTGCTCCACTGGAACATAATCTCAAAGGAAATGAATGAAGGGATTGTCTGATATTCTCTGAAGACGAGGCGTGTTTAAAATAATCTTCCCAACAGATGACCCTGACTCTGTCCTTTTAACTCTTGCCCCTGCGTGGGGCTGACTTTTACACATTCTTTGTTAGTTGGTCACGTAATTTTGAATTTACAGAAGAAGAGCCTCATTACAGAAATATATACCAACAGCAGTTAGAAAAAGACAATCTTTGTAACAACTAGAGCTGTCAGAAGAGTTGGAAGGGTTGGCACTGGGTAGAAAGTAGGCTGAGTGTTCTCTAAGTTCCCTTCTTACTCTAAGGTTTGGTAATAGTCTCATTTCTCTGGTGTGGCCTCATCAGAAGACAAAACTATCACACGGTCACGGGACAAAGATTTGCCCTCATTAGGATCAGAGCATAAAAGAAACCAGTCCCCTCACATGGCAAGTGGCATCGGCATTGTAGCATTTTGGCAGCAGTGCCACCACACCCTCATTTGTATCCTTTCTAATGGTCACAATTGTGGCAAGACCTGATAATATTTTGTAGTGAACAAAATTGACAATATGGTGTTCTGGGCATTCACCACCGTCATGGCCACTCACCATCTTGTCAATAGTCTTCTTTTGGTAAACTTGGACTTTCCACATTGGGTTCTTGTCTTAGTCTGCTCAGGTGGCCATGCATGCAAAATACCATAGATTGGGTAGCTAAACAGAAAAATGTATTTTCTCAAGGTTTTGGAGACTAGAAGTCAAGATCAGATTCTGGTGAGAGTGCTCTGTCTGGCCTGCAGACTGCCCAGCCGTCTTCTCACTCTGTGCTCATATGGCCTTTACTCGGTGCCCGGGTAGGAAGATCTCTCTCTCTCTCTCTCTCTCTCTCTCTCTCTCTCTCTCTCTCTCTCTCTCTCTCTCTCCTTGTCCTCCTCATCTTCTTATAAGGCTACCAATCCTATCAATCAGATTAGGACCTCACACTTCTGACCTCATTTAACCTTAATTACTTCCTAAAAGGCCTACTTTCAAATACAGTCACATTGAGGATTAGGGCTTCAACATATAAATTGGGGCGGAGGAGGTCACAATTCAGTCCATAGAATTCCCCCTCTCCCAAAGTAGAAGCCAGACTCTCTTTCAGCCTTCTTTGCAGCTGGGGTGCAGACATACATCAGAGTCTGGACAATCAGTTGCCTTTAACTCAGTAAAATACAGGAGGAGGCAGGAAAGGGGTTGAATCCACTCTACAGGAAATGAGTGCCACTTGGCAGGGAGACATCAGCTCTCAGAGGCAGCCCGAGGGAGGGCCAGCTGTGGTGTCTGGTTCAGATTGTCTGCTAGGTGAGTTCAGGGGCCTGGGCCTGCCTCTGTGGTGACAGCAGCCCCCACCCTCACCCCCAGCCCCCCCCACATGTAGCTGATACTCCTGGTTGTGCAGCTTCCACATCCGACCCTGGCCTCCCAGAGAGTCTGTGGTCCACTGATAGTGCTCAGTAATCATCTTTTGGCTCACACTAGATAGAGGCACCATTTTCAAATAATGCCAATGTTTATAGCTGATACAGGTGCTTAAAACTAAACCATGTAGTTCCTTTTTGCTTTCTTCACAAGCACTTCCGGATGACTTTTCTTTCTTACCTCGGTGTTATTTTGAATGAATATTTGGCAATGTGATGTTGTACCAATACTTGGCCTGTTTGCTGTGGGCTCATTCTTTATCCTTTCCCCACTTCCCTTTGTGTCATAGGAGGTGGGGCAGGGGGAGGGCTCACCCTTGGAACTTGTATGTCACAGGCTCTCATACACCTGGTTTCCAGCTGGGTTCAACCAAGAAGAGGCACGGTTGAAGCCAGGAAGGTAGGAGCGGGGAGAAGCCAGGGCATTTCTCCTCCTCTCTCCACTCCAGGTAGCTCTGCAGCAGGTTCATCGCCTTCTCTGTGACTTCAGCTCTGCTGACAGGGCCCTGGGTCCAGCTTCTGCCAGGTGACTCTGCCTTGTGTTTCAGCCGAGGGATAGCAGTGGCTTCCCGCTACTGCTCGTCTCTCAATTGCCTCAGCACCCCCACTTGGCTTCTTGGCTTTTCCATCATCTGTGTCACCTCCTCACTGTAGTAAATGTCTTCCTTTTTAAATGCTCAGAGCTGCTCTCATTTTCCTGGTTGGATCACGATTGACAAAGCATGGAGATACCATTTTTGCTTCCGGTCAAAGAACTACCCAATGCCCGTGGGCTTCAGTGGGACTCAGCAGTGCCTTCGCTCTGTTGGGTGGAATTCCTCTTACTATGAATCCTTTGGACAAGATCACTTCTCCAAATTTGACCACCATGAGGCAAGTGTTATCAGGCCATCTCTGTAACTCTTCCGGTCTTGCCAGAGAACAAGAAACAGTACTCAAAGAGACTTGTTGATGGAAAACATCACGATTAGAAACAGCAGCTAAATCCTGCCACATTGACCAGAAGATCCCATGAGGATAAAGCAAGATAAAGCAGAGTTGGGTAAGGGAAGGCTGACAAATAAGTAGGGAATTTAGAAAAATTTGCCAGCCTTTTAGAAAAAAAAAAAGATAAACACTTTTCAGTTCATTAGGTGAAAAAAAAGGCTATATATACATATAAGTGTTCATTATGGCATTATTTATTAAAATAAATCTAAATGTCCAACATAAGACGTTTTACCCCATGGAATAGTTAATAACCAGTAGCAAAAATAACAACGAAGGCACTGTTTATAGCAGCGTTAAATAAATAGAATTAGCAGAACCAGATAATGTATCTACTCTGTGATCACAGCCATGTGAAAATCACAGATGCATAGAGACAGACTAGAAGTGGTGTGGGAGAATGCTGAGTTGACATGTTAAGGTGATACGATAATACCGTGTTTCCCTGAAAATAAGACCTAGCCAGACAATCAACTCTAATGTGTCTTTTGGAGCAAAAATTAGTATAAGACCCGGTACTTTATTTTATTATATTATATTATATTATATTATATTATATTATATTATATTATAGACCCGGTCATATTAAAGACCCGGTCTTACAATAAAATAAGACCGGGTCTTATATTAATTTTTGCTCCAAAAGATGAATTAGAGCTGATTGTCCTGCTAGGTCTTATTTTCGGGGAAACACGGTAGGTGGATTATTTTTTATAAAATTGCCTTTTAAAAAAATAAGGATGCTTGTACAGTAATAAATATTTTCCCTTCCCTTTTCCTTCCCTTTCTAGTCACGTAATACTAAGTGATGACAAGGAGAGGACGGGCAAGGCTGAGTGGCAGCCAGCTAGCAGGACTGACTTGGGGCACACTGAAGGGACATAGAGGTAGGAAAGAGTATTAAGAGAATAAAATGAGAACTACTGAAGAGCGAGGTAATGAAATTTGAGTGATTTGTAGGACCTATATAGAAACAAACGCAAGCAGGATTTTAAATTTGGGCTGAATAATGTGTGGCCGGTTTCATTTGTAATACTCCACACACTGTCACATCCATTCCCATGGACTCAGCACAGGAGATGGTGAAGCTCCTTTCCTGCCCCTGTTAACAGCTGGAGAGACTGAAGCTAAGATACGTGAAGTGACTCTCACATTACACAGCTGCAAGGGTCTTCTTTGGCCCCGAGTCCAGCCCATTGGCCTCCACACCATCGTTGCTTCTCAACAATTAAGATTGTGGTTATCAAAATCAGTGTCCTTAAGGACCAGAGACCGGTCTCCCCTTGTTCAGTCTTGAGACCTCTCCTTGAGCTGCTTTGCCAGAACTTAGCCCTGGGTGCCGGATTCTCTAGATCAAAGTTTTCCTGGAGTGAGATCCTCTTATCTGTTATCTGGCAGGCTTCCTGTCAGCCTCTGTTGACTGCCATGCTGGAGGAGACCGGCTCATGGAGAGCATTCAGCTGCTAGTAGGAAGGGCTGCACAGAATAAAGCCTGCCTACAAGAGGGGGAGGGGTATCGGACCTACTCACAGAGCAGTTGCAGGATTACATTTTTAAAATGTGTACATGGGATTTAGCACTGTGCCTAGCACATAAAAAGTTGGCTAGCCGGCTGGTAGTAAGAGCCTCATTAGTAGTAAAAATAGCAATCACATCAATTAACTAAGAGGTTGGGATTAGAAATAGCCCCATGGAAAATTTTCCTTCAGAAATTCAGCGAAAGGAGAAAAGTTTCTTCTTTCTTCTCCCATAAACTTACTTAATCCCTGGCTCTATGTAACTCATGTGCTTTCTTTTTAGCCCAAGCTGCAAATAGACTCCATTAGTCCAGATTCATTTAGTTTTTTTTCTGCTTCATTCTTCACCCTCTTTATATCTTGCTGCCTCTCTTGGGTCTTATAAATGGTTTTATTAATATTGATATGTTGTTCTGGAATTCAAAATAAAATAAGTAGATATTACATGGGAAGTATAATTTGATGCCTCTGATTCAGAAAAAATTGTCATGTCAGCATATTGAAGCATGCCTAAGGCCAAGATTAGAGGCTTATTGGACAGTCTAAACCACAGATTAGTAGGGCGGTAGGCAAGCATAGGAGCAAAACTGGCTGTGTGAATCTACAGGTTGGCACCGCTGTTTAGACTACGCATGAATAAATGAATGGACACCCAGCCCAACACCACATTTAAATAGACACAGCCTAGAAAAGTATGATGGATGTGGTAATGGTAGCAGTTGGGGTCGTGTCTTCTGAGAATGGACAAGCATGTCAGGAACAAAACCATTACTAAGCTAAGCTAAATAGCACGAAGCTAAATACAATTTTTCTGTGTGTTGGCCAAGGAAGAGCCATCTTTCAAAATAGGAGGAATGGGAAATGACAGTTGCCAAGTAAAACCTTGTTTATCTTGATGCAAAATTGATTAACTGGAAAGAGCAGTGGTATTTAGTTTAGAGCTGGATGTGATGCGGGATATAACAATAAGTAAATACAGAAATATCCCCAGGGAACGAAAAGCCAATATTTGACTTATCATCAGACATAGCTCCAGCGACTTTTATTATTATTATTTTTAAGCTGATTCTTTGTCCCCACCTCCAGAGATTTTGATGCAGTAGATCTTTTTTAAAAGTTCCCAGGTGATTCTGGGAATTGGTTGGGTTTGGGGTACATGGTCCAGATCTTATTTTTCTGCACCACTAGGGGTTGGACTAGGGGTTTGGGACTAAGAGTTGGAAAAGAAGTGGTTCACCTTCAATGATAAGTTATTAGGAAGACAAAACTTGCACATACTGATATGAACAAGGAGAGAATAATGACGATGAGGAAGGAAGGTTAGGATGGATTTAAATGCTGCATAGATGTCCCTAGACTGGAGAGGGGCAGGACGTCCCTAGCAAGAAAATAGCATGAGCAGAGCCATAGAAATGAAACTAGGCAGGCGGCAGGGAGCAGGGCCAGCAGACTGGGGTGGAGGGTACACACACTGGAGTAGATGGAAATAAGTCTGACTTACGGACGCTTAACGAGGGGCGGTGTAATTCTCGGTAAAGAATGCTACTCACAGACAGTGGCCCAGTGGAAAGTATGACTTGAACCAAAAGTTCCCAACCAAATTGGAGTTATAAGACACTGTAATTGTTAGTTTGATTTCACAATGTCCCGCTTTTTCCCTCCATATCTCTCCAAAGAGCTCATTAACACGGCATCCAGGCCCTAAGCACTTCAAGTTTTCCCTTTGTGAGGCTTTGCAAATGCTTCTCAAGAATTTCCAACTCTAAGACAAAATAACAGGAGTTGAAACTCTAAGAACATTTCCGTATGAGCACACACTACTGGAAAACAATCCCATTTATCTGCACACTTCTCAACCAGGTCTCGGTGGGAATATGGGAGACAAAGCCTATCACAGAATGTTACCCTAACAAGACCAATCCCCTCATATTGTTAGCAATGGCGTAGGAAATTTATCTAACATGTATCCTGAAGACCTACTGTGAGCCAGGGGTCATGAGTACTGGGATATAGAGTTAAATATTCTTCCTCAAGCAGCTCACGTTGCTCATTAAATTTAAGACTGAGCCCCAAATTGGATGTGAGTCTAGCCCCTTGAACAAGCTCGAAAAGATCACAACATCTGAAAATGGTGAATAGGTAGAAGAAAGTGATGAGACACTGAAGACGGTCAGGAAGGGTCCCCTCAGTTGAAGCGTGGGAGTCATTCATTCATATCTTTGATTGTGGCCATGAAAACAAATATGGCACCAAGAATGAATAGGAATAGAATGAGCAAGGGCTATGAAGTAGTAATCTCTCACTCGCCTGTGGCAGCAGCAAGAATGGTCATAATTTGCTCATTTCATTTGTGGCTTTGGTTTTTAAGTGATATACAAAAAACAAGACGGCAAAAAGAACAATTGAAGTTGGTAACAGAAGTAAGCCCTAGAGAAAAGTTCAATGATTCTAATTCCTTCCAGAAAAAGAAAAGCCAGAAAAGGGATTTAACAGAGCATTTAAATGGAGGAGAGTTATTTTAAAGAGAAAAGCACTTCTCTGTCTCAACGTGGCTTAAGTGAGAGGAAATGGCTGTAATTTCAAGAAGAGAGGTTAATTTACTTATAAGGAAAACTTTCTGACTAGACAGATTGTGTTTGATATAGATCAAATAACTGAAGAATCGGGGGAGACCTTTCTTAGAGACCTTTAAGAGGAGGAGAAACAGACTTTTGTCTGGCATGGTAGGATTCTGGCAGGAAAAGAAGAGTTGGGGAAGACTGCACCCTTAAAAGTCCAGCAATTCAGACTCTGACATCCTATAGAATGAAGAAGGTGATTTTTATAACAGCAGCAGCAATCATAGCTAACCTTTCCTTTACCTAATGCTTACCACAAGTCAATTACGACCTTAGCCAGTACATACAGTATATTAACTCCTTTAATCCTCACTACAACCCCACAAAGCGAGTCACTACCTGCACATTACAGATAAGGGAACTGTGGCACACAGAGGTTAAGTTACTTTTTCAAGGTCACATGTTGGCAAGGAGCAGACCAGGTGCAGGGCCCCGCGGTCAGTGTCTGAATGTCCCATGTTACGCACCGTGAGGACCTTGTGGCTCCAAGTAAGCAGGGACCTTCCCCACCTCTGAGTCACAGTTCTTCTAGAAGGCAAGAAAAAGAAGGGCTTTATTTGAACTCTATTCTTTATAAGTTTGAAAGCTCGCAGTTGAGGGGAGGAATTCTTTTAAGCCCAGGCCTTTTCCCAGGAGCCTTCTCTTCTGTCCAAACAGTAAACAAGCAACGGTGTGTTCCCCAAGGCACTTGGCTCACCTCCTGGCCCCCGATCACGACCCACTTCTGGGTATAAAGCAGGGTCCAAATCCTTTATTAATTTACCTCCACATGCCTTATTCCAAAAATGACTTAAGGCAGCTTAAAGCTTAAACCAATTCTTAGTTTCAAGCAAACTAATACCCCTGCTTCTCTAGTCCACCAAAGAATTTTCAGATATATTTGCCCATCTTTAACCAGATGTGGCAGAAAACTCACTTCTCATCCAGGTTTAGGTGTAATCAGAGAAGTTAATCAAAAGAACAAAATAGCCTTATTTGGGTAATATTTAAGAAGTGTGAGAGGTGGTCTTAACCCACCAAAGGAAGGCTATTTTCAAATTGGAAATGAGACAGCAAAGAAGAAAGAAATTATGTTTTGAAATCTGTTGCCCAACTATGAAGGCCAATTATCCTCAACCAAAGATAAAGGGAAAAATTGATATAGTAGGTTTCATGGATAGTTGGGAAAAAGAGATCTTGGGAAGTGAACGTCCAGGCTTTCATCAAGGCTTCTTTAAACTTGCACTACAATTACTTGCGTCCAGTGTGCCTGTGACCGTCTATAACTCAGAGGGTTTATTTCTGACGTGACCCCCATTCAGATGAAAACTATCACTTAGGGAACAGTCAGTGTTTGGGGTTCTCATCTCTACACCCCTCCCCTTGCCTAAAGTGACAGCTCATACTTCAAGAAAATGGGTCAGAAAGACCAGGGCGCAATCTTTCTCCAACCTCTGCCACGTTCTGTCTGCTCAACAGGGAAATAATAGTCTTGTCACTGGTGGGGCCCTCAAGTTCAAAACCCTGCCTAAAGGGTGGGCAAGACCAACTGTGATTCCACATAAAGCTTCTGGTGACAGTTCAGCACAGGGAGGCAGGGACCTCAGCTCAGCAGACATGTGGGCCCACGATCCTTCACACCACTAAAACTAGACTCTCACACTCTATTGTTAATCACCTTGAATCGGGCCAGCAGGGAGCCTCCTCGGTTCTGTGCCCAGTGTCTCCACTCAGAAATGGTCCGAAATCCACCGAGTTTGGGTCACACATCAGAAGGAACACGGCAGTTGGGCAGGTCTGCTCACACTGCAAGAGTTGGGTGAGTGTCTTGGTGGTCCTTTTACCTCATGTTACCATCAAACAAGCCTTGGGTTGAATTCCTAATTATTTAAGAAAACGGGGTGGACAGCAGAGATGAGGAGGAGCAAAAGAAAGCCTAGAAGAGGGGCAGACGATGTAGTACAGTGATGTGACCCTTAATATTCTTAATATTTTGAGGGGCTCCAACCCTCTATGAATCACTGAAATCACGCATCCTTTCTTCAGACAATAACATGTCACATGTCCCCACAAGATCTTACGGACAGCTGTAGCAGGGTTCATGGGCACCCTGAAGCCAAGCTATGGATGTGGACAAGAGCCCCAGCAAAGAATCTGTGCTCATTATGATCAGACAGACCATCCCCTCAAAGGCAGGCAGAGGGCTGGGGCTGGACTTATCAGCTCTCCTTCCCCAAATGCCTACTTTCAGGTCTTTCAATCCCAGTGGGAAATAGAATACTCTGGTTTTAGTGACAGAACCTAAGTTGGGTTCCAGTTCACAATTAACTAGCTGTGTGACTTTAGCCAAGCTACTCAACCTCTCTGAGCCTCGACTCCCTCATCTAAAAATGGGGACAACAGCAGTGCCTACACTGTGAGATTGCTTGAAGATTAAGTGACCAAACACACACAAACTGCTTGGCTCAGTGCTTTAGCGTACCAGGCACTCAGAATATATTAGCCAGGAGCAGGACCTACCAAAAGTCATGCCATCACCACAGTGATCATTAAACGGTCAGGGCTTGAGAGTAAGAAACAGTCATTGGCAGCCCGGAGGGGACAGGAGCCATTGTTCTCACTCTCAGGGCAGGCTTCCCATCGATCAAGACATCTGTGCTCCATTTTGTGAGGCAGCAGCAGTGACAGAAAATGAGCGCTCGCCTTCTGGTGAGATGGGGACGGGGGTGTGTAGGGAAACCTCAAATCCAAGGGCAAGTTTATATCCCTGACAGACGTACGCTGCACAATACTCAGCTATATATCAAGAATATCCACAGATGCAGTAGAAACACCTGAGAACTTCACTGTAGCCCCACGTTGCAATTTGCCAGGAGATCAAATGAAAAGGGAAAATGTGTAACGAGATTCGTCTCAGCATTTTGGCAGCTGCACCCCCTGAGCCCCACACTGTCGCAGCTCCAAAAAGACCATCATGAAACCTCAGGCACCAAGGAAATTTCAGTTCAAGCAATTGAGGCCTTTTCCATGACCCATCATGTTCCATTTTAAAATGTTTCCTTGACAGCATCCATCAAAACAAGCCACGCTTCTCCCAGTCTCTCTTTGTTTTTAAGACAGTCACATGTCAGGATGTTAGGGAGCAGGGAGGAGGGGAGGAAGAAGGCAAAATGCCCCCTCCCTTCTAGGTTTAGGGGTCATTATGATTTTGTACCTGTGGTGTTCTGGGTACACATTCAGCAGTGACACCCTCAGATTCTGAGTGCCTATAAAACAATTCCAGGCTGGAACCAAGTTAATCTCCCTTACAGTGAGCAAACTCAGTCCTCCCTGCTGCCAGCAGGAACGGGATAACGCTCCGCCCTGGCTGGTGCCAAAGCCTGGGCCTGGGAGGGCGCCTCCAGCTGGCGGCACCCACGCAGGTCACTCATAGGGAGAGCCCAAAGCATGTGGCTTGGAACTTATGGAGGAGCAAGGCAATAATTCATCAAGCACATGCATTCGGTTCTGGAGTCTTCACTTAAGTCTGCTTTATACAATCTGTTTTTCTATCTTCAAAATAACTGTGGGACAGATCTGCTCAGGAGAGAGAACAGAGGCAGCTCACTGCCCGAATCTAACCACAGACCCTGTCCTCGTGTTGACAGTTCATTTGGAGTATTGGCATGCTGGATCCCCGACTGGAGAAAATTTCACTCTGAATATTCCAGCCGTGGATCTGCAGGGCCCTCCCATTCTGGGGATAAACCATTTGCAAAAGTCTCGACAGACGTGGGGAAGGTTAATCTGGAAACCCTGTGGGGCAGCGGGCGAGAAACAGGGCCACGTCCACCTGCAGACCCCACCTCATTCTGCAAAGTGGATCCACCCGGTGTTCAGGGTGCAGGGGAGGCCAGGGACCCACAGGCTGTGATGCTACTTTGAACCAGGCTGCTGTAAAGAGGTGGAAATGGCGACGGCTCAGCTGCGGTCCCTGGACACTTGAGAGAAGGGAGTAAACACTCAGGCCAGGAAAAAGGTGGGGCTTCTCATTGTGGAGCTCAGGAAAGGCTGGTTTGCTTTGAAGCGAGGAAGGCAGCTGGCATCCTCCCATCTTGGGGCAAAGTCTTACTTCTCTCCAAGATGCTGGTCTACATCCAAAAGGCACAGGTGCCAGGGGCTAAAGCACTTAAGGGAGGCTGGCTGGAGGCCTGCGTGAGGTGACTGCTGCATATAGGCACGAGCAGGAAACTCGGAAGTGCCCCGTCTTCCAACGTCAAGGACATCACACACACATGCACACACACGTGCATAAACATGCACATCACATGCATGCCGTATCACAGACACACACCACACAGAGACACACACACACCTCACATTTATGCCACTCCACAGGCATGCACACACAACACCCAGACATACACACACCGTACAAATACACCAGAGACACACACCACACACAGACACACATCTACCACACATGCATATACATACAACACACCAATCACATCACATATCACATGCACCACACACATATGTGATACCACATACATCCAGTCCAAGGCCTATGTTGTAAAAGCCAGGTTCCCCAGGTGCGAGGTCCTCAGGGGAGCCCGACTCCTGCCCCCCTTCGCCTGGCTTGTCCCCTGCAGGGCCTCGCCTGGTGAGCAGCAACACGGACTCCTCAGCGAAGGCGTGTCTCACAGGAGAACGGCTCCTGTGGTACCGGTCTCCTGTCTGCTCCAAAGATGTGCTCTGACAAACCTCCTTCTGCAGCTCCAGGCATGGGTCACCCTAAGAAGCTGCCAGAAGGAGGCCCCTGAGACATGGAAGGAAAGCAGAGGGTGGGGGCAGGGGAAGCAGGCAGTGACCACAGCTCCTGAACTCACATTCTGTCATCTGGTCTGATGAGGGAACAGAACATTTTAAAGTGGAAGTACTAGAGGAGATTGAAAGAATGTACCAATGACATCAATGGCTAATAATTTATTTTCAAAAGTAGTTTCTATTATTTGTGGAAGCCCTGTTATAGATCAGGCACTTCACTCGGCGCGTGACATAGATTATCACCACTAGTCCTCATGACTGCTTGATGAGTGAGTACTGCCATCCTCACTTTGCAGATGGACAAATGAGGGCAGAGGGTGCCTAAGATATGGCACATGGACTGAAAGCAGGACTTGAACAGGTCAGTCCAATTCCAGAGCCCAAGTTCTTTACCTCTGAACTATGCTTCTGTTGTACGGGGAGATTTTGATTGCCCTTGAGAAAAAAAAAATCTATGACAAAATGTACCAGGGGATTCTAGGGGGTGAGACAACGCAGATGAATGTGGTATAAACTTCGTTTCTAATTAAATCGGATACAAAAATTTTAAATATGTCATCATATACTAAGTTGCCAAACAGAAAGTGTTCCCAAATGCCAGCCACAGCCATTGACTTTTCAGAGCATTATAGCATTAAGCTGCCTGTGTAGATCTCTAACTGTAGAAACCTGACTGCAGACGGAATTAGCCCTGGAGCTCCTCACTGCTGCGTCAGTCAGGAGGTAGGGAGCTTGCCCTCCCCTTGTGGAGGGCACTTGTCTGAAAAAATGTATTTGTTAGAAGAGCAACTAAATGATTTTTTAAGCCAACTTGAAATCAGTGGGTGTCAGAAAGCTGCCCACAAAACTGCCTTGCCCTTAAGTGCTACTCCGTGTAATGATATTGAAGTCAACAACGCTTCCAAAGTGATTGCAGACATCAGCTCCTGTCACTTGGGTGGCTCCGTCTCCCCTCCCCCCAACCTGAGGCCGGTGATCTAGTGGGGACAATCCTGTGGCTTTATTACCACAACCAGTGGTTAGAGGGAGTCTCAGGTTAATGCCATGTGCATATTTTCTAGACACTGCCTCCGACAGGTCCTCCTAAGCTGTAGGAAGTAACAGGCGCAAGTTGGTCAAAGATAGCACGGCAAGGCACAATGTTGAGTTTTATAAAAATTGCATCAATAAATGAAGACTCTCCAAGGAGAGACAGCTGGGTCCTTGTAATCCTGATGCCTGTCTCCCTGGAAACCATCTCCCTTCTAGGATTATTTTAGGCCAGCCCACAAGGAACTGCTCTTCTTTAAAGCCTTGACCCAAATGTGGACATAAACTCCTTCCATTTATTCCCTATAACACAGTTATGATAGCATTGGAATATTAAACTAAAGGTTTATGGATAGCAAAAGAGAAATAAACAAAGAAACTAACATACAACCAGACCATCTGGCATCAAAATACTGTCATCTCAGCCTTCCTGGGACACCTGCTGCTTCGTGCCTGCCCTCCAGGGGGCCAAGGCTATGTTCATTGCCTGGAAGCATCATCGATCCTATTTAGACAGCTCAAAATCCTAACTCATGGGAGGAAGATGTAGAGAGACAGGAGTGCCCTCTCCTTCATGTCCAAGGTCAACCTTGCTCTTGTTCAGACGCTTTAGTCATTCATTCCTTTACACATCAGATCTCTATTGCGTACTGACTATGAGCTAGACATTTGAGTGGGCTCTAAAGATGAAGTGATGGAGAAACAATGTCTCTGCTACCACACAGCTGCATCTGGTGACCCTCTGGGTTTCCTTCACAAGTCCCTGGAGGGTTGTGCTTCTGTCATGAATGATGTTGATGTTTCTACAAAACTTTCCCTTGGCTATTGACTTACTTGCTTCTGCTCAGTTCATTCTTTGCCTGAGGGGTCAAACTCTGAGTTTAATTCCCAGAAAGAAGCCTCATGGCCACTTCTGTTTTGATTGGGGGAGGGAGGTGATGGGCAGCTGGATGGCCTGAGTTTCCTTGGTTCTAGGTATCAACAGCACAGATGGTGCCAACACACTCTCTGAGAGGGGACTTTTTAAAAAAGTATGTTTTGTGATTCCTCATTGCAATGCATTAAGCATCCCAGGCATACCTCCACCACAAACTTGCTCTCTGGGTATCTAAAGGAATCCCTTTGGCCCTGGAAATGTGTTGTTGGATTTACTCTACTCTGTGAGGTTAACAGGACATCTGTACCAAAACCCCACACAGTCTCCGGAGTCTGGTCAGGGCTAAGACCAAGGAAGCACTGGATCCCAATTCAAGTCTGAGACCAGGAATTAGGCTTATGCAGGGAGAGGGGTGAGAAAGGAGTTCTAGAGGCCAGAAGAGCCAAGCCAAGCCGACTGAATGCTTAATATAGAGCACGTCGGAGGTCTACCAGACAAACAGCCAAGACGAAGGAGTCCAAGCGTCGGGTCAGGGGAAGACAAAAGTCTAGGATGATGTAGGACGTGGAGCCAAAGTGGTTGCGACCTCGCAGTTGCAGGATAAGTGTGACTGAAAGACTAGATTCTGCTGCTCTCTGATCTCTCAGGAGCCTCGTTGCCAGACCCAGTTCAGCAGGGAGTAGGTGGGCTCAAGTCAGAGCTTCTTCCATTTAAACCATCTTCACACCCACCATTTCCCTAGAGTTCCTCCTCAGACGCCTGGCTCTGTATTCGCCGCCCCACCCCCCTACTCAGCTCCCAGCACCACCAGGTTCTCAGAGGTCCCAGTCATGCCTATTACCCCCACCAAACAGAAACAAGAACAGAATCATGGACACCACTGCATTCCATCTTTTAAAATGTTTCTCATAATAGTACCTATAAATTTACAGCAAGTTCAAACCTATATTTTCCTATGTATTCTAGAGGGTCCTGTATTTCATTATCCGACTGCCAGGAGGGTAACTCCCTATTGGGTTACTAATTATCATTTTTATTACATTCAAGAAACTGGTTTTGTGGGGTTTTTTTGGTAAATTTTTTTCTTTTCTTTTTTTTGGGCCCTGTAATTTGATGTTGTGAATAAATTAGAAGGTTTTTTTGTTTTGTTTTTTTTCTTTTTTTTTAGATTTTTTAATTTTATTTTATTGGGGAAGGGGAACAGGATTTTATTGGAGAACAGTGTGTACTTCCAGGACTTTTTTCCAAGTCAAGTTGTTGTCCTTTCAATCTTAGTTGTGGAGGGCGCTGTTGCCGTTGCTAGTTGCAGGGGGCATAGCCCACCATCCCTTGTGGGAGTCGAACCAGCAACCTTGTAGTTGAGTGGACGTGCTCCAACCAACTGAGCCTTCTGGGAGCTCAGCGGCAGCTCAGCTCAAGGTGCCGTGTTCAATCTTAGTTGCAGGGAGCACTGCCCACCATCCCTTGTGGGACTCGAGGAATTGAACTGTCAACCTTGTGGTTGAGAGCCCACTGGCCCATGTGGGAATCGAACTGGCAGCCTTTGGAGTTAGGAGCATGGAGCTCCAACCACCTGAGCCACTGGGCCGGCCCTAGAAGAGTTTAAATGTGATCTTTGTATTTTCTTTAACAGTCACATTGAGAGATGAAGGATCAGAGAGCCAACAAGATAAAAATGGAGGCCGTAGTTGTCACCTCACTCTCCTAGCATAGTGGTTCTCAAGTTATGGTCCATGAACTTCTGGGAGTCACTGAGAACTTTCCGGAAAAAGCTACAGAGCCAACTTTATTTTCCTAATGATACTGACATGTTATTTATGTTTTCCACTCTCTTGACATTCACACAGAAGCAATGGTGAGTAACACTGCTGATGTCTTATCACAAACCAGGGCAATGGCACCAAATTCTGCTAGTACTCATTCTGTTCCTTATCACCACAAACTCAGAGGGAAAAAAGTCTCAATTAAGATTACATGGATTGAAGCAGAAATAGTATTAATTTTATTATATCTCCAACATTAAGTATGAAAAAAAGATATTCAAAGTGCATGGAAGACCAATGGACTTTAATGTAACAGAGTATGAATAGTTCATTGATACGGTTTGGGATGCTACATTCCAGCTGACTTTTAAAAAAACTACCACTTGTAGGGATTTTATATAGTAACAAAGAAAAATATGCACAATTACCTAAAAAGGCTGGTAAAATGCTCCTCCCCTTTCAAGTTATCCTAATAGATATGAGAATCTAGTTGTCTCCTATTAAACCAGACATTGAAAAGGTTGCAGAAATGTAAAACTATGCCGCTATTCTCCTAATTTTTTTGTTTTGAAAAAATATAGTTTTTAATACAAAACATTTAAAAAGTAACGTATTGTTATTGTAGTTATTTTTAAATAAATTAATAAATAAATGTTTTTAAAATTTCTCAGTTTTAATTGCTAATATGATAAATATTACTGGGTCTAACTTACATAAACTAAAGTTCTTTGCAATAGTCAATAATTTTTAAGACTGTAAAGGGGTCCTTAGGAAAGAGGAGTTGAAAACTGATGTTCTGAAATGCGCACACATACGCATTCCTCCATTCTTGCCCCGCCAAAACATCTTGCCTGACTCATTACGAAGCAGAAGTCCTTGAACTGTTTATAACAAGAAGAATCCATCTAAACTAATGAGAGCCAGAATAACACCCACGTCCCCACAGCAGCCACCAGCAGTCTGCCAGGGCAGCCTGAAGTTGCCTGCCAAAGAGCAGGAATTTGAGACTTAAAGGATGGATGTTGCCAGCACCTTGACAATATCAAGATTGCTCTGAATTAACTGTTCTACTGTCTCTGTTCTTAGAGTCACATTTCCTCATTTTTTACATAATGCCAAGGACAATTGGGCCTGGTCTTTCTCCTGATATGTTACTCATTAGCCTCCAGGAGAATAGTTTTACTAACATCTTCTATGTGTGGACATATTGTCTGAGTCAGGAAATAAGTTCTAGAGCATTCTAAAGAGCCAAGCTACTTGACTTTCTTCCAAGATTTACTCCCTGAGACTTTAACTAGTGCCCATAAAATGCGGGCCCAAGTGCAGACGTAAGCAGGTGTGCAGACCACATACTAAGAGCGCTGTGGGTATTAGCAAACCATACGTATCTTCAGGCTCCCTACCCTGCTTCATACTCGCTGTAACCAACACAGGGCTCTCATCAGTGGTTCTCCAAGTGTAGTCTCTAGACCAACAGCATCAGCTTCTCACCTGGGAATTTGTTAGAAATGCAAATTCCCAGGCCCCAGTCCAGACGCTACTAAAGAAGAAACTGAGGGTGAAGCCCAGCAGTCTGTGTGGGAACAAGGCCCCAGGTTACTCATGCACATGAAATTGGAGGAGCACTGCTCTAGAACAACAAGTGAAGGAGGTTAGGCATCTCAGACACCTCCCTCCCACCACTTCCCCAGTTGACTTCCTCAACTACGTGCCATCGTTCTTACTTCACACTGTGACAGGACCTCATTTTCATCTCCCTGCCAACTCTTCCCAAATTGAAGTGTGAGCAAATAAGCCTTAAGGTATCAACTTCCATTTCAAAAAAAAAAACTCCCTAAATGTGGAACTCAGATGTGCTGCCCAGAGACTGACTACTTTAGCCCTGCTCTTTGTCTGTGGTAAGGCTTACCAGTAACTTCCAGTTTTCTTATGTATTTATCTCTTTCTGGAAGTGTTCGTCTTTAGTCTCTCTTTAGGTTATGCATAATGCATAGAAACATTCATGACTGGGTCAGTGAACTTTGTACCTTTGCCCCAAATTCTCCTGATGATTTTAGAGCAAGTTACTGGAAAGATCCCTTAATATTTGTTTCTTCTAATGCTGAGGAAAAGGGGGGGAGCTTAGTGGCCCGCATGTTGGACTCTCTTGGCCAGTACCACGTTGTCAACACCTGCAGAGTGCTTCTGAGGCTAATTCAGCCATCCAAACCAGAAATGCTCAGCCTGGCCAGCTGCATGAAAAATATGCCCAGCCGGTCCCATGTATTACCTCGATTGGAAGAATAATTCAGTTTGGATTGTCCTGTTGGGGATTCAGAAATCTAATTCCCATGGGAAACACCGTACTGACTTTGAGAGCCAAATGGATTGGGACTCAAGGAACCATGGCAACAGGCCCCCACCCCATCCTGCAGCGCCTCAGAGAAGAATAAGGGCAATACAGCTGAGCACCTCCAAACCACCTTTGGATATGGGCAATTCTGAATCTTCCTACATTGGTAGTCATTATTGGTATAGTTCACCAAGGGCACCAAGCAAGACTCAACTTTGGAGACGGCCATGTCCCAATCTTTCTTCTGAGAGGTGCCACTGATTGCCAACTTCTGTTTTGTAATTTTCCTTAAATATGCAATGAAATGTCCAGGATAATTTTATCAACAAAATAATTATTTCTGAATGCCACATAAATGCATCCACATTCTCTACCATCTTCTCCCAGGACGCATGTCCAAAACCGCCTCCAAAAAAAATATTGATATCTACGATTTTGTTGGGGGTGGTGGTCCTTGGTCTGGCAAGGCAAAGATATGTACAGAACCTTGAAAAGATGTTTCGTTTTAAAATATTAAACAAATCTGGCTTTCTATCCTTTGGTACCTTAGGGAGGAAAAGACAGAATGGAGGTTGTTGGGTACAGAAACTTCCATGTCCTTGGTCTAGACTCTCCTGCTGAACTTCTGCAGCACACACGCTGTCCACCTAATCTTGGGGAGAGAGAACCACAGAAGGTCACATCTGTTATCCTTTTGACAGGACCACCCTACGTTAGAGGCAACATCATCATGTTCTTAAAGATCTCCAGAGGAAGACTCCATTCCTTCATCTCTTCCCTCTAATGATGGGGAAAGTCTGCAGGCTCTCCTCTCCTTTGAGGTGCCACTTATCCTACATGAGATGCTATTGAATTGGCCGGGCTTCTTGGTAGCAAGTAATCGAAACTCGCTCTGCCTCTTGGAAGCAATGTACGACTAAGGGAATATAATTGCGGGCTCTCAGAATTGGTGAAAAACTGAAAGAACAGTGTTGGGACAGCAAGAACCATGAAACAGCTGGAGAGAAGGGTCATAGAGTATAAACCAGGGAACAGTCTGTTGCAGGTACAATGTGATCACGACATCACTTTGACAATGGTTGGCACCACTGTGATACATCTAACCTCTGAAACTCCTCTCCTTCCTCTTGTCACATGCACAGAATACAAAGTCCCTAAGAGCAAGCGTCTGATTGGCCAAGCTTAGGTCCCTGGCCCAACCTAGCTGTAGCAAGAGGCAGATGAAGGACGTATTGGCGCCCTTGGCCTCCATACTGGGGAGAGTCAGAGAGAGAGAGGGCGGAACCAGGATGGCCTTCTGGTCAAGAAAATGCTCCACAGGAGGGTATAATTCTCAATAAAGAAACTGGGTGGCTGTTGGGAAGGAAAATGCTGTATGTCATAGCCCATAACAATAAGATATCAGTCTTTCCCCCAAAGAGATGTAGATATTGGCTCTTGTGGTTCAAATCAAATCTTGGCATAAGCACTGTTCACTCATGAAGGATAGCTGTGGTCCCACTAAGTTTGATTGCAACGTTTCCTCATCACACTTTCCTTACATTTCTCAAGGCTGCTGGCCCAGCAAACGAACTGCCTGTCAGCCTCCTCTGCATTGCGAATGTTGGCAGATGTTTTGTACTTTCACATAGTTTTCCCTATTCCATCTCTGAGCTTGGCTCCTTACGAGGCACAGTGATTTTAAAAGCACTTATCAACTTCGATCTTGATGTAGGTGGATACTGTGTCTCAAAACGGAGAAGTAAGGAAAGTTCTGTGGCCATAGCTGAATCAGTCCACCAGAGCAGAAGGAAACTGCTGAATTCTACCAACTCAGAATCCATTTCATGCCGAAAGGAGAGCCAGTGGGCCACACTAGAGGACAAAGGGTCCCCTATTTCTCAGTGACCAAATGGACACCTATTCCATGATCTGAGAGCCACCCTCTAAAGGGGCATCATTTCTAAGAAAGAAGAAATACTACCAAAATATGAGACAATGTTTTCTTATCATGCAGAATTTCTGTCTTATGCTATTAAAAAAGCTGTTTTAGTACTTAGACACGGGTTTTATAATCTATATGCCTTTATAAAAAGGATAACACAAGAAAAATAAATTAGAAACATCTTCACATTCATACCTTAACTCTTCCAAATTATTTTTTGACTCAGAGTCACTGAAAACTGTGTTGTTCTACATGAACTGCCCTCTGTGCCATGAAGAGTTGTAATGCTATAGTGCTTCTTTAAAAAGAAATCCATCAAATAGCTGAAAGCCGATGGGGCTGAGCTCCTAAGCTGGCTCTGCAATTATTTAGAGTTCACCTTCTTTGGCTTCCTCTTTAAGAATTTCCAAACCCATCTGATTCACTGTCTTTGCCGCCCCTCCCTCCCCACCAAAGAATTTGTTCCCTAGAACTTGCAAGATGATTGTCCCTGGGACGTTTCCAGGCAGCTGCCATCCTTGCTGCGGACTTTGATGCTGGCATTTTTAAATCTTAGGCAATGACAGCGAGATGATAACTGATACCTGGCCTACAGTGATTGTAAGACATTGGCTGTAAGATGCATATAGATTTCAGAAATGCTAAAATATATATTAAAAAATGTACCCTAAAATTTTAGAGTCTATTAAGTATGAGATGTAAAGGTACTCTTTAAATTCGGAAGTGCTACGAAACGAGAGCTACTCATGTTTCCTTGTGACAGTTATTGTCTTGTAAGACTTGGGCAGCAGGAGGGCATATTGTTATGGTGCCATTTTGATCCCATCATTTTGACATCCGTATTTATTTCATAGCCCTAATCATACCATTAATCGTTCAGCTTTGTATGTACCAGGAAATGTAGTCACCAGATATTCATATCCTTTATCCCACTACTTCCCTAAGCTGGAGCTTTCATCCTGCGGGAAGGTGGAGTGAAGTCAAGAATGAGGTCAGGGTGCCTTGATGTGAAAACCTGACATCAGTGATCAAGTGGGCACTGAAACTAGGAGAGAACCAGGGTCTGGACTCTAAAAGGGAGAGTTTAGGGTTAGGAAACGAGTGAAAACCAAAAATCAAAAACCAGGCTAGAGAATACAGGTGGTTGAACCAAAATCAAATGTGAGGTGATGGGCCTGGGCCAGAAACATATGGGGAGTGCAGAGAGTTCAGCAAATTAAGCCACAGACATCACCAATTACCTGAGAACAATGAATCAGTCAGCCCTGGTTTAAGACTTCATATATACTTCCTGCCAGAGCAGGTGCTGGGTAGGGCATAGGCCGCCCCGGTCTAGAGAAATGAATAGTTGATGAACCACAGTTGGATGAAGTAAGGAGAACTGGGCCCGTGGTAGAGTCTGATTACTCCCTGGGCACATATGGGGTTGACATAGGGTCTAACATTCTTTGAGCATCTTGGTACAATGGAAAGTTCTTTCTCTGGCTCTCCAAATGATTTCCTGATTGTTTTCCATAGTTATTCCCTGGAGTCGCCCTGACTATCCTCAGCAGGATAGCTAAGTTCCAGATGTAGAAACACCCCTGGATGTGTTTTCATCTAATGTTGTTGAACCCAATAAAAGATTATGACAACTTGAAACAAAAATGAAACTTTCTTTAAGGCACGGCTACCCCACCTCCACACACGCAGCTGGAGTTTCCTGCTCATATGATCCTTGAGTATCTGGAGGTCCTGGCCAACTGACAAAACAATTTGCTCATAATGGTGGCTTAATGACAAAGAGGAAATCTCTTATGAACTGCTGGGGCAGCAAAAAGTGTCCAAAGAACACAGCTTTGTGTTATCATAGCCACAGGGAACAACGGGGCTGGGGGTGACTTTCATTTCCACAGAGACTGTTCCAAAGATGACAAGCTCTGCAGGAAATCCCAGGTCCTATATGCATATTTCTACTGCTGGTCCTACTCAGTCCTAATTAAGTCCTACATCATCAATGGAAAAGAAGCTTATCCACAACAGAAACAAAGAAAAACAAAATCTAGGTTGCACAACCCTGCACACAACTTGCTTCTGACAGCATTTCCCAGTGCTCGCCAGGAGATAGGAAGCTATGGAAATATTTGTACACGCAGCCGCAGGGCAGAGAGCTAGCGGGAAGCTTAGGGTTTCGGGGATTGTTTTTTTCGTAGCATAGTTTAGTTCATTTGGTTACCCCCTTGGTCTGATCAAAAAGTAAAGTTTGAGGTCAGTAAGCAAATCAGTTTTACAAGTTGAAGATAAAGGACAGAGAATACTGATACTGCACAATTGAATTTTTCTTTTTCTTTTTTTTTGAAATAAAGTTTATTGGGGTGACAATGTTTAGTAAAGTTACATAGATTTCAGGTGTACAATTCTGTAATACATTATCTATATCTCACATTGTGTGTTCACCACCCAGTCAGTTCTCTTTCCATCACCATAAATTAGACACTGTTTACCCTCTTCTAGAGCCCCACTACCCCTCTCCCTTTACCCTCTGGCAGTGGTAGCCCCTAAACTATTGTCTATGTCTTTGAGTTTTTGTTCCTTCAGTTGTTTGTCTTGTTTTTTAGTTGTTTTCAGTTTTATATACCACATATCAGTGAAATCATATGGCTCTCTACTTTTTCTGACTTATTTTGCTTAGCATTATAATCTCAAGATCCATCCATGTTGTCACAAGTGGTCCTATTTCATCTTTTCTTACCGCCAAATAGTATTCCATTGTGTATATATACCACAACTTCTTTATCCATTCATCTATTGAAGGACATTTTGGTGGTTTCCATGTCTTGGCCACCATAAATAAAGTTGCAATGAACATTGCAGCACACATGTCTTTATGGATAACTGTTTTCAGATTTTTTGGGTAGACACCCAGGAGAGGGATTGCTGGGTCATATGGTAATTCTATTTGTAATTTTTTGAGGAACCTCCCCACCGCCTTCCATAGCAGCTGCACCAGTCTGCATTCCCACCAACAGTGTATGAGGGTTCCTTTTTCTCCACAGCCTCTCCAACACTTGTTACTATTTGTCTTGTTGATGATAGCCATTCTGACTGGGGTGAGGTGATAACTCATTGTGATTTTTATTTGCATTTCTCTGATGATTAGTGATGTTGAGCATTTTTTCATATGTTTATTTGTCATTTGTATGTCCTCTTTGGAGTAATGTCTCTTTAGGTCCTCTGATCATTTTTCAATTGTTTGTTTGCTTTTTTGTTGTTGAGTTCCATGAGTTCATTGTATGGCACTGTTTGCAAAAATCTTCTCCCATTCAGTTGGTTGCCTTTTTATTTTGTTGATGGTTTCTTTTGCTGTGCAGAAGCTTTTAAGTTTGATATAGTCCCATTCATTTACTTTAGCTTTTACTTCCCCTGCCTTTGGAGTGAAATTCATAAAATGCTCTTTGAACCCAAGGTCTATAAGTTTAGTACCTATGTTTTCTTCTATGCAGTTTATTGCTTCAGGTCTTATGCTTAAGTCTTTGATCCATTTTGAATTAATTTTGGTATGTGGTGACAGGTAGCAGTCCAGTTTCATTCTTTTGCACGTGGCCATCCAATTCTCACAGCACCATTTATTGAAGAGGCTGTCTTTTCTCCATTGTATGCTTTTTGCTTCTTCGTCAAAAATTATCTGTCCATATTTATGTGTGTCTATTTCTGGGTTCTCAATTCTATTCCATTGATCTGTGTGTCTGTTTTTATGCCAATACCATGTTGTTTTGATTATTGTTGCCCTATAATACAAGCTAAAATCAGAGAGTGTGACACCTCCAGCATTGTTCTTTTTTCTTAGGATTGCTTTGGCTACTCGGGGTTTTTCGTGGTTCCATACAAGTCTGATGATTTTTTGTTCTATTTCTTTAAAAAATGCCATTGGGATTTTGATGGGGATTGCATTAAATCTGTATATTGCTTTCGGTAACATGGCCATTTTAACTATGTTGAATCTTCCAGACCATGAGCACGGAATGTCTTTGCATTTATTTGTGTCTTCTTCAATTTCTATTAAAAATGTCTTATAATTTTCAGCATATAGGTCTTTCACATCCTTGGTTAAATTTATTCCTAGGTATTTTATTCTTTTTGTTGCAATTGCAGAAGGAATTGTTTTTGGTTCTTTTTCTTTTTCTGAGATTTCATTGTTAGTATATAGGAATGCAATGGACTTTTGTACATTGATTTTGTAGCCGGCAACTTGACTGTATTCGTTGATTATTTCTAATAGCTTTTTGGTGGAGTCTTTAGGGTTTTCTTTATATAGCATCATGTCATCTGCAAAGAGTGACAATTTAACTTCTTCATTCCCAATTTGGATGCCTTTTATTTCTTTCTCTTGCCTGATTGCTCTGGTGAGGACTTCCAACACTATGTTGAAAAGCAGAGGTGATAGGGGACAGCCCTGTCTTGTTCCTGAACTTAGAGCAAAGGGCTTCAGTTTTTCCGTTAATTAAGATTATTAGCTGAGGTTTTGCCATATATGGCTTTTACTATGTTAAGGTATTTTCCTTCTATACCTATTTTATTAAGTGTTTTAATCATAAATGGATGTTGCATTCTGTCAAACACTTTTTCTGCATCAATTGATATAATCATATGATTTTTGTCCTTTATTTTGTTTAGGTGATGTATAACATTGATGGATTTGCAGATGTTGAACCATTCTTGTGCCCCTGGGGTGAACCCCAATTGGTCTTGATGAATAATCTTTTTAATGCATTGTTGCATTCGATTTGCTAGAATTTTGTTTAGGATTTTTGCATCTGTAGTCATCTGAGATATTGTTCTGTAGTTTTCTTCTTTTGTGCTGTCCTTACCAGGTTTTGGTATCGGGGTAATGTTGGCCTCATAAAATGAGTTAGGGAGTACTGTCTCTTCTTCAATTTTTTGGAAGAGTTTGAGCAGGATTGGTATTAGATCCTCTTTGAAGGTTTGGTAGAATTCACTAGTGAAGCCATCTGTTTCCGAACTTTTGCTTTTGGGAAGGTTTTGGATGACTGATTCAATTTCGTTACTAGTGATCGGTCTATTTAGATTTTCCAGTTTTTCATGATTCAGCCTAGGAAGGCTACATGTTTCTAAGAACTTCTCCATCTCGTCTACGTTATTGAATTTGGTGGCATATAGTCCTTCATAGCATTCTTGGATGATCCTTTGTATTTCTGTGGCATCCGTGATAACTTCCCCTCTTTTATTTCTGATTTTGTTATTAGTGTCTTTTCTCTTTCTATCTCAGTGAGTCAATATTATTAATCTTTCCAAAGAACCAGCTCTTTGTCACATTGATATTTTCTATTGTCTTTTTGTTCTCTATTTCATTTAGTTCTGCTCTAATTTTTATTATTTCCTTTCTTTTGCTGATCTTGGGTTTCATTTGTTCTTCTTTTTCTAGTTTTTAAGGTGCAAGGTGAGATTATTTATCTGGGAGTTTTCTTGTTTCTTGTCATAGGCCTGTAATGACATAAATTTCCCTCTTAAAACTGCTTTTGCTGCATCCCAAAAATTTTGGTAGGATGTATTTTCATTCTCATTTGTTTCTATGTATCTTTTTATCTCTCCTCTTATTTCTTCTTTGGCCCGGTCATTCTTTAAAAGTATGGTGTTTAATCTCCACATATTTGTGGTTTTTCCTGCTTTCTTTTTATAGCTGATATCCAATTTCAAAGCCTCGTGATCAGAGAATATGCTTGGTATGATTTTAATCTTCTTAAATTTGCTGAGGCTAGTTTTATGTCCCAATATATGGTCTATCATTGAGAATGTTCCATGTACACTAGAAAAAAATATATAGTCTGATGTTCTAGGATGAAGTGCTCTATAAATGTCAATTATGTCCATTTCATCTAATGTGTCATTTAGGGCTGATATTTCTTTATTTATTTTCTGTTTGGATGATCTAGCCATAGCTGTCAATGATATATTTAGGTCCCCTACCATAAATGTGCTTTGGTCAATTTCTCCCTTTAGTTCTGTCAGTAGTTGCTTGGTATATTTTGGTGCTCCCTGATTTGGGGCATAAATATTGATGACTGTTATGTCTTCTTGTTGTAAAGTCCCCTTTATCATTACGAAATGTCCGTCTTTGTCTTTTGTTAGCTTTTTTATCCTGAAGTATGTTTCATCTGATATCAGTATGGCTACACTTGATTTTCTCTGGATACCATTTGCTTGGAGTGTCAATTTCCACCGTTTCACTTTGAGTCTGTGTTTGTCCTTGTAGCTGAGATGTGTCTCTTGGAGGCAGCATAGGATTGGGTTTAGTTTTTTGATCCAATCTGCTACTCTGTGCCTTTCTATTGGTGAGTTCAGTCCATTTACATTTAGGGTGATTATTGATATATGAGGATTTCCTATCATTTTATCTTTGGTTTTCTGGTAAGACTGTGTCTCCATTGTTTCTTTGCCTTTTGTTGTTGTCTATTATTTCTGTATGGTGGTATTCTATGATGTTTCCCTCTGTTTCTTCTTTTATTACAGTATATATTTCAGTTCTGGATATTTTTTGAGTCGTTACCATTAAGTTTATGTAAAAGAAAGTTTCATATCTAGAGTATTCCATTTTGTTCAGCATGCTTGCTTTCTCCATTCCCATATTCCGGTTCAGGCCTTTACTCTCCCCCCTTTTATGTTTTGATTGTCACAAATTATCCCTATTTATGCAGGTCGAATAGCCTCTTTCAGTATTTCTTGTAGTGCAGGTTGTGTGTTAGAAAATTCCCTCAGCTTCTGTATGTTTGAAAAGGTCTTTATTCCTCCTTCATAAGGATATCTTTGCTAGATATGTTATTCTTGGCTCATAATTTCTCTCTTTCAATAGTTTGAATATTTGATTCCACTCCCTCCTGGTTTGCAGAGTTTCTGTTGAAAAATCTGATGATAATCTAATGGGCTTTCCTTTGTAGGTTACTGTCTTCTTTTCCCTGGCTGCCTTGAGGATTTTTTCTTTGTTGTTAATTTTTGACAGCTTCACTATAATGTGCCTTGGAGAAGGGCTGTTGGGGTTGAGGTAATTAGGTGTTCTATTTGCTTCTTGGATTCGAGGATCCAGTTCTTTCCACAAGTTTAGGAAGTTCTCGTCAACTATTTGTTTGAATATACTCTCTGTTCCTTTCTCTCTTTCTTCTCTTTCTGGTATGCCCATTATTCTTATATTGCTCTTTCTGATGGAGTCAGAAAGTTCTTGTAGAGTTCTTTCATTTCTTTTAAGTCTCAAGTCTCTTTCTTCTTCCATCTGTGTCATTTCCAGATTTCTATCTTCAATGTCACTGATTCTTTCCTCCACCTGGTCAAATATACTACTTAAGCTGGCTGTTTCATTCTTCATTTCTTTTACTGAGTTCCTAATCTCCAGAAATTCTATTTAGTTCCTTTTTAAAATTTCAATCTCTTTGGTAAAATGTTCATTTTGTTCTTTGATTGTGTTTCTGATTTTTTAAAACTGCCTTTCTGTGTTTTCTTGCAGCTCGTTAAGTTTTTTAAGAAGTGCAATCTTCAATTCTCTGTCATTTAAGTCACATATTTCCATGTCTTTAAGTTCATTTTCAGGAGACTTTTCATTTTCTTTCTGAGGTATCTTGTTACCTTGGTTATTCATGGCAATTATGATTTATTCTTTTTCTTCCTAGACATCTACTGGAGTGGGTTCTGCAATAGATTGATAGAAAGAGGTCTTTCTTTTGTTTTACTGTAGGTGTTGGTAGAATGCTTTATTTTTCTCTCCGACTGCACCCTTTTATTCTCTCTCACACTGTAGTGTTATATTTTCTCTGCACTATTCTGGCTTCTCACACAATGGGGGGATTACCTGGAAAGTGGGCTTCTCCTCTGTGAACAGTTCACCTGGGTCATAGGGCCCCGCCTCCATGGGGGGATGTGGAAAGCTTCTGAAGTTCCAAAGCTCTTCCTACACCAGATTCAGAGCTCGTGTGTTTCAGCAGCTCTGTTTACTCCTGCAGGGATCCTACCAGATATGTGGGGACAGAGACAGGTTGGGTTGTAAGAGGTGGCTCAGAGCAATGGCAGTGACCACCAACTCAGCCAGTTCTGTTTCCATGGCTCCCTCCCCTTTACTGGAACTAGTTTTGTTGTGAGTCCATGTCTGCGGACCACAGTTCTCAGAACTGCAAATATTCTGTTCTTTTGATCTGACACTGTTACTGTTCCACTTCTATCACTGGGCAGGTGGGGTCGGGGCGAGCTCTGGGAGGGTAGGGAGAGGGTGGCTAGGCTCAGTGCCTAAGGCTTCCCATTCCCTGCTAGGCAGTGAGGGCTTAAACCACTGTTTTCAGCCTTCTTCCTTCAGTCTTTGTTCCGAGGTCTCTGCCATGAGCCGTGTTATATGCTGTCCCCTCAGCCCTGTGGGCCATAAATGGGGCCCTACTAGTACAAGTTCTTCCCTCTCCTCTGTGGTAGCTCCAGAATGCAGCAAGCTCAGAACACTGAGCTAGGTCTGCATCCTGCACCTGTGCATCCCCATCTCTGCCTTTCTCCCTTCCCTCTTCCCCCACTCAAGCAATTTGCCCACCTTTAGATGATTTCAGTAGTGTGCCTCTTAGTCTTGCCTGCCTGCTGTGCAAGGAGTCCTTTGTGGAGTTATAGTTTTTCAATTTGTTGTAAATTGCAGGGGAGATTTCAAGAGGCTCCCATAACGCCACCATTTTTATGATGTCCAAAAATTCTTAACCAAAAGCGGGTTGAGTTTTTCTAATCTGCTAGGAAATAAACTAAATCCATAAGCACAAAATCATCAAAGGCTTGTTTACTTTAGACCAGACGAGAAGAATTTCCTTGACTTCATTAGTAATTTCCTTGATGTTATTCACTTTTGCCTGATGGGATGGTCATTCCCTTGAATACATAACATAAGACTCCATCTTAGCAAATTCTCCTGGAGGACAGATTCTCCTGTTGCCCTTGAAGAAGCATGCTGTCATGTGGTGAGGGGGCCATGTGGAAGGGGGCTGTGTGCACCATCCAGAACGGTGAGCGGCCCCCAGCTGACAGCCAACAAGAAAACGGGGACCTCAGTCCTACAGCCTCAAGGAAGTGAACTCTGGGTGTGTTTGGAAGAGGACCCAGAGCTTCAGAAAGGAAAGCTGCCTGGCTGATGCCTTGACTGCATTTCTCTATTACAAACACAATGAGCCACCACCTACACACATATAAGTGTTTCTGAGGGGCATAGTATACAAAATGGATTTTGCTAATAAATATTGCCAAATTGTCTTCCGTGGCTGTACCAATTTGTATTCCCACCATGACCAACCATGTTTGAGAATGTCTAGTCCCTAGGCCCCTTACCAGCATAGGATATGAACATATCTCTGGTTACTAATGAAGTTGAGCATCTTTTCGTATATTTATTGGCTGCATGGTTTTCTTATTCTGTGAATGCCTTCTTGTATCTTTTACCCATTTTTCTACTCAATGATTTATCTTTTTTATTGATTCACAGAAATTCTTTATAATTCTGAATGCTAATCCTTTTATATTGCATACATTGTACAAAATTTGTAACTCCTATTTTCTCTAAAATTTGTGGTCTTTTTAAAATCATACAGCAGTTTTTGATTATTGATGCATTGTCAAATATATTAATGTGTATGTGTTTTGATTTTGTGTTTCTTTTAGAGCCTTTCTACCCCAAGATTACAAAAAACAATTCTTGAATATTTTCATAAAATATTTTGAGAACTATATTTTTATAGTTTTGTTCTTATGTTTATACTTTTATTCCATCTGTAATTTATTTTGGGTCATGCACTCTTCCACCCACTCCAATCTGGTGTCCACCATCACCATTCACCTGATATTGCTTTAGTCAAGGTTTCTAGTGATTTCTATGTTGCTAAATCAAAAAGACAGTTCTGTGGCCTTGTTTTATTTGACTTCTCAGCAGCATTTGTAGAAGCTGAGCATAATTTTATTTTCAAATACTTCCCTCTCTTGGCCTTTGGGACAGCATACTTTCCTTGTTTTCCCTTCATCTCATAGGCCTTCCTTAGTCAATGTTATTGGATCATCTTCCCCTTCCCAATATCTAAACGTTGGTATTTCTCAAGGTTTAGTTCCAAGCTATCTTCACTGTCTTTCCCTTGAGGACTCAAACTCTATATAATCTTTATAATGATTCTTTAATTACATCTCTAGCCTAGATATCTTTCTTTAGCTTTCCTTTCTTTGTATATTCAGATACTCACCTGGCATTTCTCTTTGGATAATCCACACCCATCTCAAACTTCACATGTTCAAGACTGAACTCTTAATTCTCATCTGCTGTTCCAAACCTGTTTTCTCTCTAGGCTTTGTCACAATCCACTCAACCTGGACACCTAGACATGCATCATCCTTGGTTTCTTCCTTTCTTCTATCTCCATATCCAATCTATCAACAGGTCCTGTCAACTTTATCTACTGACTATATCTTGATTTGATCAGCTACCTTTGATTTCCACGTCCACTACCCTCGTCCAGGCCACTAGTATCACTCACTCATGTTTCTCACTGGCTTCCCTGCTTCCATTCTCTCTCCTTGTAAAAAGTAGGTCATAGTTCCTGCCTCAAACTATTCACTGGCTTCTTATCACACTTTGAACTATCCAGACTTCTTTCCAGGTTCTCTAAGGTGCCATGTGGCCTAGACCTTGATACTCCACTACCATCACAGGCTAATCCTCATCTTACTCATGGGTACTCCTTCAGATCTTTGAACAAACTCACATCTTCACCACTTTGGGGCTGTATTCGTTTCCTGGGGCTGTTAACAAATTACCACAAACTTGGTGGCTTAAAACAATAGAAATGTATTCTCTCACAGGTCTGGGGAGAGAACTCTGAACTCGAGTATCCAAAATCAAGGATTTTATAGATAAGAAACTGGGGTTTAGAAAAGGCGCAACAGCTTGAAGAACCATTCCCTGCTTCTGTCCTCAAAACTAAATATCTATAATAAAGTACTTTTGTATAACAGCAAATCACTTTACAAAGACCAGAGGAAATATTTGTCATATAGAGTCATTCAGTGAAGCAACTACACTATAACCAGATTTAAAGAGCTCTCATACTGTGGACAGGTTAAGGAAATAACTAATACAGTGACTGTGGATTTGTTACACATAATGTTTTTAGAAAAGAGGAGTTTGAGATTTTGAAGGTAGGGTTGATCCATATATATTTTTTCATATGAAGAGGATTTCCTTAGACATGCTTGAATACTCCATTCTGTGTTTCACTCAGTTTTGTCTGTCCTCAAGAGACTTCAAATTGATCAAAGAGAGGGATTATAACTATTTACGATGCCGCCTATAAAACACCACAGGGCTTGACCTGCCTGCAGGTGGAGCGCCCCACATTTGCACTTCAGTCTCCCTCAGGCTGCTTTGAAAGCACCTGCTTTTCTTCTTGGAGGCGTTGGGGATCTGGGAACACACACACACACACACACACACACACACAGAGCCTGTGGATTTATCTCCTCTCAAGCAGATAATTCCAGGATTAACTTATCTCAGTACGCACAGTGTTCCTAGAAGGATACACAACCAATTTGCAGGAGAACTGGAAAGTCTCAAGGGAGAAAGAAAAGCCATTCTAGGCCTCCCCCATCCAGGAAACTTCCCCAAGCTGGAGCCTGGGGAGGCTCTGCGTCACCTGCATTGACACAGGTCATGCGCGCGCCATGGCCTTAAGCAGGGAGGGCCCTTCAGGAGCCGTCTCTGCTTTCCCCTCATCCTCATCTCAGGGGAAGAGTTGGAGCTGGCCATACGTTCACCACGTGTACCTGGAGAACACGACTCCATGGTTTCCTACAGCCCACCCCCACCCCCACCCCCACTCACCCTTCTAGGGAAAAAGTGACTCAACCAGCTGTGGCTGCCATTGCAGGGAGCCAGGCAAAGGTTTCTGTCCCACGCCAGTCTTCTAAATGCTTTATGAGCAGCTGGCGGCCAACATTTTCATCTGCTTTTCAGATATTTAGTCTTCAGACTTCCGTCTCCTCCTACCTTCCACCCAGCCTCTGGCCCTAACAACTAGATCCAGAATTCCTAACTGGTTCACTGGCAGATTCTTCACACACACAATAAAAGAGTTCAGTGAGTGTGGGGAATTTTAATTAAACAAAATTTAACCTTTCTTCTCCAAGACTCCAACAACTTAATTTATATTGTAAATCTCCAAAAGACGTGCATAACATTTCCCAAACATTTGTGTTTACAGCACATACATCTCTCAGTCTACTAGTGATACACAGAACACAATTTGGGAAACTCTACACTGTCCATATACGCCTTCCATGCTCAGGAGGGTGGGAAGGGAGGAAGCATGGTATTTAGTGCAGGTCTGTGTGTGCCAGGAGCTGTGTGTGCCTTTTTCAGGCATTGCCACTTGTATCTATAGTCTTTCAACAAGTTTGCAAGGCGGGTATTATCAATGGCACTCCTTAACTGTGAGATGACATCATTTGCAACCATAGTAACATCCAAACACTAGAAACATCCAGACAACAAAACTGCCCCAAAAGGATATTTTTATGATCATCCATTTTAAAAAATCAGGCCATTGTACTAAATGAGGAACAATCTGCCGTGGTAGGTGGTGCGTGGCAGTGTTGTGCTCTGCCTGCTGGGCCGTGAGAAACTGGTCAGTGAGGTCATGGCGGCCTTGGCCATGAGATAAGAGTAGGGTGGGGGCAGGGGTACCCATGGATGTATCACAAATGACTCAGTCAGAAGACACTTTGTGTTATGAAAATCTCAGAAATTTATGGAACAAAGGAAATGTACAATTAAACAGGACCTACTTCAGATTCACAGGTCAAAGGAGAAATTTCTGGAAAGAAAGGCATGGCCAGAGCCAACCAGTGCTCTTAGAACCTGTTTCCAATATTAAAGGAAAGGAACATGCAGATGAATTTCTAGAATTTGGAAAGAGAATTGATAAACACTATTACTAGTTTTTTTTTAAAAATAAGCTTTTCGGTTTAGACTACAGTTTTAGATTTCCAGAAAAGTTGCAAAGATATACACAGCCCCATATGCCCACACCCAGTTTACCTAATTGCTAACCTTTGTCACAATTAATGAACCAGTATTGTTACGTCAATAACTAAATTTCCTATTTTATTTGGGTTTCTTTCACTTTTACCTAATGTCTTCTTACTGGGGTCCAGGATCCCACCCAGTAGACCACAGCACTTTTAGTTATCATGTCTCTCTTTAGAATCTTCTTGACTGTGATAGGCTTTGCTTGTTTGTAATGATCTTGACAGTTTTGAAGAGTATAGGTCAAGTATTTTAAAGAACGTTCTGTATGGGTTTGTCTGCCATTTTTCTCGTGGTTAGACTGGGGTTATCGTTTTGGGGAGCAAGACCACAGAGGTAAGGTGCCCTTCTCATCCCATTATATCAAGGCTATATACTGCCAACATGATGTATGTTGATGTTGACCTTGGTCACCTGGATGAGGTCCTGTTTATCGGGTCTCTCCATTGTAAAGTTACTTCCGCTATTTCCTCCTTCCATATTCTACTCTTAAAAGGAAGTCACTGTGAACAACCCACACTTACGGAATGGGAGTTAGGTTCCACCTCCTTGAGAAGGGAGTATCTACATAAGTTATTTGGGATTCTTCTGCATGACAGATGTGTCTATCTTCTACATTTAAAACAAATGTATTCAGTCATTAATTTATATTAGGATGGACTCATGGATATTTATATTATCCTTTGTACAACGATCTACAAATAGCACTATTTTATTGCTGAAATTATTCCAGCTTTGGCCATTGGGAGCTCTTTCAGATGGCTCCATGTCCATCAGACATGTCCCTAATAGTGTGTGTGTGTGTGTCTGTGTGTGTCTGTGTGTATGTAGCTTGTTTGTTTGCTTTGTTTTGTTTTTTTTTAAGCCCATCCTTGCTTTTTAGTACTACAAAATGCTCTAGGCTCATCTTGGATATTTCATGTCCCAGCCCTTTTTAGAAACAACCATTTTTCCAAGAAACCCTGTTCCCTTTCATTGGAGAATGGTATTAGAAACCAAGAGTAGACTTTGGTTGGATGTGCTAACTAGTTGTTACTGAGGAGTCACTTCTTCTAGGCCCTCCTAAAAAACAGAGCAAACAAATATATGTGTATGTAACACACACACACACACACACACACACACACATATGTGTAAGCAATAACTTGTATATGTAGCCATCTGGATCTAAATTAAGCTAAACCTGAGTTCATACTGATGTCTCCAACTCTAATGCAATATGTTATGGACCATTCTAGCCCTCTCCTCTTGTCTGTAACCTTACAGTCCAACAGTGAGAAACTTGGCTTTCTCCACCTGCCATACATTTACTTCATTGTTCAGTTCCAGCTGACACATCTAGTGGTTTCAGAATTCTTAACCCATATCTCCATGGGTGACAGCTTTACCAACGTTACCAACTATAGTACTTAAAAAGCAGCTGAAAATACGTACACATCTATGTTGTAAAGTTACTTGATCATCACCTTTTCTCTCCTCTCCAGTGAAGGTATGTCATACATTCATAGATATTATATTTTCCCATCACAGTCTACATTTCATCCCAGCATCTCTGACCTTCTCAATGATTTTTAAAATATTTGCTTTTATTAAGGTTAACTATGCTGTGAAGTTCTGTGGGTTTTGACAAACGCATAGTGTAATGTACCTACCATTACAGAAAGCTTCACTGTTCTAAAAAGCCCAGACATGGAAACACCTTTTTTTCATTCATCGACAGACAAATGAAAAAAAAGTTATAGTATATATACAAAATGGAATATTATTCAGCCATAAAAAATGAGAAAATACTGCCATTTGTGACAACTTGGATGAAGCTGGAAACACGCTAAATGAAATAAGACAGAGAAAGGCGAATACCATATGATCTCACTTATATGTTGAATTTTAAAAAATTAAATAAAATAAAAAAATTACAGAAACAGAGATCAGCTTTGTGGTTACCAGAAGGGGAGGAGGAGGGCAGAAATTGGATAAAGGTGTTTACAAGGCACAAACTTTCAATTATAAGATAAATAAGAACTAGAGATATAATGTATAACGTGATGACTATAGCTAACACTGCTGGATGATATTATAAAATTTGTTAAGAGAATAGATCCTAAGAGTTCTCATCACAAGAGAATATATATATATATATATATATATATATACATATATATATATATACACATATATTTGTATCTATATAAATAGATACATATATAAATATATATATAAATATTTATATATATATTTATATTTGTATCTATATAAAATGATGGATGTTACCTAAACTTATTATGGCAATCACTTCACAGTGTAAATCAAATCATTATGCTATATACCCTAAACTTAGACAGTGCTGTATGTCAATCATAACTTTACTAGGTGCAGAATATTATGCTGTGCTACCATTTGTGCTAAAAATAAAATCAAGAAAAAAATTAAATCCCCGTGCTTCACCTGTTCTGCCTTCCTCCTGTATTTTTGTTTTTGTTTCCATTTCAAGTGAGCAGATATTTTAGATGAACACCAAATAATGACATATATGTAATGTAATTTTAATTGTATTGCATAATGTGGTTATAATACATAAAAGGTTTTCTAGAATATTATTATAAAATATGTTTCTTTTGTACCATACCTTTGTACCATATCTAACATATTAGGTACAATAACTTGTTGGCTAAAACTTTTTCTTTTAGATCATTGTACTCTTTCAGTGCAGAGAAAGCTGAATTCCAGCAATTGAACTACTCCAGAAGCCGTCACAGCCTGGTCATGCCCAGCAAACAGTCACTACTGTAGCAAGTGGCAGAGCTAGTGTTGAAACATGGATCCAACTTTACGCTGTACCAAGAGGGCTTTCAGAATTTTCATGAATCTGGGGGCTTAAAAACTTAACAAAAACCTTCTTTTTGCCCTGCGACCAATGCTTGCTCCACCCCATTTTTTTTCAGTCTAAATTATATTCACATACAAATTCAAAGTTTTGCAACCAAAGCATCACTCTGCCCATTCTGCAGCCAAGATTAGAGCGAAACGCAAAGGATAACTTATTTATCTCATGCTTGTAGTCAGCCGCTATTTTTCACTGACTACAGCTTTATGATTTTAAGAGCAAATCTCACGGAAGTAAAACTTTTATGACTTACAGTAATTCAGTGTCCTCGGGCGTCATGTTCCTCAACTTGCTGTCAAGCCATAGAAGTCTATTTTTAGGATATTTCTAAGGAAAGTAGTGTGAGGACTTTCAGACAAAATTTATAGCAAGACTTCCTGAGATACAAGAGCAGGTGGATGGTGCTACAGAGAGAGAGAGAGAGAGAGAGAGAGAGAGAGAGAGAGAGAGACTGCCTTGTAGGTATGAATAGGTATGAAGGATAGGAGATACATTATTTGGGAACATAGCCACATCACAAGAACATCATTTTGTATGTTCACAGACTTGAGTTTTATCTTTAGGTGTCACTTCTGATTCCACTGGGCATGATGCAAGGAAAAGCACGATGTATCAGTAGGGAAGGAAGGAAATTGGGAGAGAGAGAGGGAGAGTAGAAAGAAGGGTAGGTAATGAGGTTAAAAACGTGAAAGGAAGAGGCAGGACAAGAAGAGAGAAAGGGTGAGGGAGACAGGGAGAGAGGAAGGATAGTTCTTGGGGACTTATGTTTCGGGTAACGGGCCTGTTGTTTCAGGGGATTGTCTCACTTAGTCCACATAGCAACAGGGTTGAGAGGATGACTGCAATCAATGATGCCAAAACCAGCCAGGGAAACACTGATGGGGAAAAAATCAGGAAAAAAATCTTTCCCCCAGTGTGACTTTTTTTTACATAACCTGATTAAAATTTACTGCCTCTAACATATCCTCTGCTGATCACAGAGGATATATAACTATTATTGTATTATTAGTCCCTAACCCTGAACATATCCAGGACCTTGGGCTCTTTTGCCTTCATAGGCCCTTTTTCCATTAATAAATATATATATATATATATATATATATATATATATATATATATATTATATTTTATGACTACGTGAATATGACTAAGGTGAATATATTAACATTACCAATGGAAACTTCTTCTTTGGCCTAGAAATTCATCTTTTTCTCGTTCTAAAAGAAATGAACACATTTTTGCTGGTCCCTGGAAGTCTGATGGGCCCTTGGCAATGTCATCACCGTGCTGAAGAAATTGGCCCAACAAGACCCTTTTTGTCAATTGATTGGCATAGTTCACATGTGTCACGACATGGTTCCTGAGTCCTGCTTCAAAATAAGTGCTGTGTGTGGGATTTTGTATTGCTAAATGCCGGACGTTGAATTCAATTGATCTACATTCACCAGGGCTTTCCTTAAATAGCAGCTGAAACTATGTGCACATCTACGTTTTAAAGTTCACAAAAGCAGCACTTGTATGAATGACTGAAAAGGGACCAAGTTTAGTCAGAAAGACAACGGTTGCACATGGCTGCTGGCGCCCAGCTCCATCTGTGCACATTTCTGTCCCTCAGAACCAAATGCTGGGAGGAGAACAAAATGACCTGGAGAAGATAAGATATCAGGGGCAGGGTCTGATCCTTCTTCCCTCCTGAAGATTCTAAGCACATAGTCATTGGGGGGGAAAAAAAAAAAGATAAGGCAAGATAAGATTAAAAAACAAAGCAAATTCCAAAGACTTCCCTTTTTTTCTTGAGAATTAGATAATATCCCTAGAGTCTTTCATAACTAGTATGTGTTATTATGTGTTAGCATGTGTTATTATGATAGTCTTTAGAATAAAATAAGGTATTTGTTTACCAAATCAGTCTATGGTCAAAAGATAGTATTTACGTTTTTGTAAATCAAATCACCAGGGAAGCTCACAGAGGAACCGTAAATGAGTTATTTTTTAAAGTAATAAACATCCTCGAACATAGCCCTTCTGTAGACTGTGGGAGTGAATTGGAGAGTGTACAGTGAGTTACCTTAAAAGCAAACACACTAGGGAAGGATAACAGAAAAATCACTTATTTTGCATTTGAATAGCATTTTTCTAGACCCCTATCTCCCAGATCTTTGCATGAGTGGTGCATTATCTTTGACGTCTCAGCTCAACTATTGCCCCCTAGAAAGAGAATTTTCCTGCCTACCCTCCTGATTTTTATGCTACTTCCGTATTTTATTTTCCTGATAGTACATGTGATCACCAGAAATTATTTAGATACCTATTGATTGATGAATTTAAGCTCCACGAGAGCCAACAACTCACATGTTTTGTTCACTACAGAATGTCCAGTGCCTAAAAGAGTGCTGGACACATATTTGCTGAATGAATGATTGAATGAATGAATGAGTGAATGAATGAATGAATGAATGAATGAATGAATGAATGAATGAATGAATGAATGAATTCAGTCTCCTCCAGCGTCCATTTGAAACAGACTTGTGAATAGTTCTGAGGAGCAGCGAGGAGTAGTTTACCAGATCACAGCCTGTTGGAGCCGAGGCCCTGAACATCCTCTGACCCCACTCACTCACTTCACAGATGAAGACCATCAGTGACCTAGAGAGGTAAGAACTGCCCATGGCAGAACCTCGCAAGCTTGGGGCCCCAGCTGTTTCCAATTCCTGAGGCAGCCCTCAAACCACAGTTTTAAAATAAAGGCACATGAAAATCAGACTGAGTACCAACCAAAGTTATCTTCTCTAAGATAAATAACAGTCTGTCTACTCTCACGCAGCTGATATTAATCAAGACAAGACCATCAGAGCACCAAAAACAAACAAGCGTCTCTCCTTCTGCGCTTTCAGCCGGAGCCAGCAATCTCTCCCTCATTCTCTCTTGGCGCCCCACTATCCCTCACTTTCATTTTTGGTAAAAAATGAAAAGAGCTAAACCTTATTAAGAGTTTACCATGTCTTGGGCTTATGCTAAGTGTTTTATATTCCTCATTTCCAGGAGGGAGATACTATTATTCCCATTTTATAGAACGGGATTTAGGCTTAAAGATGTTAGACAATTTGCTTGAGATCACACAGCTAGTATTATTGGAACTGGGGTACCACCTCAAACTGTCTGGCACCAAAACCTGGATTAAAAAAATTTTTTTTACTTAATTTTTTGAATAGATAAAACATTCACAATGTGCAAAATTTGAAAACTACATATAAATTTACTTAAAAAAAAAAAAAACCCCTCCCTCCTACCGACAATCACCCAGACCCACCTCACAGACAACCAATATAATAAACTTCTTTCTAGAGATATATTATGCATACACAAATCAATAGAGGGTGTGTGTGTGTGTGTGTGTGTGTATAAGGGCATATTCTTTTGTAACCTTTTTTACTGTAGAAAATTTTGAACATATAATATACGAAAGTAGACAGAATCCTACACTGGAGCACCCCCACCGCCGTCCCAATCCCCTGCTTCAAGTACCATCAACTCAAGAACAATCTTGTTTCACCCACACCCCACCTATCCTCTCCCAAACATCATAGCATTTCATCTATAAATAGTTCTGGGTGTATATCTAAAAGAGGAAGACTCTTAAAATATAACCACAATACAACAATCACACCTTAACATTAATAATAATTCATTAATATCATAAACTATCCAGTCAGTATTCCAATTTCCAATTGCTTCATAAATGTCATAATTTTTTAAAAGTTGGTTTAGTTGAGTCAGGATCCAAATTAGATCCGTGTATCACAGTTGTTCTTCTAAATCTCTTTTAACCCACAGATTCTCCCGCTACGTTTCTTCTTTCATCCTCTTTGCAATTAATTTGTTGACAACATCATTTGTTTGTTCTACAAAATTTTCAGCAGTTTGGATTATGTAAAAGGAAAAAAATATCTTTTACATAAATGGTAGCATAAAATTCATGCTATTTTGTACTTTCTCCACTTAACTGGCTTCATAAATCCATTCAATAAATATTTATTGAGTGCCTAACACTTTTCTATGTACTGGAGATATAAGAGTCAACAAAACAAACACATAAAAAGCATCCCCACCCTCATGGAGTTTGCATTCCAGTGGATTGAGATAGGCAAACATAAGTAAATAAACATTCACAACACAACTGTGTTATCAGAAGAATAGAGTGGGGGGGGGGCGGGGGGGCGGGGGAAATAGACGCTGTGTGAGGAGAACTACCATTTTAAATACTATGATCAGGGAAAGCCTCCCTGAGAAGATAGCATTTGAATAAATTCGTACAGCAAAGGAGAGGTTGAGTCATGAGGCCCTCTGGGGGAAGGGCATTTTAAGTAAAGGAACAGCAAGTGTAAAGGCTATAGATATGCCAGAGAAACAAGCAAGCCCTTGGCCCATGAGTTGCAAATATTTTCTCCTCAGCTTATCTTTTGCCCTTTGCATTGTATATGATAATTCTTACCATTTAAAAAATTTTGACTTTTAAAAATGTAGTCACACTTAAATCTTTTCTTTTCTGGCTTGTGGGTTTTGCGTCCAAGTTAGAAAAACGTGAATTTTTAGTCACCAGATTATTTCACTAGCCAAGATTACCTGGGTTTAACCACAGTTATAAATAATCTGTAAATACCCACAGAATCTCAATGACTTAACGTAACAAAGCTAATTTCTTGCTCAGACCACGCATCCAGTGCAGACCTGCTCAGCCTACTTTCACTCAGGGACCCAAGCTTCAGGGACCACCTTGATAGGTGGGAGGGCAACTGCTGTGTCAGGAGAACTTCTGGCAAACTGCACACAGAGCTTTTGCTCACATTTCATTGGCCACGGCAAGTCCTGTGGCCTGCCTGAGCTCAAGGTAGTAGGGAAACTCCAGGTGTGTGTAGAAGGAGAAGGGAACGTGTGTGGAGACTTCTAATGACCACCACTGACTCCTCCTGCCTGCCTTGCTCGGGTCAAGGTGAAGACCTGCTTTCCTAGTAACCCCAAGTCTGTGACTCACCCTAGCACATTCACAAGCAAAGTAATGCAACACAGACTTACTGTAGCAGGTCCTCAAATAACGTTTTCAAGGTCATTTCATTAGAGTGTTGATGGGATGTTGTAGGAACTTAACTCTTGTTTATATCAGTTAGCCTATGGTAAAACTGATTTTGTAATACGTCGTTTCATTAAAGTCACAGAACGTACCAACGACATTAAGTAAGCACGGACTGTACCAGGTCAATCTGATTCGCTTGTGTGGCCAATTTGAGAATCTGTTCAGGAGAGATATTCAGAGAGGAAGTACTGACTCACCATGAAGTTCCATGGCCCCTATTATTGTCCAGCATGAGGAGGTTCTGTCCTTTTCATTTCAGGAGCCAAGATGACATTGTTGCTCACTGGCTAGGATAGCTTTTCGGGGTGCAACATCTGGAACAAATGCATAAATTAATGGTCAGGTTCAGATAAAAATAAATAATGTGTGTCCTACAGACCCAGAGAAAGGTGCTGTTTGTTTAGATGGTAGATTTTTTGCAGATTTAGCAAAGCCAGTGGATCTTGGAACTTTCAAGATAAACAATGAGGAAACTAAAATAAACCCTTACAGGGCAGAAGAGATAGGAAAATTTTCTTCAGCATGAATCATGAGCTAATTATTGTTTCTAAAAATGTAAACTAAATTAATTTATGCTCAGTCAGCAGCTAGAGAACAGGAGGGATCCAGTACCTGCCTTGTGTTCAAATATAGACTATTTGGAGATGAATTGTATTTGATTTTTCTGCTTGCTATAAAACAATCTCTCTCAAGTTATCTCAAGTAATGGGGGATTCTTTTGAGGCTATTCATGAGTAGTAAGAGAAAGGGGGAGCTTGTGGGAACCTAAGACTGGAACCAGCGTACACCCAGACCTAAGTGGAAATGAAACCACATCCAATGTCCCCAGGACCTAGCCCAGCAGCAGGAGCAAGACTCTCCAAAGAAGAACCTCGGGGAAGAGCAGAGTTCTGAGAGCCAGTGTCTTGCTGACACAAGGAGCAGCGGGACCTCCTGCATATCCTGGGGTCACATGGTAACAGCTCACGATGTGCAGTGATAAAGGAGCTAACCAAAGCGTCTGTTGTCTTGTGGGGGGCGGAGGGGGATCCAGGCCATGAAGAAATAGGGACCTTAAGAACAGAGACATTAGATGACAACTTCTTACCTTATTAAAACAGGATAGTATGAAAAGGACAAATCCCTGTTCTGGATTAGTCAGTTTAAAGATAAAAAAAATAAAAAAATAAAAAATAGGAACTGTAGTAGATTGTATTATTGTATTATTTATCCCAAATACTTGCTGCTCTTCTCTATAGATTCACCCCGGGTGGGCCCCTCCCTGGGCCCCCTTCTGGTGGGAGGAGTATGTATGTTGCCTATTGTGGTCAGGGTTCACCATGTGACTTTTTTTGTCGAATGGAATTTATACCATGTCTGAGCAGATGTTTTAAGGGTCATCGAGTGGTTCTGCCATTGCTTTGATCTCTCCGCCACGAGACTAAGATAGGGGTTCCTCTTTCAGCCTGAGCTGCAGAACAAAGAATACAGAGTGAAAGCTGATGCACTGCCAATGTGTATGTGAGCAAGAAGTAAATATTGGATGTTGTAAGGCTCTAGGATTTTGGAAGCCATTCATTATTGCAACATAATTTAGCTTAAGCTGATGGATACAGATATCAAGACCAGAAATGTGGTGCTGATCTAGCAAAAACTCTTAAATATATAGCATCTTGCCTGAGACAAATTGTTGCCTGCAAAGAAGAACGGACTAAGTGAACTTCTGGTTTTAGTTAAGAAGTGGGAAAAGAAAACATTGGTACCGCGAGTTTGCTTTTATTGCCTGCATTTGACAAGGGACAACAAGAAAGTGATAAGCTTCAAAAAAGATTTCCAGTTTGGAAGCAGAATTGAAAAGGAAATGGAAAATTCAGATATTCCAAAGCTAACAGAGCCAGAACTGGGGGGTAAAGAGGATGATGAGTAAGGACAACTGGGTGAAAGCTGTTTAATAAGTAATTGATTCCTAAATCCCTGATTCATCTCTACCCCTCAGCCACTTCTTCGTTGCCTCTCTGGAGAGGGTACAACAGATCATAGACTGGTATCAGTCACACTTGCAGATATAGGTATAGTATGTGTATTGAATGCTTAATGCAGAGACACCCCAGCCCTTTTAACTCCCAGAACACTGGCGGCCAGACCCTTCCTCTCCACTCAGGAGATTAAAAGACTCTCTATGGAGAATCTTACCAGCCAAGTGGAAAGATTGACATCAGGGGTCAGTCTTTTAAAATAGTAAGTCTATTAAAATATTGACATCAGCGGTCCCCCAAGAAATGGTCCACCTAGGTCACACTGTAGTATGAAAATCAACAAGTCCTAATTATGAACTCAGAGCTTCCAATCAGCCTTTTATTCCTCAACTCTTAAACTGTGTGGGCCAGGACTGATACACACACACACACACACACACACACACACACACACACATATTTAATATCCTTTGAGACATAGGAAGTGTTTTAATCTGACACAAAAGTGGTTTTGTTTTGAAAAAGGATCATTCAGGCATTCGGAGATCAAAAAACGGATCTTGGAAATTCAAAATACAATTGCAGAAAACCAACGACAAACTTGATGGAAGTTAAATTTGAGGAAATCTCCCAGAGAATAGTCAAAAACACAAGAAGATAAGAAATAGACAGGTAAATAACAAAACTGAGGCCCAGTCCAGGTAGCCCAACACTGGTATTTAATAGGAGCTCCAGAAAGATATTAGAGAAAAGAGGTAAGGAAATCATTAATGAAAAGATTCAAGAACATTCTCAGAACTAAAGGACATAAGTGGCCAAATTGTCAGAGCCAACTGAGACTCATACCAAAGCGCTTCGTGTGAAATTTCTAGTTCCTGGAACCATTAGAAGATACTACAAGTTTCCAGAGAGAAAAAAAGAAGCCACAAAAGATCAGTATTCGTGGCTTTAGACTTCTTAAGAGAGATACTGGAAGCAAGAAGATATTCTAAAGAAAAATGATATCTGACTATTATTGTATATGCAGCAAAACTACTGAGTACAAGGGAAAAGAAAGACATTTTAACACATGCAAATCCTCAAAAAATTTATCTCCGACATGTCATTGCTCAGGAAGCTACTAGAGGAAGCACTCAGTCAAAATGAGAGCGTAAACCAAGCCAGCAGAAGCGTGGGATATAAGGGTGATCCAACACAGAGAGGGGCAAACGGCACCTTTAGGATGACGAAGGAGGCCCCCAGATGAGCAGACAGAGGCAGTACCATCACTGGGTGCACCGGATATGTGGTCGGGCTTATCAGCTACATCCCTGCTGCCATCTTCTTACCCTAAGTGCTCACTTAAGCATCCAATTGAGCTTATTTGACTTATCATGTCCATGTACTGATAAAGTTCCTTCTTTCTCCTCCATGACCTACTGCTTGGATCAGCTGAGGTTCTTCATTTCCCCCCACAGAAATATTCTCCTTTGACAGACTTGTGGCAGCGGGAGGTCAGCTGGGGCAGGTTTAGACCCAGGAGTTCTGAGCAGCCAACTTGCCTGACCACATTGCTGCTGGGACCCAGAACCTGTTTCCCAACCAGATGCTTCAGTGGTGGGAGCACCTGGCCTTGCTCCTAGACCTTTCCAGAAGGGGCTCTTTCTACACATCCAGGGAATCTAAACCCACGGATTCTGTTGACCTTATCTTCTCCTGGGAACGTAAGGGCAGTTTTACTTTTTTATTCCAGCTAAATTTATTTGCTATCAAAACTGAGCAATGAATCCTTTGGGGGTACATACATGGGTCGTACATGTATAAAGTAAAGCAAAGGAATGAATGACACCAAAGTTTGGAGACACAATACCTGGCAGTGGAGGGAAGGGGGGCTGTCATTGAAAAACAAACCAAGGAGGGTTTTGAAGATGCCGACATCATTCTCCTCTGAGCCTGATAAAAGAGTACACAGGGGGTCATTTTATTCTTCTTCTGATTGTAAATATGTGTTATATTCTGTTACGTATGATACATTTCACAAAAATTTATTCTTTTAATTTAAAAAAGAGTCAAGTAACAGTGAATGCTGTCAACAAAAAAATAATACAGAGCTCTGTACACTGATATGCAATGATCTCTAAGGTGTTTTGTTAGGTGAAAGGAACAGGGGCAAATTAGGATGCTTATGATACAATGACTGAGTAGAGAACTCAAAAAAAAAGATGCATTCACATGCACACCTTTGCCTGTACATACTTAACACGTTCCTGCAAGAACACAGTAGATGAACAGTGAAACTAAACTAAACTTGGCGCCTGGGGACCAGGGACAAAGAATCCTCATATTCTACCCTTCCGTTTTTGAATTTTGAAGTGCTCGAAAATTTTAGTTATTCAAAAAAACTTTACTGTTTATAAAAAGAAGATTGATGGTATCAAACCAAATGTTATTGACAATATGGAAGCATAAATTGCTGGTGGGAGGGCAAATCAGTAAGCCTTGGAAAGCAATTTGGAAATAGAACATTTGGGCCCACAGTAACACTCCCAGAACAACTTTTCCCACACGTGTTCAAGAAACATATACAGGAATGTTCAGAACAGCCTTGTGTATAATAATTTAAAAATTAAGAAAGAAGGGAAGAAGGAAGGAATGGAGGGAGGGAGGGAGAGAGAGGAAGAAAGAAAGGAAGAAAGAAGGAAGGAAGGAAGGAAAGAAGGAAGGGAGGGAGGGAGGGAGGGAGGGAGGGAGGGAGGGAGGGAGGGAGGAAGGAAAGAAGAGGAGAGGGAGGAAGGAGGGTGGGAGGGAGAGAAGAAAGAAAAAAAGAAAGAAAGGCAACCTAAAAGTTCTCCAAGAGGAAAATGTATTTAAAGAAATTCTGATTGATCCATACAATAGACTATAATAAGGCAGTAGAAATGAATCAACACAGATAAAAATCACAAAACGTGAAAAGGAAACGACTAACAGAATGAAATACATTATGTTGTTTATGTGCTGCTGACACACAAATTCTATGTATGTATGCATATAGTACAGCCTGATGTGGAGGAGAATGACAAAGATGAAATTCCATATAGTAGTTACCTCTGGGAGAAGAGTGGGAAATAAACTATGGAAAAGGTACATAGAGGCTTCATCTGTGTGGGTCATGCTTTATTTCTGAAGCTGGGTGGTAGGAAATGTGCTTTATTCATTATACCACTCGCCCTAACCTCTTCATTATCTGATATGCAGTAGTCCGCCCTCATCTGGGGTTTTGCTTTTTGCAGTTTCAGTTACCCGTGGTCAACAGAGGTCCAAAAATATTAAGTGGAAAATACCAGAAATAAACAATTCATACGTTTTAAAATGCATGGAATTCTGTGTAGCACAATAAAATTCTGTGCCACCCTGATCTGTCATGCCCGGGATGGAATCATCCCTTTCTCCAGCATCTCCACGCTGCAGATGCTCTCAGTCAGTCACTGAGGATCCCTCTCGGTTGTCAGATTGACTGCCACGGTATCATGGTGCTGGTGTCGGCGTCACCCTTATTTTACCTAGTAATGGCCCCAAAGCACAAGAGTAATGATGCTGGCAATTCGGATGCCAAGAGAAGCTGTAAAGTGCTTCCTTTAGGTGAAAAGTTAAGTACAGAACAGTAAGATATTTGAGAGAGAGAGAGAGAGAGACCACATTCACATAATTTTTATTACAGTATATTGTTATAATTGTTTTATTGTGAGTTATTTTTGCTAATCTGTTACTGTACCTAATTTAGAAATTAAGCTTTATCATAGGTATGCATGTATAGGAAAAAACACAGTATCCATAGGGTTCAGTACTCTTCAAGGTGTCAGGTCTTGGAGTATATCCCCCATGGATAAGGGGGGACTACTGTACTTCATTTTAGTAAATAAAAATTGCTACAAAATCATCTGGAATATACCGTGTTTCCCCAAAAATAAGACCTAGCCGGACAATCAGCTCTCATGCGTCTTTTGGAGCAAAATTAATATAAGACCCGGTCTTATTTTACTATAAGACCAGGTATAATATAATGTAATAATATAATATAATATAATATAATATAATATAATATAATATAATATAATATAATATAATATAATATATTACCGGGTCTTATATTAATTTTTGCTCCAAAAGACGCATGAGAGCTGATTGTACGGCTAGGTTTTATTTTCAGGGAAACAGGGTAGTATCTCACTCAGTATAAATTAGATTATAATAATAAAAGATTAACAGAGAAGATAGATTCCAACAAGTCTGACCTTCTATTGTGTATCACTTCACATTCCAGATCTCAGGGGATATTTTTATTATGTTGTGTCTAGCCAGATTCACTTTTGCAGGGGGGAAAAAAAATCTAGGACTGAAAATGTCCTGGAGTTTTGTGATTAAATCACCAAATGTTTATAGTTGTGAGAAATTTTACCAATTGCGTTGTCCAAGCCCCTCATTTTTATAGGAGAAATTGAGGCCCAAGAAGTTAGAGACCTGCCCAAGGGCACCCGCCAGTCCATGCCTAAGGCTCTGCCCTGAACATCCCATTCTTATCAGGGAAGGAGCAGTGATTTCCCAAGAAGGCATACAGGTCCTGGACCAAAACATGAGCCAGGTTCAAGTCGGGGCGACACACCAGTGAGCCCCTGCCTGGCAAACCATGAGAATAGGATTTCCTAGCTGGAACAAACCACACGGCACAACGTGCACTATGCACCCACAGCACAGACTTGGTTAACCGCCCTGCTGGCCCACCCATCGTCAGCGGTATGAGGCTGTAAGAGTCCAGGGGGAGGCAGGAAGCTCCTCAGGTACCATCAGGGCTCCCCTCTGATCTCTGAGCCGGCACTGGCATGGCGCCTGGCCTGGCGCTCAGGAACCCTGGCCTTAGTCAGCCAGCCCGACCAGTCCTGGTTCTACCACTTACTAGTTGTTTAGACTCAGAAAACTTTTTAGCTCCTCTAGTCCTCTAGTCCCCAGAAACAATGGGATAATAATATCACTCATCTCATACATGTGCTATGGAATTATACATTGTGAAGTGTGTGTGTGTGTGTGTGTGTGTGTGTGTGTCTGTGTGTCTGTGTGTTCTAATAGATAGTAAATGTTCAATGATTGGTACTATCATTATCCTTTTAGAAGAGAAAAGTCACACTTTTCAGGGCCTAAAAACAAAGCTGCTTAAGTCAGAGAACAACAACAATAACAACAGCAAAAAACTAGCCCTCTGCCATGTTTCAAGTTTAAGATGAACTAGCCTCTCCTGGCCTGCGGAAGCAATGCGTGTGGATTTATGCTTTCCCATCCTCGTGAAGAGCCTTTACAGACACCAATGGAGGAGAGCTCATGCTGATAAAGTCAGCGTTCCTTAACCCCCAGATACTGTGTCACCTTAAGTGGGTGAGGACACCCTGGGCAGGTGTTGGCAACAGCCCTCACTCTACAAACACATGAGTTGACGCACCAGGTAATCCAGCCTTAGTTGGCCACATGCCCTGAGATGCCAGCATTGGCTCTGCAAGTGGCTCTGTGACAGAACCAGGCCCTGGAAGTGACTCTGTGAAAGAACACGGGGTTTACACAGAGGCCAAAAGGGATTCATGGACGGGGAAGAACATACGACAAGCCGTATAAAGAGTCAAATTAGAAAGGCAGGCAAGAAGTGAAGAACTTCAGAAAAGGAAGGGATCATCACGCCTCCAGAGAAAATAAGAGAAGTCCCGCCCAGACTGAGAATATGGGTGCTGAAGGGTGCTGCACCCAATTGCAATGTGTTCATGTGTGTGTGGGGGGGGTGGAGCAGGGGGACACCAGCTGGGTGTCCTTCAGTTCAACTCAATTCTGACACTACCTACCCAGAGATAACATGAGACCCCACAGGTTAAGGGCTCAGCCCCACAAGATTGCCCTTCCCCCTACTTCAAATGCCAGTCACAGGTCCGGGTTGTCACCTGTACTTCTGACCAAATGTCTGTAAATGGGAGGATCCAACAATGCCCTCCTCGCATTCATTTAATTTGCTAGAGGGTTCACAGAACTACTTATCAGATTACTGGTTTATTACAAAACAATATAACTCAGAAACAGCCCGATGGAAGAGATGTATAAGGCAAGGAGTGTGGGAAGGAGTCACGAAGCTTCCATGCCCTCTCCAAACACGCCACTCTCCCCAGATCTCCATATTCACCAACCTGGAAGGTCTCTGAACCCTATCCTTTGGGTTTTTATGGAGGCCTCATTACATAGACATGATTGATTAAATCATTGGCCATTGGTGATTGATTCAACCTCCAGCTCCTCTCCCCTCCTGGGAGGTCCCGGTGGAACTGAAAATTCCAGCCCTCTAATCACATGGTTGTTTCTCCTGGCAACCAGCCCCATCCTTAGGTGCTTTCCAAAAGCCACCTCATTAACATAACAAAAGACACCATTATCACTCTCCTCCCTTAGAAGATTCCAAGGGTTCTAGGAGCTCTGTGCCAGGAAGTGGGACAAAGACCCAATATATATTTCTTATTATAAATCACAACATCACAGTTAGGTCTGGGGAATGACAGACAGGTCTGGGCAGGGCTTTGGCAGTGAAGTTTATGGTTGGGCAGCACGGGAAGCAGCCAGCCCTCTCTTTGCCTTTTCTGGGTGGAGAATATGCTTCTCATTACATTACACAGAGGCAGAGGAGTAGAAGGTCAGGCTGGGGCCTCCTGGCTGAGGCTTTAGTACCAATTTCCTCCACAGGCACTTCCCAGAGAATCTGACACTAGAAGGAAGGCTCAGGGCATGGGAATGAGAGACCTGGATGGCACAGGGTTCATCTCTTCCACTGGCTTTTTCTTTCCTTCTATCTTAACCTCTACCCACCCCAATAGCCCCTGTGCCCACTGTTTCTGTTTACCTTTATCCCAGCCATCCAGACTTGCTGTGTTTCTGCCCTGCTTCATGCACTTGTCTCCAGAGCCCTGGGGCCCCAGCATCCTGGTCCCCATCCGTGCCCGGCTGCCCAGAAGGCAGACATATCAGAGGCATCCCAGCCCAGCGTCTCCCCTTGCACGTCGAGGGACGCGTTCACCATCTGTTTTCAATGAAGTGTGGGTTTTGATACATATTATGGAAACAGAAATGGAAAAACCATCGAGGTCCCTCCTGCAAAAACAATCATTATCCACTGAAATGAGCTCTTAGGAACTTCCGGGTGGAAAGCACATCACTATTAATGAAGGAGAATTCAGACAGGAATTCTGGCAGGGCTGGACAGATGGGAGAGAGAAGAAATGGAATGTTTTTACTCACTCAGCAATGGGGGCAGAGTGCCTCAGCAGAGCAAAGAGAACAGTCCTACAGCCAAGGCTGGGCAATCTGACACCAGGTCCCGGCAGCTTGGTTTCTCTGTGTCAAGAGCGTGGTCCTACAGGGCCACAGTGCTGGCGAGGTAGGGACCCCAGCACCCAATCCAGGGGGAGCTTTAGCAAAGGCTGGAAATGCCATCTGCCCTGAGAGACACAGCACACTAGACAGCTCTGAGCGTGCCCGGGGAGTGCTGGGCCATCAGAGTGGGCATCGGGCCAGGGCTTCCAGGAGGAAGTCGCCCTCCTTCCTCCAGCCCACGTGCTGAGAGTGACTTACGCCTCAACAAGTCTACAGTTTAGCAGGCACGGAAAGGAAGCACCCAGGACAGTGCCTGTGTGCACTAGGCACTCGGTGAGGGTGAGGGAGGAAGGAATGACAGGCAGGTCTGGACAATGTCATCTGTCTTTTCTCCTATCAGGAGAAAAACCAGCGCGGCCCTTTCCAGAAAGTGCTAGAAATTTGCATACTGTGTGCCTACTGGGTGCATGTGTGTGCGTGTATGTGTGTGTGTGTCTCAAAACCCCAGCTCCTCCTCCCTCATTGATGCCTGGAATTCCACACTTAACGACCCAGTTCCTTCTTTCTTAAGGTATCATTATTTCAGAGAGAATAACATTTGAAGCTTTCTCAGTAATTGGCATCTTAGGGGAAATTAGTTCATCAGACTCTCCTAAAGAAAAGGTCTTAATGGAGGAAAAAGGGAAGAAAATGCCAGCAGTGAGAACGGATACGGGAGCAGAGCACACAGAGAGAGACGGTCACAGAAAGGCGGTTTGCCCTGCTCCCAGTTGTGCTGAGTGAGTGGGTGCTAACCTTTCCACTGTTAGGGGCAGGTGACGAGCACGCTCCCTGGGATCACGCGTTCCACAGCACTGTTTGTCAAGGAAAAGCGTTTCTTGTTCGGTAGCTGCTTTTCCAGACCGAGATTCTGGGTTGGACAGCGCTTCCCACTTCCAAATACTATGCTTTCCATCGCTTGACATTTCAATAGTGGTGCTTTACTGTCCTCCAAGTGCTGCCACATAACTTTTCTCATGGATTCTCATAACAACATGGACACGTGGTAATTGTCACCTACTGGTAGAAGCAAGCGCGAGGCACAGCTGTGCGCCTGAGAACACAGCACCTGACACCCCAGCCCTGGCCTCAGGTCCCCGACAACACTGATGGAAGCACAGCGCACACACACTCGGGCGTCACTACATCTGAAACGTCGCATGCAATAAGAAGCAACACTCAGCTCCTGGGGAATAAGCACCCAGACACAACACTGTAACAACAGTGACGATTGTGGATGAGTCTGTGTGGCTTACAGGACAGACAGCCCTCAGAAACCTGAAGGTCAGTCTAGGGGACACTTTGTCTGGGTGTGCTTGTACACATTAGCTTGCAATTACAATGGTACAATAAAGCTCTCCTTAATTTTTCCCAAGCTGAGAGAAGGTCCTGAAGGCGATGACAGAATGCCACTCTTCCAATCCACAGCAGAGGGACAGGGATTTCTGTCCTGCTGGTGGTGGGAGAGCTATTTCCTTGGCTCCCTGGACGCTCACTAACGGCATCCGAGTGGTAGACTTCAATAAACCAGAGCAGGGTGGCTGCCCGTGTTAATTACCAGCAGCTTGTCCTGTCCCACTCAGGTCTTTCCTGAGCCACTGTGCAAATCCTGCAACAGGAGCCCCAGGGTTCCTGGACTCCCCTTGCCACATGCAGACCCTGGGCCAATACAGTAAAGACCACAAATCTTGTAAACCCAAGAGTGGGCTCAAACAAGTCACCAACCCTGTATCAGAACCCCACTGGATTTGGTATTCCAAGTTAGATAAGTAGTTACTCATCATACATTGCTCACCCTTCAGTCTGTATTACTAACTACTTGCTCCGGAATGTACTGTTATTTTATGCTCTACATACGAGACTGTTGTAAGCAGAGGCTATTCTTTCTACTTTTTAATATACATTCCCATATAAAACGCTGAGCACTCATTAAGCCACCTGGGTATGATAATGTTGGGTGGGTAGAAGAATCGTATGATTTGTCCGAAGCCACACATGGAATTTTAGGAATTTAAAACACCAGACTACCACTTTGCTAAAAGTTCCTTCCTACCTTCAGAGGTACATTAACTAACTCTGGACCAACTGGAAATGAGGGTCGGCGGGGGCTAATCAAGCCAAGCGCCATATGGTGAATATGATTGGTTACTAATGTGCTTGGAGCTAATAGGACAGAGTTCGTTTGTTTTGATTCTGTGATCTGGCCATCACTGCTTAGTGACTGCACATCAGGACCTCAGAAGAAGTGAAGTAACGTATGTACAATAACAAGACTAGCTGACGCTCAGATAAGTATTACCCTGTGCCAAGCATTGTTCCAAGCACTGCGCATATGTTAACTCATTTAATCCTCCAAACAGGTCCATGAGGTAAATTCCATTGTTACCCTCATTGTGCAGAGAAGGAAATGGGAGCACAGAGAGGTAAGTCATTTTCCCAAAGTCCCCAGCGGTTAACTAGACCACACACAGACGCAAGGCTCTGTCCCTGTCTGGCCTTCCACATTGGGAAATGCCAACCATGGACAATGAACTCCAAATAATGGTGGAGTGGATTGGCTGTGCTGGATTTGTGCTGCCCCCATGAGGAGGAGGAGCCCACTCCAGCTGGATTACTGAGAAACGCAGGCACCAAGGGAAGGGAGGAGAGTGTGGAGCAGGGTCCAGGTCTTCACTCAAGAAGCAAGCACAAAGAAGGTGCCTCCCTGTCTGTCCAGGCTGCCTCCCTGCTCAGCAGTGGCCTGGAGAAGTGGGCAATGAGGCAGGTGGAGGAGCAGAGCGGTCCATGCCTGTGGACTGCAGGGCCTGGCACTGAGGTGCAGGGCCTGAGATCAGAGTCCAAGGCCAAAGTGAAACGGAAAGAAACCCGGCCGACCATCCTGCTGGGTAATCTGCTGAAAGGATTAGATGGGTCAGAGGAGTGCAGATGTGAGTCAAGCAAGTAAAAAGCAAGACCCAGAGGGGAGGCAGAGCATGGGAGGGGTGGGGACAGCTAAGGACAAATCCTAGAGCCCACTCAGCACTCTGAGCCACTTCTCATGGGAAATCTACAGACTAGTGTGTCTCGGGGCGGGAGTGGGGAGGTTCTGGGTTATGGCCTAGTTACTAGTATGTTCTGGGTTATGACCTAGTTACTAGTATGTTCTGGATTATGGCCTAGTTAATAATCCAGAACTAGCACCTAGTTAATAGAAGGTGCTAGTGACTAGCCAATATCCTAGAATATGCTAGTAACTGGATCTAGGTTATGGTCCCTTTACTAGCATGTTCTAGGATATTGGCTAGTCACTAGCACCTTCTAGGAAGACATGACCAGGACACAGGAATCCCAGCGCACCACCCCCCACACTGGGGCTCAGAGAAGCGAGACTGGACACTGGATAGGAGGAAAGCCTGTGGAGTCAGTTAAGCCTGGGCTCAGGCTTCAGCTCAGTTGTGACCTTGGTCAGATTAATACCCTCCCTCTAAGCTCAGTCTCCTGGCTATAAAATGGGAAGGATAATAAAACACATAACTCACGTGGCTAATATAAGAGTTAAATGAGAGAATACGTGAAGGGTAGTTTGTACAATGGTTGACATAGTCAATATGCAATAACTGATACCTCTTCCTGCTGTTATTATCAGTGTTAGGAATAACAGCTACTGATCGGAGAGTGACAAGCTGGGGACAGGACTGAGGTGAAGCCATCACTCGAATTGTTTGTGGGGCTCTATTTTCTCCCCCTACTTCTAATTGAGTATAAGCCCTTCCAAAGGATCACCCCTTTCCCTTCCCCCTCAGAATCCTGAGCAGGTGCTTAGGGCACAACAGGGTGGCAGGGTGGGAGGGAGCCCTCAGTCATGTGTCACCTCTCACCTCAGTTCCTGCCTCAGCTGGAAGAGCCACAGTTGGTCCTTCATCCAAATAGTCATAATAAAGCAAAGCCATCTTTGATTCCTAAGACCATTTTCTCAGAAGATTTCTTTGGGCCCTACCTCAGTCCTGGGAAGTAAGGCTTGCGAGGAAAGGGTTGCCAGCCCAGAGTTGTAGCCTGATCCTTCCTGCCACGCCCCTGGTGCCATGAATGCCTGGCAGCTGCCTGCATCATCTGTTGAGTTTTCTGCCTCTTTGCAATGCATTACTTAAGTTTCCATATTTGAAACCATGAGGTCAAAATCTGTGTTTATGTGTTTAGACAAAGCTCTCATCATTTTGAATAGGTGTCCTGTCTCCAGGTTTATGACAGGATGTGGGTCCCACACTCATCCACTGAGACCTCGAAACTAAGTGGAAAAGCCTCCTTCCCCCCAGCACCCCAGCCTTCTCCCAGGATGGCTTTCCATCCACCTCTCCTGCCTGGGAGAGCTGGGCGCTGGGCCCACAGTGCACACACCCTGCCCAGTCAGGCATGAATGACTTCAGGATACAGCGGCTAACAAAGGAAAATATGAAGGCAGCCTGATTTTCCCAGCTGCCTAACAGGGGAAAGGAAGCTGGGCTCTGTGAATCATACAATGGCATTGAAACAATTCAAGGAACTGTCCAAAGGAAGTGACCAGAATAGCCCAGTGGATTGCTACAAGCCAGTATCTCTAGAGTACAGGAGAGGAACATTAAAACAAGAAAAGAAACTTTCCCCATAGCGGGGAAAACTGCCCTTCAGAAACATTTAATGAAATGAAGCTGTCTGTTGACTCCCAGGCGCAGAATGGAAAGTTTGGCCGAGGAGGGCAGAGGTGGAGGCCACCTGCAGTGCTTCAGCCTCTCTCCCCAGCTCCACGTCCCATGGAAGACGTGGGTTTTGTCATGGGCCACGATGGGACAGACTAGTCACACCAGGGAAACTGGCCAGTGCCACAAACTAGGGCTACTCTCCTCACTCCCAGAGCTGATATTTCAACATGTACCAACACACCACACAGCAAAGAGGCTGGCAAGTACCCAGGTGGTCAGGTAAAGGACTCCAGCAGTGGGTTTAGGCTTGGGTGTTAATGCAGGGAAAGAAGAGTGTGTCGCCCAGGCTGTGTGACCCTCCCCCCACCCCGCCCCAAAGAGGACCTTGTTTGCAAAAATGTTTGAATATAGCTGCTAACTCCTCAGGTCTTTTCCTCTCCCTCTGCTCTAACAGAGTGAATTCTGAAAATCTCTCTCAAGGGTGAAAGAGGTTTAAGGTTTTCAAGACCCAGCTAACTAAACATGGAGCCCAGGAGAGGATAAACAGTCATCTGCTATCATGCTCATTATCCTTGGCTTCAAAGGGCTCTAGTGTGTTTACAAAAAGAACACGAGAGTTCTCTATGTTTATTTTAAAGTACAGACCTTGATAAACAGTCTTAAAAAAAAAACGAAAAAAAAAAGCCCAAATAACACACAGGGGAAACAACCTCCTTTCTTTGTCTTATACATCAGTCAAAACATAGCACTGCCCTTGGCTTTGCACTAAATGAGTTTGGTTTCTTCACAAAAGTTCACCGTTTATAAAATACATAGACTTTATTGACTTTGATCTTCCCACTGGCGCAGCTTGAGGTTGGTTCAAAGTTCTATAGAGTTAAACACAACCACATGTGACCGGGCGGCTCACGTGCAACATTTGCCAATGTCGGCACGGGCGCGATCAGGACGGGAACTTTAGAGTGGTGGGTAAGGCCAAGATGGAAGGTGTGGGCCTCCCCCCACATGACCTCAGCCAAGCGCTCTCTGCTCGCTGCCAGCTCCTGCTTAGCCAGCACTTGCACCAGGAGGGAGAGTTGGGGAAACTCAGGGCAGGTGCACACTGCCTTGGAGAGGATAGGAGAATGCCACCTGAGCTGGCTCCACAAGGGCATTCCTCTTCCTAATTCTCCCTCACTGGGGACACTCTCACAAAAATGCAAATCCTGAAAGTTTTTTTTAAAGGTAAAAACCCACACCCCTTAGTCACAAGAAATCAAAAGTACAGGTATTTTAAAACTGTGTGTATGTAGGTAGGTAGGTAGGTAGGTAGGTAGGTAGGTAGGTAACTAATAGAATGACAGACAGACAGACAGATATAGAAAGAGGTAAATTCATAGCTAGCTCTGATCCCATTCTTTCCGCAAGAAAATTCTCTTTCCTACATCCTTTCCGGCAGATGCTGGGTTGCCTACCTGACAGCTGTTGTCCCTTCTTCCTTGCTGACAGAGCCCTGATTTAATCGCAGTGTCCACCTCCCCTCCTTAGAATGCAGGGATATACCTGATTGCTCTAGGCCAGTCATGGTGACACAAGTCCCCTTGCTGGGGACTGGCTTGGTGTTTGGTAGGAAAGCAGTTCTACTCAATGAGATAAGGTGAATAGTTAACTTGAACACTAGTGGGAAAGGATTTACTTCCTGAAATAAAGGAACATAAGAAAAGAACATTCCCTCTTTTGTCTCCAGGATGTCTGAAGCTGCTGCTGTTGTCTTAAAACCATGCAGGCAGCTAACTAAAAATGACAGAGTAGGAAGATGAAGAGAACCTCGATTAAATCACTAAATTAATCAACTATTACTGACCTAATTCTGGACTTCCTGTTATTGAATAAATGCATTCCCTTATTATTTAAATAATTTTTTGGTAATAATAAAGTAAAATATAATTCACATATCACATAAGTCATTCAATGGTTTTTAGTACACGAGGTCCTACGATCACGTTCACGAACTCATCCTAGGAAAAGTGCTACACACCTCATGGCTGAATATCATTATGGTCACTTTCAAAATACTCCCCTTGGGAAGCTATGCACCGATGCCAGCACCTAGTCCACCCTTCAAAGCAATTTTGGAACTTTTTTTCTGGAATGGCCATCAGAGCTGTCACCATCAGCGCTTGATGTCCTGAATGTCATCAAAATGTCCTCCTTTCTATATTTCTTTTATCTTCAGGTAAAGAAAGAAGTCATTGGGGGCCAGATCAGGTGAGTAGGGAGGGTGTTCCAATACTGTTATTTGTTTCCTGGCTAAAAACTCCCTCACAGACAGTGCTGTGTGAGCTGGTGCATTGCCGTGATGATGCAAGAGCCATGAACTGTCAGCGAAAGGTTCAGGTCGTCTTTTCCACACAGCCTTTCCAGCACTTCCAAATAGTAAACTTGGTTAACCGTTTGTCCAGTTGGTACAAATTCATAATGAATAATCCCTCTGATATCAAAAAAGGTTAGCAACATCGTTGCAACAAGTTTGCAAACTTAATTGTCAGACCTTGTACAATTATTACTACAAATCATTGTTAGAATATTTTCACCATCTCCACAAGAAACCCCATATACTTTTTAGTTATCACTCCCCAACTGTTTCATTTTTCACAGCCCTAAACAACCATAGTTTTCTGTTTCTGTGGAGTTGCCTATTGAAACCAAACAGTTTCTTTCACTTAGCAATTGTTTTGAAAGTTCATCCATGTGTGCTATATATTAGGACTTTATTCTTTATTATAGCTGAATACTACTTCATTGTATGGATATACCACATTTGGTTTATCCATTCATCATTTGATAAACATTTGGGTCATTGCCACCTTCTGACTGTTAGGGATAATGCTGCTATGGGCATTCCTGTACAAGTTTTTTTTCTGTTTATATTGTTTTATTTCTCTTCTGTACATACCTAGGAGTGGAATTGCTGGGTTATTTAAGTGATTTTTTTTAATCTGTTCTTTGCAGCCAAAAGCATCCTAATTGATACACTTTAAAGTAAATAACACAGAGAAAGCTCTTGGTGTCTCTATACTCTCAGGCTTCTAGTCTATGGCCATTCTCTCTCTTTGATGTGACCAGGAAGAGAATAACAAATTCAAGGATGATGGAGTATTTTGCACCTGATCTATCTCCCTGAAAAGTCATTTATTATGTGACTTTTGCAGTATCTGAAAAAAAAAAAAAACCTCTGAAAAATTGTTCAGCTGTAGTCTTCTATGCTAAAGCATAACTTCTGTTTCTAAAGCTTGATGAGAATTTCAGAAAACTACTGTGGGACCCAGTCAGTTTCTTGATTGAGTGGACCAGTGTAACAGTCACACTTTGCCAGGTTTCTTTGAGTATGAAAAACTTTGGCAGCTTCAAGAGCGTTTTTGAAAGTAGTGGTGTTTCCCAAAGCGGTCATTCCTTGCACTTTTTCAAATAAGCTTTTCTGTTAGTTATCAGTTAAGTTGACAAGAAATTGGCAGGAAAAGGGCACAGCTTTGTATGGGAAGGGATGTGAGATTCTGGAGTCCCAGGATAAAGGGACAGAGACCAAAGAAGGTAGAAGAGAACAGGCAGAAGCAAGTGTTAGCATTTTGGAATTCTGTTGAAAGCCGTCTCTTACCTCGCTTGGGAATTCTTCACCAAAAAAGCATCTTGCTTGCCATCCTTGCTAATTAAATTAGGATATAATAGATGTATAGATAGATAGATAGATAGATAGATAGATAGATAGATAGATAGATAGATAGACAGACAGACAGAAGGCATGGCTGTTAGTGCATTAGAGAGTCACAATAGTCAAGTCCAGTTAGGAAAACAGAAATCATACTAGATATTCCAAAAAGAAAGGATTTACTAATACAGGGAATTGGTTACACCGGTGTTGGAAGTCTGAAAGAGCAAAATGGAGATGCCGGAGTAACCCAGAAATTAATAACTGCAGAAGCAGTGTGGGGGAGTAACATGGAAGAGGTGGGTGACATTCCCCAACTGTCAGGGGGGCCTCCTGGGGCTGCCGCTTGGAACTCTGGAGGACAGTTCCATCCCATTGATATCCAGACACGAGGAGGAAGGAGCCTACTGGAAGGCCCTTCTACCCTTCTCTACCTCCCAAATCCCCTCTCATGCTTACCATTAAAGACCTAACCGGAAGCTGGCAAGGGAGATCGGGAAATGTAGGTTGCAGAATTTCAGCCCCAAGGTCACAGAGCAGAAGAGAGAAGAATGACCTCAGAGCTAACAGACAACAGATGAACACCTCTTTAGTCAACAATATCCATACACAACCATCTACCCTCACTTGAAATTTCATACAACAACAACTTGTGTCTGCCCTATAAGATACATCCATCTTTCTTACAAATGAAGACACTCACCCTTTCCCAAAAACGGTGAAACCTTGGGTCCCAACTGTCCTCTGTGATCTCAGGCTGGTGTGAATTTCTCTTCTAGTTTGGTCACAATACCACCTGGACTTCTGTAATCTAGAGATAAAACTACGAAGTTAACCATCGAAAGCAAGGTTCATAGAAAATGATGCACCAACAAGTGATGCAAGAAGTAAAAGCATAGCTGCTACAGTCTTCATTTCTATAATAAGACACATTGTGATTTCTCTTTCTTCTTCCATTACTAAATTCACATTCCATTTCCCCACAACCAGCCAATCCCTCAGTGGTTTGGGCTTCTTTATTGTGTTTCTTTTACCTCCATTTCTAAAGTACTAAATCTTCTAAAGCCCTACTATTGTTGAGTTATTACAGTTTTCCATCAACTCTTGTCATAGGACTTGATGGGACTAAAAGCTGCCCCAGAGAATTCCCTAGGTCCCAAATATAGTCCTACCTGCCTCTGTAGTGTAGCAGCAACCTCATTTTCTGCTTGGTAATCGGGATCCATCATCCCAGCCAGTGGAGCAAACCCCTCTTTGCCTATTAGTTCAATGGCACGAAAGCCCGAAGTCTCCAGGTGGAAGTCTCAACTTTAAATTCAATGGAATGACTGTGTTTCCCGGTGGAAGCACGCATCTTCTGTTAACTAAAAACTCTAAACCCAAAGTTGCTGAGCTAGGAAGAAAAAAATTCTCCAATAGGTTTACTAGTGATAGAAGCCATGTCCATTTTCATCCCTTGGTTTCTATGCCTTTGTACTCTAGTTATGGGGGAAACCGCACCATGTAGCACCTACCACACACTGTAGAATGGTGTCCCAATATCTCACGTGTTGTCTCTCAACTTGCAATCTAACTGTCTCATCCGTGGGCCATTCCACTGTCCTATTAAGCCAAATGCTTCTGGGTGAGGGGGCCGGGGATAAGACTAGTGAATTCCACAGGCATAAGCCCACAGCTTCATTTCTTCTGCTATGAAATGAGTTCTTTGCCCAGAAACAAAGCTGTGAGGGACATCCTTGCCTCATCCTTGAGGATCGTGTGCCATAAGTCCACAGACGATGACGTTACAGAAGTACTGCCAGCAAGAGACAGACCTGCATCTAGAACAAGGGCTCATTCCAGTAACACAAATTATTTCTCCCTCCTTACTAGAAGGGATTCGGTGCAATCACCCTAACTGCGGGTGGCCCTCAGGAAGGTGTCCCATCAGAGATTCAGTATGTTTCTGCTATTGGCAGGTTAGGCGCTCGGCAGTGGCAATAGCCAGATTGAGCTTGGCGAGGAGCCCATGTTGTGGAAGATGCACAGGGCTTCTTCTATCTGGTCAGCACGGCCATGGTGTCCATGGGCCCACTGCCTGAGCACCGGTGTGGCTGAGGGGAAAGCTGGCCAGCAGTCACAGGGTGTGTCTCCTTATGTATATGATTATTGGGAGCTTCTTGCAAATGCCACTCAGTGAGCATTCACATAGGACAGAAATATGCTCCCCCTCAGGACTCATTTGAAATGTCCACCCCCATACCTCTTCTCCAGTTTCTAGGGGGTTCAGCACTCAGGAGTGTGTCGGGATATCACCTCCAAAGTGAGAGATAAGTTGTTGCACTTTGCACCTCCTACAACTAGTAGCACCTTTAGATTCTGGGGATAATATATACCCTACATATTGCATGTTGTTCTACCAAGAAAAAGAGCTGAGGGTTTAACTGCCTGTACTTATCATTTTCTTTACGTTCCCTAGTGAGTCAGAAGGAGCCATCTGGTTTCTCAAAGCCTTGCCTTCAGCAGCCACTTTGCTGCAAGCAACCGCAGGTAATATTAATTAATCATGATGCCACTGCATATCATGAGTTGCCATATTCACTTTTTCATTAGCAAGGAGCTCAGCAGTGCTTTCTAGGCCAAAGACAGAGGAAAATTAATGCCAAATTTTCATCTTTGAGGGTCTGTTTCCTGGGACCCCCTCCTTCTGCTGCCCTAAATAGTCTGTCAGGTTCTAGTCAGGAAAAGAGAAAGCACATTACGTATTTCAATGCACAGAATCTGTTAAACATGCACTGGGGGTTTCACAAGAATGAAATCTTGCCATTTGTGACAACATGGATGATGGATCTAGAGGGTACTACACTAAGTGAGATAAGTCAAAGAAAGACAAATATCATGTAGTTTCACTCATTTGTGAAATCTAGAAAACAAAACAAATAAACAAAACAAAATAAAAACAGACTCATAGAAATAGAAACCAAAGGGAGGATTGATTACCAGGAGGGAGGGGTGGGGGGGGTGCAAAGGGGAGGGGGAATATAGGCAATAATATTGTGATAAGTTTACACAGTGACAGATGATTAGTAGCATTAGTGGGGTGATCACACTGAAAGGTATAAAAATGTCTAATTACTATATTGTATGCCTGAAACTAATATAACCAATATAAGATTGTATACCGACTACATTTAAATTTTAAAAATTCAAAAAAAAAAAAAAAAAGAAAGAAAGAAACAGTGCAACAAGTAGATGCTAAGGTAACCCAGAGGTTATGCACAGCAGGAAAGAACTACCGGGCAGGGCTGGGAGGATAAAAGAGAAGAGGGGTGTTGGAGGGGGGCCCACTCAAACCTCTGTGGTGGGGTGTGGGTCCTGCACAGCTGGCCCTCTGGCCTCTAAGGACAAGGTACCATGCTCCGGACAGCTGATCTTCAGGGGGAAGCTGCTGGTGCCTAGACCTCTGAGTAGGGCATCTTGGCTGAGCATCAGATGTGGAGATAGGGCTTCTGTCTGGGAGACACTTGTACCTCAGAAGGAGGCCTGGCCACAGCTTGGATCTGTGGGTGGAAGTACAACCCACTGGGTATTCAGATCAACGATATGACTAGGAGTGTGCCTTGTAGATGCGCAAATGCTCCCAGGGGGCCTGGCCCAGGGAGTGAGAGAGTATAACCCCCGTGGCAGTCGAGCTGCTGCTGGCACCTCTGAACAAGCACGGCATGGCTGGGGCTGACAGTAGTGACGGCTGGCTAGCTGGGGCCTTCTCTCTGCTGTTGACAGAACGATGCTGATCAGAGCTGGAAACGAGGAAGGGAGCTCCTTTCACCCTCTTCCCACCTGCCAATTTCCCCTAAATGCCCCCTAATGGCAGAAACTCACAAGAAGGCAGTTGGCAAGGGAGTTGGAGAAAAGGCGTCTGGAGAGCTCCTGTCCCAAGTTGAGAAGGGTGGGCTCAAAGGTGAGAGACAGCTGGTGAATAACTGAGACAGAGCAGAGAGGATTTGGAGCAAGAAAACCTGGGTCCCGGCGCCAGTTCTGCCATCATGCTTGTTTGAATAGCCTCTGGAGGGTTGTTTAACCTCCCTGTTTCTCAGTTTCCTCATTTAGAAAAGGTGGGTGATACCACTGACCTTAGAAGGTAGTGGTAAAGATAAGCAGAGTCAATATATGTGTAAGTGCTTTATAAACTCTAAGTGCCATTTTAATGGAAGGTATTACTGTGATAGTCAATCTGTGTTGTTGAAAAACCACAAAAGAGAAGTATATCTGCCTAGAATTTGTCAGGCCTGGTACAAGTTGCCTATGGGAAAAACTCTGTTGAGTGAAAGATAAGTCCAGGGACATGCAAACAGTAGACAAGGGTCATATCAAAAGGTCAATCTAGAAAAAAAAAAAATAGTTTCAAATCTCAGAGCCTGACTCAGGCAGTGAATATGCCCTTCAAGTCAGATGTCTGTGGCCCCAATCCATTCCGGGAACAAGAGGGGGATGATGATGGAATATCCAAGATTTAAGGGGGGGATGCACAACCATGTGGAGTGGGGGGCTCAGGACCTTGCTGTTTAAGCAAATGACTGTCCCTTTCTTGGCCACTGGGGACAGATCCTTTGTGGGGCCCAGCAGGGAACTGAAAGGTGAAACAGTGACACAACACCCAATGGTGCTCTCCATACTTGCTCTTTAGGGCCGCCATTTTTTAGATTCCACATACAAGTGAGATCATCCAGTATTTGTCCTATAATCCGACTTATTTCACCTAGCATAATGCCCTCAGGGTCCATTCATGCTGTCACATATGGCAAGATTTCCTTCTTTCTATGGCCCAATAACATTCCATTATGCGCGTGTGTATATATCACCTTGTCTATATCCATTCACCTATCAGTGGACACTTAAGTTGTTTCCATATCTTGGTTATTACGTTGCAATGGACATGGTGGTGAATATATTTTTTTGAGTTAGTGGTTTTATGGATAAATATTCAAAAGTGGAATTTCTGGATCATAAGGTAGTTCTATTTTTAATTTTCTGAGGAACCTCCGTACTGTTTTCCATAGTAGCTACACCAATTTACAATACTACCAACAGTGCAGAAGGGTTCTCTGTTTCCCATGCCCTATCTATCACTTGTTGTTCCTTATCATTTTTTATAATAACCATTCTAACAGGTGTAATGTGATATCTCATTGTATTTTTTATTTGCATTTTCCTGATGATTAGTGATGTTGAGTATCGTTTCATGTACCTGTTGGCCATTTGTATTTCTTCTTTAGAAAAATATCTAGTTAGATCCTCTGCCCATTTTTAATTGGATTATTTGCTTTTTTGCTATTGAATTGTATGAGTTCGTTATTATGTATTTTGAATACTAACCTCTTATCAGATATATGATTTGTGAATATTTTTTCCCAATTTGGGGAGTTGCCTTTTCACTTTGTCGATGATTTCCTTTGCTGTGCAGAAGCTTTTTAGTTTGATAGCTCTTTAGTAGTCCCACTTCTTTAATTTTGCTTTTGTTGCCATTGCTTTTGGTGTCAAATCCAAAAAATCATCACCAAGACACATGTCAAGGAGCTTACCATCTATGTTTTCTTCTAGGAGTTTTATGGTTTCAAACCTTGTATCTATTTGGTTAATTTTTTTGTGTATGGTGTAGGATAGGGGTCTATTTTCATTCTTTTGCATCTGGCTGTTCAGTTTTCCCAGTACCATTCATTGAAGACACTCTCCTTTCCCCATTACATATTCTTACCCCCCTTGTCATAAATTAATTGGCCATAGGTGAGTAGGTTTATTTCTGAGCTCTCTATTCTGTTCCATTGATCTATATGTCTGTTTTTACGCCAATATCATACTGTTTTGAATACTATAGCTTTGTAATATAGTTTGAAATCAGGAAGTGTGTAGCCTCCAGCTTTGTTCTTCTTTCTCAGGATTACTTTGGCTATTCATGGTCTTTTGTGGTTTCATACAAATTATAGGATTGTTTGTTCTATTTCTGTGAAAAATATAATTGGAATTTTGATAGGGATTGCACTGAATCTGTAGATTGCTTGGGGTACTATGGACCTTTTAACAATATTAGTTCTTACAATCCATGAACATGAAATAGCTTTCCATTTATTTGTGTCTTCTTCAATTATTTTCATCAATGTCTTAGAAAGTTTTCAGTGTACAGGTCTTTCACCTTCTTGGTTAAATTTATTTCTAGGTATTTTATTCTTTTTGATGCAAATGGGATTGTTTTCTTCAGACTAAATGTCTTAATAAAACAAATGGATTGGGATGAAAGTCTTTCCAAGTCTCTTTTCTATCAAGTGTGCATTTTTGATCATTTATGATTATTGTCTTGAACAGAAAATACATTTTGTATGAAAAAATATATTTCTGTAAAAGTAATGGCATAGTCTTTCTTGAAGTTACTGAAAAGAAAGACCCTTGCCTGCTGTCTGGAAACTGAATGCTGGCCACAGTGATCCCCAAAGGCCCTTTCCTTGTCTGGAATGGGAACGATACCCTCCCAGTAATCTCCAGAGAAGAAATCTCCACCTGCACTTGGAGAGATTTCCTTTTCCTCCTTTGATAGGTAACCTTACCAACCCTAGTGACTGTGTTGTATAAAAAGTCACCTGCAATAAACTACCTCTACACACTTGAAGTGAATGGGTGACCTGGTATCTTAACCCAAGCATGCTTCCTGCACATGTTGTGCGATTCTTTGATTGGTGATTTTATCCCCTTTACCCCACCACTTGCTGTAAATCTGTCCCCAGTTCCTATAACTTACACCAAGGCAGCAGGTGCCGACTCAAAAGTAGGTTAATGGCTTCAGATGGCTTCTGGTCTGTGCTGCTGACAGTAAGAATAAAGATCTCGCATGGATCCCCAACAGAGTATCTAAATTATTAGGCCAGCTGGAAATTCAGTTCCACCAAATGCATCTCTTTTAAGAAAATAGAAGAATTTTTAAGATAGGCACTGGTCACACACAGTTCCTTCTTCTTCCTAACCAAAACCAACCAAACCCAGAAATTCATATCATACCCCAGTGCTTAAACTTTGAACAGTTCTATGAATTATTTCCACTATTTTTAGTTAGAAATACTATGTGCAGATAAGAGTTTTCCAGGTAGAAATAAAACTGCATGAGTGCCAACAAAGAATTTGGAAAGAACAGCGAAAGGGACTTCAGGTTTTAAATGATGGACTGAGCATGTATTAACTTGCTTTCTCTCCCAAAATCCCATTGAAATGATAAGAAATAATGCATGTAAACAAGAATAAATCCATAAAAAGTTTGGATAACAAGAAAGGATGCCATAGCAGATCAGAATCTATCTTATAAGGTTTTTTTTTTAATCAGTTGTAATTCACCTTAATTGCAATAAGTGAAATGATACACAGATGTTCAAAGAAAAAAGTTAATGTCCCCCTACCCCTCTAAGGCAACCAATGTTTACATCCTGATATGTACCTTTCCAGCTCCAACTCCTTTTTCCATATATACACATACACACATACGTACATAGATGATAGATAGATAGATAGATAGATAGATAGATAGATAGATAGATAGATAGATAGATAGATAAGGTTATGTTTTGTTTCTATACAAATATTTTCTTATACAAAATGGATTTATACTATAGTTTTATCTACAATTTTTTTTCTTACTTAACAATATATCATGTGTATTCCTCCAACTCAGTACAGATAGATCTAACTCATTCTTTTAGGTGCCGTATAATATCCCACGGCATGGATGTGCCATAATTTCTTCACCATCTTCTATTGATGGACATTCCAGTTATTTCCAATTTTTTTGTCATAATACACAATAAGGTAACAAACATCCTTGTATTTTCATTTATTTTGTAGTATAAGCTTGCAAAGATGGAATTGCTAGGCCAAACTGTATGCACATGCTTTATCTCTATAAATATAATTTATGTGTTTGCTATATTACTTGAAAATTCACTCCTGAGTATGACAATTCACCTCTCAGTATTTCAGTGTGTCTCTCTAGAAATAGAGATCATCTTCTAGATAGCTACAAAACCATTGTCACACTTAAGATAACGAAAAGGAATTTTATATCAGCTACTCTTCAGTCCATATTCAAATTTCCCCCAACTGTCCTAAGGATGTTCTTTATAGTTTCTTTCCTAATCAGAACTCAATACAATCTAATGTATTGCATTTGGTTTTCATATCTCTAGTGTTTCTTTTAGTGAAGAGTCTGTCGCTTTTAATTGAGACAATGGTGTTAAAGGTGTCCGGCTAGTTATCTTGTAGAATGTCCCACATTCTGGATTTCTGATTATTTTCCCCCAGAGTATTATTTAACTTTTTCCTTTATTTCTGGTATTTCTGAAACTGGAAGTTAGGTCTAGAGACTTGATTAGATTCAGGTTACACATTTCTAGCAAGAAAAACAAAAACAAGTATGTATCATAGGCGATGTTATGTAGCAAATATATTTTAATAAAAATTGTCAGATTAATTTCACAAAAGAATATGGCATTATACACTCACTCCAGCAATGTCTATCTTTGCATCTTAATTGCCCTAGATATTATTGCTCTTTTAATTTTTGCATACCTGATGGATTTTACAAAATAGTATATGTTTGTTTTAATTTGTATTTTTTGACTGCTAAGGAAGTTAAACTTCTAGCCATATGTTTATTAGCTATTGGGCTATTTACTCCTGTGAATTTTATGTTCATATCCTGGATTTGTTAGGGTAATGCTAGGTTCCCATACAAAAGAATGAATTTAGACCCTTCTCTCACACACAAAAATCAACACAAAATAGATTAAAGATTTAAATGTAAGATCTGGAACTGTAAAAGTCCTGGAGGAAAATATAGGAAATAAGCTCCTTGACATTGATCTTGGCAACGATTTTTTGGATATGACATCAAACGTACAGGCAACGAAAGCAAAAATAAGCAAGTGAGACTATATCAAAATAAAAGTATGCACCAAAGGAAACCATCAACAAAATGAAAAAGCAACCTATGGAATAGGAGAAAAGATTTATAAACCATGTATCTGATACAGAGTTAATATAAAAAATGTATAAGGAACTCATACAACTCATAGCAAACAAACAAACCCAAATAATTCAATTTAAATATGGGCAAAGGATTTGAATAGACATTTCTCAAAAGAAGATTTACAAATGGCCAACAGATATATGAAGAGGTGTTCAACATAACTAATCATCAGATAAATAAAAATCAAAACCATGAGATGTCATTTCACACCTGTTAGAATGGCTATTACAAACAAGACAAGAGTTAACAAATATGGGTGAGGATGTGGAGAAAAGGGAACCCTTTTGTACTGTTGGTTGGTGGGAATATAAATTGATATGACCATTATGGAAAACAGTTTGGAGTTTCCTCAAAACATTAAAAATAGAACCACCATATGATTTAGCAAGTCCACTGAGTATTTATGAAGGAATGAAGTCAATTTTGCAAAGTGATATCTGCACTCTCACGCTCAATGCAACATTATTCACAATAGCCAAAATATGGAAACAACCTAAGTGCGTCAACAGGTGAATGGATAAAGAAATTGTGGTATATACATAATGGAATATTACTCAGCCTTAAAAAAGAAGGAAAACCTGCCATTTGCAATAATGTGGATAAACTTGGAGGACACACGCTAAGTGAAATGAGCCAGATACAGAAGGGCACAAACTACATGGTACAATTATTAAGAAATCCTAAATAGTCAAATTCATAGAAGGAAGGACTAGAAGGGTCTAGGGGGAGAGGGGAAATGGGAAGTATTAGTAAAGGGTATAAGGTTTCAGTTACATAAGATGAATAAAGCTAGAGAACTACTGTAGAGCAAAGCACCTATAGTTGACAGTAATGTGTTGTATATTTAAAATTTGCTAAAGGGGTAGATCTTAAATGTTCTTATCACAAAAAATAATAAATAGATAAGATAGCAGAAGGAAACACTTGGAGGGGATGACTATGTTTCTGGCATAGATTGTGGTAATGGTTTCATGGGTGTACACTTATCTCCAAATACATCATCTTGCATACATTACATAAGTACAAGTTTTTGTATGTCAATCATACCTCAATAGAATGGCTTAAAAACAAGTTTAGTTGCCTTAGTGGACATGTAAGGCCTTTCTAATCTGTCCCTATCCTATCTCAGGGTAACTCTTCAGACTACCCAAAATGTCCCTTCTTATTCCCCAATTGATTACCTTACTCACGGTCCTTCCTTCACTGGACAATGAGTTGTTGAATGCCTCTAAAGGTCACGCACTGTTTTAGACGCTGAGGACATGCAGTGATGAACAAGACGGACAGAATCCTGCACTCATGACTGTAGATCCCAGGAGCCTTTAGATTTGTATTTTACTTAAGTGGACTTTATGTTTGGTAAAGTCGGTAACCTAAAGAGACTTTCTTGAGTTTTACTACTTACTTCTTTTTTCCCCCAGGCTTACTTAGGGATGATTGACCGCCCCAAAAATGTATATATTTAAGGTGCACAAGGGGTGTTTTGACATAAGTATACCTTCTATAATGATTATCACAATCAAGTTAGTGGACATTCATCACCTCACATAGTTACCATTTTTGTATGTGTGGTCTGAACACTTTAAGATCTACTCTCATAGCAAATTTCAAAGATACTATATAGTTATAGTTAATGTAATGTAATTATAGTTTATGTAACACTGTATAGTTTATAATATGCGTGTATGTGTAGCTATGTAGTTAATGTAATGTATTATAGTCAATGTAATGCTGTACATTAGATCTCTAGAAATTACTCATCTTATAACGGAATGTTTGTACTCTTTGACCAGCATCTCCCCATTTTCCTCATCTCCCAGCCCCTGGTAACCACCATTCTACTTTCTGTTTCTCTAAGTAAAACCTCCATAGATTCCACTGATTTAACTGATATCATGCATCCTCACCAATGCTTATCTTTTGCTTTTTGGATAACAGTCATACTAAAATGTGTGAGATGATATGTCATGGTTTTGATTTGCATTTTTCTGATGATTAGTGACTTTGAGCACCTTTTCATATACCTTTTGGGCATTTGTATGCCTTCTTTTAGGAAATGTCTATTCAGCTCCTTTGCCCATTTTTTAAAGTTGGGTTATTTGGTGGTTTTTGTTTGTTTGTTTGTTTGTTTTTGGTGTTTTGTTTTGTTTTTGTTTGTTTGTTTGTTTGTTTTTTGCTATTTAGTTATAGGAATTGTTTATATATTTTAGATATTTACCCATTATCAGATATAAGGTTTGCAAATATTTTCTCCCATTCTGTAGGCTGCCTTTTCATTTTGTGATTGTTTCCTTAAGGCAACTAAACTTGATTTAGTTGGTAATGAGACTTACGAGCAAACAAGTTACAGGACCAATGTAAGACCTTAAGAAGGTCAATCAAGAAATAGTGTGCAGGAGGGATGGACAGAGACTAGAGGGAAAGAGAACAGTTAAGAGACTACTAGAATGGTCCAAGCCAGATGTGAGGGCTTGAACAAGGCAGCACTAGCCCAAAGGAAGGACAGGAGGCACTATAATCCAATTATCGATTGTTCCTGGCAATTGATTAAAGGAAACAAGTAAAAGAGAGTGGAGGTACAGGTTTGGTCTGAGGCCAGCAGAGGAACTGGTCTCCAGGGGATGGATGGTTTCAGAGAACACTGAGTTTGACATCTCAAACACAACATCCAAGTGGGCAGTTGGAAACAGGAACCTAAACCTCAGGAAATGAGTTCTAGGTAGATTTGGGGATTAGAAATCCCTTTTAACTGATTTGGCCCAAATTTGAAGTCATGAAAGAGGATGACATCACCAATGGACAAACGAGTGCAGCAAGAGAAAAAGATCATAAAGAGAATCTTGGGAAATGGCGTTTACGTTTACATTTATGTAGTCCTAGCAAGAGGAGAATAGTTGGACCAAAAACAATAAAACCAGGACAGTGTACAGATGCAGAAACCAAGGGAAACGGGGTGTGTCAAATTTCTGCTGAAGAGACTGAATGGACAATGTCCAGTAGATTTAGGAATTATTAAGTAAAAGTGCAGGTAGGAAAGCAGATGGTAAAGAGCAGAGCAAAGTGGGCATGGAGAAAAGTCTCACAGGAGGATGTGAGAACTGTGGAAGCAAAGGAAGAACAGGAATGGGACAGGTGCTGAGGGTGGAAGCCAGTTTAGGAAAGGCTTTGTTTAGAAAGGGGAGACCTGAGCACATTTATAGAAGGCTGCAAATCTATTGGAGAGAGATCAATTCTTCAAAAGGAACAAGAGGGACAGAAGAGAAGTGAATGAGTCAAGAGGTCTAGAGTCAGAACGGGTAGAAATGAGAGCCAGGTGCAAACTCGACAGCCTTCAAAAAGGGAGCTGCTAATAGCCGTGGTTTGTCAGTGCAGAAATATTTACCTATCTTGTCCACCACCACCCTTCTTACCCACAGTGTAGCTTCAAGAGCAGGGGCAATCACTCCCAATCACCCGGCTTCTCTGGCTAGGCTATCTAGCCTGATATTGGAACAAAGAAGGAGGCTCTTAGTAAAAGCCCCGATGATGGTGATGGTGTCTATTCCTATTTTCCAGACATTCCATTCATCCTTACACTATCTTGGAGCAGAATGTGGAACAGGTATTGTCCTATTGGAGTGCCAGAATGAGAACACAGATTTGGCTGCCAAAATCAAAGTCACGCAGCCAGGAACAGTGGCCATGTTTCCTGTTTGTCCCCTACCCCGACACTGACCTGCAAAACTGCAATAATCACTTAACATCCACCTCCCACACACACTCAAACCAAAATACTTGCACAGAATGCTAAGAGTTCCAACAAAAATACTTGAACTTTCTTCAGTTCCTTTCATCTGACCCTGATATTTTTCCTTGAAAATGAACCACAGTAGCTCCAAGGAGAGTGGAGAAAGAGAACAGATGGACAATGAGATAAAGGACTTTGCATTTGCCTCAAGAAATATAACTAAGTCTTGAGGTATCCCAGCTTTTCCAGTTGTGTAAAAACTGCCAATAACCTTTCTAATTATTAGGAATTGCACTTCAATGGCTATTCCTCTGGATGATGATAATAAGGGTTTACTATGTACCAGGTGCTATATCAATCACTTTACATGTATTATTTTATTTACTCCTACAAGAATTCTGTGGGAAAGATAGAACTACCTTTCTCCTCATTTACAAATAAGGTAATGATGACTTGGAGAATGATAGCCAAGCTCATACGTGGTGGGGCTGGGATTTGAACTCTGGAAGTCTCACACCAGAGCCTGCGTCTTAACCACCACAGGAGACCATCTTTCAGAGATATATACAAGTCTTTGCTTCATTATACTAGAAAAGTACAAAACATTTTGAATTTTATCATTTTATAAAACCATCTCTACATATGGTTAGAAGCCACCGATGGTATAAATGAATGTGTTAGCATCTTAAATTTTTTTTAACCCAATGAAGAATAGTGCAGGTAAATCATTTTGGTTAAAACTGGCTTACCTCCTTTTCCTCCCTGGCTGCTTGAGGGTCCACCGCCATCATGAACGACACAGTAACTGTCCAGACCAGGAAGTTCATGACCAGTGGACTACTTCAAAGGAATCAAATGATCATTGACGTCCTTCACTCTGGGAAGGCCACAATACCTGAGACAGAAATTCGGGAAAAACTAGCCAACATGTACAAGACCACACCAGATGTCATCTTTGTATTTGGATTCATAACCCATTTTGCTGGTGGCAAGACAACTGGCATTGGCGTGATTTATGATTCCTTGGATTATGCAAAGCAAAATGAAACCCAGACATAGACTTGCGAGACGTGGCCTGCATGAGAAGAAAAAGACCTCAAGGAAACAGTGAAAGGAATGCGAGGACAGAATGAAGAAAGTTAGGAGACTGTGAAGGCCAATGCTCGTGCTGGCAAAAAGGAGTGAAGATCCATCAGTGACTATTTCTGTGGTGACTGAGCAGATTTTTCGTGAGAGGATTAATAAACTAAGAACTTTTATGTGGGAAAAAAATGGCTGACCTGGCACCCCACCACCATTTTTGTCCTCAGTATATCTGAGGGCAGCCAAGGAGGGATACAGGACTTGTCAATGGGCAAAGCAGAATACGTGTGCCTGTCACACTAGTCTTCTGAGCACGGCACAAGGCAGTGAATGCTCAGGTTCCAGACCAGGGTCTATCTCTAGAGCAGCAGCTCTCAAACTGTGGCCTCAGGAACCCTCGTGCAACACACTCACTTGGAGTACTTGTTTAAAATGCAGATTCCTGGGGCCTCCCCTGAACTACTTTCCGATTCTTTCATGTATGGGGCAGGGAGGGGATACAATCAGAGAGCATGCCTGTTAGCAAACCAGCATGTTAGCAAACCGGGTGATGCTTCGGGACACAACATTTGTGATCCACTGCGCCACGGGTTTGTCCTGAGCCTGTCACCACTGAAGAGAAATGGAGGTAAATATAAAGGTCAATGCCAGAACAAACAATAATCGGGAAGGGAGCCGGACACTTGGGAGAAAGTGCATATTCAGTAATTCCTCATCTTGTCATTACAGCCTAAGGGGGCTAAAGCACAAACACCAGTTTCAATTTACCATTTCTAGTTAAACAGGCAGCCCAAAAATGAGTTTTAAAAAGTAACAATATAATAACCAGGAGGGGAGTTCAAAGGAGGGGAAAAGGGAACAAATGGTTGAAAAAAGAGAATGTGATACAGGAGGCAGGTTTCAGCATCTGCTGCCAGAACCATGGTTCTCCTTCAACTGCTGGACTTGGCAAAGGGACCGATCACTGCCCCATCTGCTTCTGTCCTTGCGGTAGTTTTATCTTGAGGGTCTCAATTGCCCATATTTGTCAGTGAGTCTTAGTCAGGTCCATCCCAACTTTTAACAACTTTTATTCTTCTGGAAACGGCATTGGAATCTACTGTAATCTTTCTCTGAGGAGCCTGCATTCCCAATGGAAATTAACCATCTGCCATATAGCAGCCAGTAAGTCCCTTCTACATATTGGTGAGGGGTTTTCTTGCCAAAGAAGGCACAATTAAGTTCAACTACATTAGACACCCTATTATAAATCTCTTTAGTCTTTTAGATAATGGAAAGTAATCTATACCTTCTTTTTGAAAATTGTGATATAATTGACATACTACATTATATTAGTTTCAGGTATACAACACAATGATTCAATATATGTACTTATTGCAAAATGATCACCACAATTAAGTGTAGTTCACATCCATCGCCACGCATAGGTACAGATTTTTTTCTTGTGACGAGAACTTTTAAGATCTACTCTCTTAGCAACTTTCAAATATACAATACAGTATTATGAACTATAGTCACCACGCTGTACATTACATCCCCAGGACTTATTTATTTTATAACTGAAAGTTTGTACCTTGTGACCTATACCCATTTTACCCCACCCCTCTTGTACCTCCTGTCTGTGGCAACCACCAGTCTGTTCTCTGTATCTATGTTTTGTTTTAGATTTCACATATAAGTGAGCTCATACAGTATTTGTCTTTCTCTGTCTAATGACAATAATATTTAAGATTTTCTTTGGAAAAAAATTATTGAATTGTTAAATTCTGACAAACATCACTGGAAGGGTTGGGCTAACATAAAATCTTCAAGTAAATAGCTGAGTGGGGTAGGCAGCCTCTAAACAGCTCCTAATGAGGCTCACCTCTGAGTGTTCACACCCTATGTAAGCCCCTCCCCCTGAATGTGGGCTGGACCTAAGGACTCGCTTCTGACAAAAAGAACACAGCAAAAGTGATGGGCTGTCGCTTTCAATATTAGAAAGAAGACTCTGGTTTTCCTTATTCTCTCTCTCTCTCTCTCTCTCTCTCTCTCTCTCTCTCTCTCTCTCTGTCTCTCAGCCTTTGAGGCCAGTTGTCATGTTGTGAACAGCCCCATGATGAGGCCACATGATAAGGAACCGATGTCTCTGGCCAGCAGCTGGTAAGACTCTGAGGCCTGCCGACAGCCACGTGAGTGAACTTGGAGGCAGATCTTCCTCCAGTGGAGACTTGAGGTGACTGCAGCCCTGGCTGACACCTTGATTTCAAGCTTGTGAGAGACTTTACTTGCTTTATTTTACAGGGATATAAGATACCTTTGTTTTAGAAAGAAAGAGTCACAGATTGTCAGCTAAACTGCACCCAGATTCATGACTCACAGAAACTTGAGATAATACATGTTTGTTGTTTTGATCCATTCGGTTTTGGAGTTACATGTTATGCAGTAATAGATAACGTAAACACCCAGTCTTTGTAATACAAGATACTTGGCTTTATTTAAGACTGTAGCTTCAAGAGTCTTTGCACTCTCTGAAACCTTTGTCCCTATTTCAGCTTACTTGACATACAAAGGAAAGATCAATGACTCTGGCTCAGGAAGTCTTTCCCTGAGCCCCAGCTACGTGCTGGTTGGCCAGGCAGCTCTAGTGAACCATCTTCAGTGTCCTCATCTTTAAAAAAGGCATAATTCCTGCCCTACTGTTTCGAGTTACCGTGGCCAACAGTAACACTCGGACACGTGAAAACACTTCCAACAAATAAAATACTGTACAAATGTGAAATGTGTCGTTCTTAAAAGCCACACCTGGCCCTATTGTCATTTTCCGTGCTCTTCCTTCATGTATACCCATCCTCTGTAGAGTCTCAACTATGCTTTCATTTTTAGCCTGAAAAATATGACTGACTGCAACTGTATACCACCAGGCAAAGCTAAAAGCTACATTGAGATGCTACCGAAATGCAGTGTGTTTTCAAAGAGTCCTGCCCTCTTCCAGAGAGCTGGCTATCAGACCACATCCTGGCATGTGGAGATGAGCATTTCCTCCCGTGCATGAGGGCGGGGCCAAGGTGGAGCTCTTTCCTGGTGTTACTAGTACAGCTAAAGTCTCTTGTCTGTTAAGCAGACAAAGGAAGTACCTCATGACTTCCTATAGTCTATTCTCTGGGGTCTCATCCTTGTAAGGAAATACTGAATTTAGAAAGGAAATGGGTTTGCTAAAATAGAAATAATAATTAAGTCATATAAATCAAAATAACAAGGTTATGTATAGGATTAAAAAAAAAACTAAAGAAAATTTCAGTGAACCAAATCTAAAAATAGTCAGTCATATGAATATTTGACTAAGCTCACTTAACTAACAAGAATTTATCAAACATGTGTCCAAAATGTTTCTGTGCTGTTTAGGCATTTTCCTGTACTTTGTGCAATGACTACAGTGAACTTGTAATACTTGAGTGACCATGAATGAAAAGGGTTTACAGAATGATGACTATAGTTAACAATATGGTATTGTGTACATGAAAGTTGTTGAGAAGAGATTTTAAATGTTCTCACCACACACACACACACATACACACACACACACACACACACACACACACACACACGCTCACCCTATTGGTTCTATTTCTCCAGAGATCCTGACCAACACAGTATTACAATTCTAAAACAAACCTATGTTTATTCTGGATGAAGCAAATAAGTAAATACATTAATCTTCTTAGGAAATAAGAGCACACAATCTCACGGCCCCCTCCCTTGATTATTAACCAATTTCAAAAAGAAAACTACATATATATGTACACACGCACACACGCACACACACACACACACACACACACACGGTGCCAAAAAAATGTATACACATTTTAAGAAAAGAAAAAACTGTATTAAAATTGTCATACTTAATATATACCAATAACAAGATGAATACAAGTCATATGTATGCATTTTTTGGGCACCCTCCCACCCCTCGCATAAAACAGTGGCGGGATCTGGTGGCCACAACCTTAGCCAGAAATTCAAAGTGACATTACAAGTATCAGCATACGCTAACATCATATGCCTCTTGATGTGGTGAAATAGCAAGTCCTCCACACCACCTCTGTCATATTCTTACCAAAATCACTTAACCCGAATCTCATCATACGTCTAGACTTTACTCCGAGTCACAGGAAAAACACAGGCGCTACCAGGAACCCAAGTGAACAACACCACGAGGAGATCAGGCTAGAAGGTAGGATGTTGTTGTTACAAGACAATTAGCCCGAACCCTTCAAAAAACAGTATCATGAAGACATAAAAGGAAGTGGACTGCTGTACTTAAGGAACTTTGGAGTAATAAGAACCGCACGTAGGGCTTCACCCTTAATAGGCTCCTAAATTGAACAAAAGAATACAGACTACACATGGGATAATACAAGGAAATGTTCATTTGATGAGGTACGATAATGTACTCTAGTTACGTAGGAAAATATTCTAATTCTAAGGAGATTCATGCTGAAGTATTTAAAGGAGAATTGTTGTGATAACTACAATTTATTTTATATATATATATATATATATATATATATATATATATATATATATATATATATAGAGAGAGAGAGAGAGAGAGAGAGAGAGAGAGAGAGAGAGAGAGAGAGAGAGAGAGAGAGAGAGAGAGAGGAGAACCAAAGAGGAAGGGAGAGTGACAGAAAGAGCAAGTGTGAGTGTGCACAGGAGAAAGAACAAGCAAATGGGGCAGGATTGGTGAATCCCGGCCAAGAGTATAAAGGTTTCATTTTTTTACTCTTTCCATTGTTCTGCAGGTTTGAACATTTTCAAAATAAGTTGGGGGGGGGGAAGTATTGACGTTAATACCTTTGAAAAATCACATTAAGTTGCTACAGGAAAGAGAAGTGATTGATGGGTGTGCTTCGATAAGAATAGTAACTTTCCCCACAGCTGGGGAAGAACGCACCCTGTCACTGTCAAGGTTCACCCTGTGATTCTGAATGCGCCTCATTAATTTAAAAGGGCAAATCTGATCCACGTCCTCCCGAGCCATGGGTACAAAAGCAAGGAGCACTTTTCCAGGGCAGCCAAGATTCCAGGGAGGCAAAGGATGAAAGGATCTGTTTACAGAACAAAGGGCGGAGAGGTAAATAAATGGGGCTTGCCCTTGAAAGTTAATGCAAGGCATATGTCAATTGCACAACCAGGATGAGAAAGCAGCGGAGTTAGCAGAGAAGCAGGAATGTGTGGATGAAGGAAGACACGGACTCTGAGATGGAAGTTTTAAATAATTTAATGCATGAGAGTGATGTTTCTCAGTTTCCAGGAGAGCATTTTGGCTGTTGTCATTGATAGAACACTTTCTGTGGCCTCACAGCTGTTCTGATTCTTTCACCTGTCTCTACCCTCTTCCTCCCTACATACTTGATTATCTGCAAAACCTCTGTCCCCCATCCCTCCTCCAAAGCACTCAAAAGAAATACTTGGCAGCTACTTCTTCCAGAACTCACTCAGGTTTTTCAGGCCCAGCCTTTCCCATAGAAGCGTCTTCTGATAATGGGGATCTGAAAGAACCACACGTAACCCTCAGATTCCCAGTTAAGCACAAACAATCATGGTTTCACAGCATGAACCGGAATTTCATACAATAGGCCCCCCTTATCCATTTCAAGACTCCCCCAGTGGATGCCTGAAACCACAGATAGTACCAAATCCTATACATACTATGTATATACTTTTTTTTCCTATACATACATATCTCTGATAAAGTTTAACTCATAAATTAGGTATAGTAAGAGATTAACAACTACCGTCTTTCTCCGAAAATAAGACCTAGCCAGACAATCAGTTCTAATGCGTCTTTTGGAGCAAAAATTAATATAAGACCCAGTCTTATTTTACTATAAGACATGGTCTTATTTTACTATAAGACCCGGTCTTATATAATACAATATAATATAATATAATATAATATAATATAATATAATACCAGGTCTTACATTAATTTTTGCTCCAAAAGACACATTAGAGCTGATTGTCGGGCTAGGTCTTATTTTCAGGGAAACAGGATAATAATAAAATAGAACAATTATAATTATGTATTGTAATAAAAGTTATGTGAATGTGGTTTCTCGCTCTCTCAAAATATCTTACTGTTTTGTGCTCACCTTTTCACTTACAAGAAGCACTTGACAGCTTCTCTTTGGCATGTCTGAATTGCCAGCCTCACTACTCTTGTGCTTTGAGGCCATTAAGCAAAATAAAGGTGACTTGAACACCAGTACAGGGGTACCTCGGTTTCTGAACGTCTCCGTTGATGAACATTTACGATCGCCATAAATTTTATGGATCTATGGTATCACCAGATAATAAAATTCATGCTAAATTTGCAGTTTTAGGGGTGATTTTAAAGGTCCGGAATGGATTAATCCATTTTGCATTACTGTCTATGGTGAAACCGTGCCTTGGCTTTCGAACATTTCAGAACTCGAACGGTCTTCCAGAACAAATTATGTTAGAAAACCGAGGTACCACTGTTTTGCAGTACTATTGAGAGGCTACACAGTGCCTGATGAGCAGGGAGTGTCTGCAGTATGGAGACAGGGGACAAAGGAGTGATTCAAGTCCTGGGCCCAGTATTGCGAGATTTCATCACCCAACTCAGAACAGTACCCAATAAAACTTATGAATAGTTAATTTCTGGAATTTTCCATTTAACATTTTCGGACCTCACTTGACCACAAGTAACTGAAACTATGGAAAGCAAAACTGCGGGTAAAGGGAGACTGCTGTATTTTTTAAGGTCCCTGTTAGAGTGACTGTTTTTAACATACTACAAGCAAAATATTGACAACTTTGAAAGGGTGCAGTCAAAGCAAGCTGATATAAAATATATACACATGCCGACATTCACCTTTTGGTAGGAGACCCCATATTTGTATTTCTGTGCTCAGCTGTGCAATGAAGGGTGAACAAGACTTGCTCATGCTGGTTGAAGAGCCCTTCAGAGAAGAAAACAGGCCAGGGCACTCTGACACTTCACTTCTTCCCATGAAATCTGTTCAAAATATCTTCCACTACAGCTTTTCATAAATGTGTTTCCTTGAAAAATCACATTATAAATGCATTGAGTGCAAGCATAAGATCGTTTCTTTTGTATAACCCAACAAGTACCCATTTTCACAAAAGTCCCAAGGGCTCAATGGGTACTAAATATATACACACTTAAGACAACCTAAGAACACTTTATGCTTCTTTTCATGCTGGGAATATGGCTTTGCTGGGTGAATACTTGTTGGATGATGTCAGAAACTCGCTAAATCTACTTTCCTTCTCTCATGGGCTGTTAATGAGTCTAAAGCCAAATCTGCAGCCCATCTCTACCAATGTGATCTGAGCCATAGGCCCTGCATTTGGGGTACCACTTTTGCATGGCTGGTTACTTTACATTGGTTGTAGCTGTGTAAGGTGCCTGGAATCCTTCTTAGAATGAGGAGGTGTATAAGGGTTGAATAGAACACTGGCCGAACCTAAGACATAGCAGAGGCTGCTCAGGCTCTAGGATGTTCTCAATTCGTAGTGACCCGCCCCAGGATGCTCTTTGCCAAGTTTCAGGGATAAGATGCCAAAGACCACCAGGCCTGAAGCCAGATTCAACACGAGAATAGCAAACTCCTGGAGAGCAGCTCTCAGTTAGGAAACCCAATAAATGGAGATGCCCTCTGCTTCTTACGGTATACAAACTGCATCCAGGAACAAGGCAGTGCTGCCACACATCCCCCACCTCAGATAGGTCTGCATACCTTTCGATGATGCTCAGTCTGTGCCTAGGAACCCGGGAGAAATAGGAGCTAATTGTATTGGACATGAACCCCACTTTCCGTGACAACTTGTGATAAAACATTATTATTCCAATTACATACAAGGAAATTGAGGCTCCTAGAAAATAAGTTGCCCAAGGTCACATAGCTGCAAGACCTGGCCAAGCAAGAGTTCAAATCCTGGAGTGGCTGAATCAGAGTCCTGGCTTGTTGCAGCACGCCGGCAGGGCTCTAGCCTCCATTTCCCCATATGTCACGTGCATGAATGTCACTTCTCCTTTGATCCCTGATGAGGCGGCTACATGAAGTGTATAAAGCATTTTAATCCTTTGGAGGAAAAGAACTTTAAAAACGTAAAGCCGTGTGTGTGCAATGAAGCCAAAGAACCACCTGGCGACTGACTGCCTAGTTTGATTTCGGTCCCTGTGAGAATTGGTGAGTAAATATCAAAGAACAGATCTTGGTCTCTGGCATTTGTGAATGTCCCAAAGATGCGTGGAAACTCTAAAAAATTCTGCAGACTTCTTTAACCACAGCATTGGGGCCCACCATCGTGCTGGCCACAGTGTTGTCAGCCCCATGAAGGAGCCCTGAGCTCAGGCAGAAACCAGGAAGGAGTGCCCTCTCCTATACTAGGAGGCACGGTTCCCAGCCAGGGCTGCAACACTGCAAACTGTGCTGCTCAGTGGATGCAACAGTCAGACGTCCCCTGGGAGCCCTCAGTGAACCTGCTTCAGGGCTTGTGCCTTTTCACTTCTCAGATCCCTCAGAGCAGTCCCAGGAGGTATGTCCTAAAGCATTTCTCTTCCCCTCCAAAGAGAATTTTTATGCTCTCCTTTTTCTAATAAAGCTCCAAATCCTTCCCTCCTCTTTTGGATCCCTTTTTCCTCTCCTATACTGATGTTATTGACACCGGTCTCTTTAAGTTCTCATCTATGCTACGCTCTCTCCCATCACCAAGCCTTTGCACAATTCTCTCTGCCTGGAATATCTGCCTTCCCCCATGTCCCCTCCCTGACTTTGACTTCCAGGTAGTTCTCTTAATGTAATTAAGTCATCACTTCCGAGAAGGCCTTTTAATTTCTCTAGAGAATTGTTCCTCTGCTATGGAGCTCTGCTACTGCTCTGTGGTTCTTTAACTTTTATCATTGCATAATTGTTATTTATTGTTTATCTCTTCCATTAGACTTCCAGCTCTCTGAGGGCAGGTGCTACATCTTAACTGGTCACTGCATACTGTCTAAACAATGCCTGACACAGAGTAGCTTCCCCATAAATGTCTGATAAATGAATTTCTTAAAGAATAATGAGCTGACTCAGATTGATGTCATAACAACAATAATAATAAAATGTCCTCAGGTTTATGCAGCTCTTCATAGTTTAAAAAGTGCTTTCAACAACTCTATGAAAACCAATTTGATAACTTAGATCAAATGGATCAATTTCTTAAAAGACACAACTTGCCCAAAGTCATACAAGGAGAAATAGAGAATTTGATTAGGCCTACACCTACATCTATTAAAGAAATTGAATCAATAATTAATAACCTTCCAAAAAAGAAAGCACCAGGCCCAGGTAGATTCACTGGTGAATTCCACAAAACATTTAAGGAACAAATGATACCAGCTCTCTACAATTTCTGTGGGGCCAATTGGATGGTTTGATTCAGCAGTGTTGACATGCAACATTGGCTCAGCCCTAGCAGTGTTGATCACCTCACCAAAGAAGATATACAGATGGCAACTAAGCATAGGAAAAGATGTTCCACATCATATGTCATCAGGGAAATGCAAATGGAAGCCACAGTAAGATATCACTACACACCTATTAGAATGGCAAAAGTCCAAAACACTGAATGCTAGAACTCCCACTCACTGCTGCTGGGAATGCAAAATGGAAGACCGCTTGGCATACTTCTAAACATACTCTTACCATATGATACGTAATGATGCTCCTTGGTATTTTCCCAAAGAACTTGAAAACCTGTGTCCGTCCACACAAAAACCTGCACATGGATGTTTACAGCAGCATTATTAATAACTGCCCAAACTTGGAAGCCACCAAGATGTCCTTCAGCAGGGGAATGGAAATAGACTGTGCTATATCCAGACAATGGAATATTATTTAGCGCTAAAATAAAATGAGCTATTAAGTAAAAAAGATACATGGAGGAAACTAAAATGTGTATTACTAAGTAAAAGAAGCCAGCCTAAAAAAGCTACATACTGTATGGTTTAAACTATGAAACATCAGAAAAAGGCAAAACTATGGAGACAGCAAAACGATCAGTGGCTGCCAGAGGTTGAAGTAGAGAGGGATGAATATGTGACACACAGAGAATTTTTAGGGCAGTGAAAATACACTTTGATCATAGACACAGACAACAGTTTAGTGGTTACCAGAGGGTAATGGGGGGGCAGGGGTTGTAGAAGAGGAAAAAGGGGGTCAGATACATGGTGATGGAAGGAGATTTGACTTTGGGTGGTGAACACACAATGCAATATATAGATGAGATATTATAGAAGTGTACATTTGAAACCTATTTAACTTTATTAACCAACGCCACCCCAATAAATAAATAAATAAATAAATAAATAAATAAAAAGAACAAATCAAACTGTTTGATACTATAATGTTATACATGTTCCAAACCCATAGAACATACAGAGAGCCACATAAATCCACACCAAGAGTGAACCCTAACACAAGCTATAGACTCTGGGTGACAGTGATGTCTCAATGTGGGTTGATCAATTTTAACAAATGTCCCCGTCTGGTGGGGGAGGTTGATAGTGGGAGAGGCTGTGGGGCAGGGCAGGGGTTATATGGGCAATCTCTGTACCTTTGTTTCCATTTTGCTGTGAACTTAAAATTGCTCTAAAAAACTGTCTTTTAAAAAAAGTGCTTTCACATACATTCGTCTTATAACTCTGTAAAGTATGGGTTTTCATAGAAGTCTTGCTTTTCTTCAAATTGTTCACTCTTATTAGTGTGTTTTTGCTTTGGAAGTGGTAGCAGTTCCATATTCCTACCTCTCTATAATTTTTCGTTTAGATAACTAACATTTATTTAGTCTTAATAGTATACTTGGCACTTTACCTAGGATGTTTGTTTGTTTGTTTGTTTGTTTGTTTGTTTATTTAAAACACACAAAAAGGTCATGCTCCCAGTTGCACACAGGAGGACGGAAGTCCACACAGCTAGGAAAACTCTAGGCTCATCCTGAGCCTGGGCTGCTGACTCCATGGGCACGGTCTCATGGTAGACCACACTCATGTACAGTGACGTACACCACGTGGGCCGTCTCTTGATGCATCTTTCCCAGTTCGCGTTACCCTGGGTGACCAGCCCATGGCTGATTCACCCTCAGCCCTTCCAGGGCACCCACATAACAGGAGTACGATAAGCCAGGGATGTCCCAGATTTTCAATGTGTGGATTCCTTCCATGGGGCAAAATGTATGTCATTTTAGGTGCGTCCATTTGTGGCAGAAGCGAAACTGAGAAGAATGACCAGCATGATTGGAGTCACTGATGAAGTCGTCGCACGGAAATCATCCACTTGTTCCCCAGAGAAATTAGGATACAGTTTGAATATAGAAATATAACCCAGGTCATCCTCAAAAGCAGCTTTACAGACCCCGAGTGGCCCTCAGACTATGCCTTGACAATTAGTGGTTTGGTGAGACATAGGCCAGAATAGGAGATGAGTTCAGAGACCCCAACCATGGGCCCCTCTTGCCTCTGTCATCCGTCTGTCTCTCCCAAGGTGATGCTGCTGCTGCTACAGCACACCCACCACCTGAGTGTGGGCTGCGGGGAGGGACGGATCCCCAGTGCTAAAGCCACATCTCTTCCACCCCTGAAGCTGTTCCAGCCCTGAAACCATCCCTGCTTTTTCTTGTTTAAATGAATAAATGCTAATTCAATGTACATAAGACAACCAGCAATGGACTAATACCATCTCCAGGTGCCTCTCCTCCTCAGAAGTGGGGCTGGCAGGTAAGACCCCCATCAGTGGTACACGGCACTACACTGACCTGAAGACAGAACGAGGCTCTGCAGTAGGAGCTGGCGTAAATATGGTGACCCCCCTTCTCCTTTTGGAAATTGCTCCAACACAACAAGGAGAATAAGAAATAGAAACACAGATAAGAGTGAATGTCACCCAAACCACAGTGTGGAGGGAAGGGCTGACCAAAGCAAAGAAGGTCCAGAAGAGACGTGAAGCTCCAAAGGAAAAGGCAGAGGGGCACAGATCTCTGGCAACACTGGTCCGGCTCAACTCTAGCTCCCCAAGAGGAACAGCCATCAGTCCCTTTTTGGGGATGACAGGATCAGGTGTTGGGACAGCGTAGGCCCTTCCTTGGACCTAGCTTAGCCTGAGATCTAGAGAAGCCCAGGAGGCAGCACTGAAAGGGAAACACATAGACAAAGCATCGTTCCAGGAGTCAGTGGGGAAAAGGTTACAGGAACTCACAGACCCTGGCCAAAGGATTCCTGCTCGCCTGCCTGGAGAATAATTCTAATCCCTCCATCACACAAGCCTGGGAAAAGCTGGCTCAAGGAACACTCCCCTCATTCAAAGATGAGGAATACTAGCAATTAGACCTGGGGAATCTGGCCCCCGCTCCTCTGATATTGACCACGGTCACTGTTCAGGCCACGTGGGTCTCTCCCACCTCTAGGCAAGGCCATGACTCCAGCTTTGCCCTGGGCCTCTCAGAAGGTGGAATGACACCACCGCTTCATTCTGGCTCTCTCTGGAAGTGAATCTGACACTGGGGGAGTTTTTCTTATCCTCAAAAGAGTCAAGTAAACACACGTCCAGTAATTCCAAGAGGATGACGCCACGAAGCAGGACTGTGAATGTGCACAAGAGACTTGTGCCATGAGCCCGCCATGAACTGCTGAAGGAGTGTCCACCCCCAGAGAGTGAGAAGGTCTTTGCTAAACTACTGCCAGATCCAGAGGTTGTTTCCTTCCCCTGTGGGTGCTGACAGAAAGGACACTGGCTATTGGCGTGGACACGTGCTTTGGGGATATAAAATAATGCCCGCACGGGTATTAAACACAAAACTGCTTAGGGCAGAAGCTGGCCATGCTGGGCCAGGTAGCCAGACCATGTGCAACTCCAGCTCACAAGCTCAGGACGTGTCGGGGCTGAGGGAGAAGAAATGCAGTGGGACCTGGGCCTGAGAATGCCTCCCATGTTCATGAAAAGTGGGGGGCACTGGGAGGGAGCTGGGAGGGCATCGTGTAGAGGGAAAGAGGCCTGTGAGGCCATGGGCTGAAAGGGAGCCTTGTCCTTCCCAGTGTTTGTCTTGGAGACACATTTAAAACCTACCTCACAGATTATATGCTTGGGTAGTAAATTTATCTCTTTCCTTCTTCTGTGGGGAGTGGGGAGGGAAAGGGAAGGAAGGGAGGCCAACAACAAATCTGACAACCCTTGAATTAGGTGTCTTCACTTCATTGGAAGAAAATATTTAGCTCTTGGACTAAAACCTAAAAACTCCTAGAATAACAATAAATAAAGCACAGTGGACAAGTCCCCCAGGGAGGTCTACGCACTTGACCCAGAACTGCAAATGAAAACGCGAAATCTTTTTGAAGTCTTAGGCTTGGTCTTTGAAATTCATCCCATTTTGCATTCTGCCCATTCATGTTTATTTTAATACGAAAATAATATTCTGTCTCCTCCAAAATCTTCAAATAAAACGCAGTGCTCCAGGAAGGTGTGGAAGGGGAACACATAGCCCAGTTTAATATGACCAAGGGTTTAAATAATCAGGTTTCCAAAACCTATGTGCATTTAGGGCAACTGTTGGCTGATGATATGGCTGCCATGGGTGACAGGGACCATGAGCACACATCCCGGGCTCTGGGTGTCAGAGGGATTGCAGAGGACCTCTCTCCAGGAGAGCACCCCGCATAAGTCAATCAGGAAAAAGCATTACATCTGGAAGCGCACACACAGGGGTCTCATGGCGGCTAATACTCTTGGTGTCCTTGTTATAGTTCAGGTGGGCCAGGCTGGGATAACAAAATAGACACAAACATGCAAGGGCTCAACAAAATAAAAATGTCACCGGCCTTGGAGGTTCGGGTAGGCGTCTGTAATCCACATAGTCAAACAAGAATCCAGGCAGATGGTGGCTCCACCATCTTGAGTATGTGGCCTCCAAGGTCACCTGGGGGTTGTCACCCCCATCACTCAGAAGAGGAAGAAAGCATCTCAGAGAATGAAGAAGTTTTTATAGGCCAGGCCTGGAAGGGACACACACATATTCCCGCTCACTTGCCATGCATGTCACACATTGCCATCATATGATCACACTGAATTGCAAAGGAGTCTGGAAAAGCAAGTCCAGCTGTGTGTTCAGGAACAAGAGGCAAACACAGATTTTGTGGAATAGCACTTTCTGCCACGTCACCTGAGGCCGGGAAATCCTACGAAGCTACTGACATTAATGTCTGGTAGATTAAATGATGAGATAGCTGCTGCCCTCTGTATTGCAATTAGTAGAAATACTTGTCATTCTAAGACCTAAATTTTCTTCCTAAAACTGCCCTTATTCCTAAACCTGTCTTATACTTCAATCTTTTAAAAGTAACAAGTAATGAGTATTTTTCTGGAACACAGAAAGCATCAATGAGACTAATCAAAACAGCAAATAGCCCAATGGTCCTTTACAGATAATATTTTCTCATACTAAGTTTGCCTTCCTCACTTCATTGGTTGGGTTAGCACAAATGTGGTTTGCAGTTTTGCAAGTCAGGATGAGCATTACTTGTAAAATGTCACCAGCATGACATCTCTGACAGATCTTCCTCTGAACTGAAATACACTAGATTCAGATTCAGAGCCAGGACTGGCATGAACTCTTTTCCTAGAAGCTTCTGACTAGAAGGTGGGTGTCCTGCACCTGCATCTCTCAGCTGGTGTTCTCCACCAGGCAGATTATGTAAGCTACCCTGTCCAAGGCCGAAGACACCTTGGTTTTCTACAGTTTCCTCACGCAACTTTTGTTTCCAGAAGGATGGCACTCATTTCAAAGCACTGGGGCGCAGATAAGTCTCCCATTGCTTTTTCCTTCCTCTTAGTGACTTAGCAGCACCATATCAAGTCTTAATATGTGACCTGAGCTGAGCCTTTTGACTTTCACTCAAGGCCAGCACATTGTGCAACCCCAGAATACGTTGTCATGCCCTCTGTGTGACACAAAGGCCCTCCCTTCATCCTAAGAATTCTGGAAGACTGCATCTGAATTCAAGCTTTCAGGACTTTGGGGAGCAAGCATGAGTGGTTCTTCAAACTCCAGTACATCCTACAGGAAAAATAGCAGCTGCAACTGAACAAAAAGTTGGGGGGTGGGGGCCTCCATTTTTAGGGAAATAGTTTGGAAACTAAACCATTACAAATACTTGGTAATGCAAAATAGAACAGGACAAGTGTAACTTTTAAGCACAGCTTGAAGGAAAGTAAAGGAAATCTCAGAGGTCAAAAATAAAGAGTAAGCTGAAAACCAGAGCAGTGAGCATGTGAGCTGATATTGCGACTGCCCCAGAGGTAGGGTTGTCAGCCTCCATCATCTTGAGGCTTGAATTTTAATAATCTTGCCAAGACAGAAGGCAGAGTTTTGGTCCCACCTGAGTAAAGAGAACAAGACTCCCAGAGCAAGTGGGGCCCCTTAGAAAAAAAACACCCTCTATAAAAGATTATAGTAGATAAATGTCCATGTAAGATTACAGAGACATGAGAAGAAGGCTTGTGTGTCACTTAGTGCACTGGGAGTCAGGAAAAAAAAAAAAAAAAACTTAGAAAAAAAACACACTTCCTAGAAATTTATAACTATACGTCATGCATATTTTGGGTTCAATTTCACACTGACAGCATGGTTCAGGAAAACCCAATTAAAAAAGAAAAAGAATATGAAAATTGTTTCAGACGATAAAAATCCCTCAGGCATTTAACTCAGGCTCCAAAATATTTTCACAGAGGCTGAGCTCACAGAGATTCCTGAGAAAGTAATCTGCCATTATTAAGAGCCAACAGACACAATAAACAATAATATTAGAAACCAAGAGTTTCAGGTAATTAGATAATCTTATAGATTATAAAATAAGAATATTTGACATGATTGATGTCAAAAAGGAAAGAATTCAAATCATAAGAAAATAATACATATCAAAAATGAAAAATAATCAAATAAGAATTTTAGAAATAAAAACCTAGTAATTAAAATTAAAAACTCAGTGGATAGATTTCATCTGGTTAGACATAGATGATCAAAGAATTAGTGAACTGGAAAGCAAATGTGAGGAAATTATACAACATGCACTGCACAGATGAAGAGATGAAAAATACCTAAGAGAAGTTAAGAAATATTTAAATTAAATGAAGCTATTCAAATATATTGAGCAGAAGTTGCAGAGAGAGACTCAAGAGACTGAGAAGTGCCAGTCTCTTCTCATAAAAAGAATGGCTGAACTTTTTCTGGAATTTATCAAAAACATGAATCTGTGGATTCAGGGAGGGCAACACACTCTAATCAAAATAAATAAAACAAGTCCACACCCGGACACATCCATCATGGTAAAACTGCAAACCAGAAGACAAAGAGAAAAACCTGAAAAGTAACCAGCAAGAGCGTCTTTTAGACAGAGAGCAGATATATGATAATAGCAGCAATAAAAACCAAAAGACAATGGAATAATATCTTAACAGTGCTGAGAGAATATAACTCTTAATTTATATTCTTACATCTACTGAAACTATTGTTCAAGAGTGAGAAAAAGTTAAAAATATTTTCAGATAAACCAAGACTGAAAGTAGTTGGCCCATTAACTCTCACTAAAGGAATTACTGAATGATTTTCTTCAGGAAGACGTAATCAAATCCAGACAAAACAAACATGATGGAAGAAGCAATAATAAGCAATGAAATTGGTAAGCATTCATGTAAATCTAGACAAGAATCATCTGTTTAAAAACAATGACAGATTTTAGAAAAGAGGTACAAAAAGTGGAATGCAATGCTAGGTAACAATAACATGTTTGATTGAGGAGAGTCAGGAGGGACGGAAAATAAAGCACTCCCAGGTCTGTGCACTGTGTGAGAGAAAGGCAGAAAGAATGACTGAGCACAGACTTTCTTAATTCAGGTAGAAGTTAAAAATTGGGTGGTAACCACTAAAAGAATAGAAATAGAATATATAACTTCCAAAGCAGCAACGGCAAAATAAGAAAAGGGAATTAAGAAAACTCAATCATTCTAGCAGAAAGCAGAACAGGAAAAATAAGAGAAAAGGAAATTTACATGTAATATGTATAAATATTATAAACAGAAAATGTAAAACAATATGCTAGGAATACAGTTTTTAAATCATAATATGGGATTTATAAATTATATATTAAAATATAACAGTAAGTATAATATAAATGGATTAAAGTTATGTTGGAGATATTTAACTCAATTCATAGAAAAGGATGCAACCCACAAAAGATTTAATATGACTAACAATAAGCGTGGGGAAAGAATTCTCAACCTCACTAGTAGTTAAAGAAACAATGAATTCACATATGGATTTTAAAATGACAACACTGAGTGCTGAAGGGAGTAGGTTAATTGGCATTCTTTTAAAATGTTGACTGTAAAGTGAATTGGAAAAAATTTACATGTATGGAGTATGGTTTGCAACATGTACCCAAAGCCTTAAAATATGCACACCTAGCAATTATACTTTGAGGAAACAATCAGATCATGTGTGTCAAAATGTATCTACAGGATGTTCTAATGATTTTATAATACCTAAATATCCAACAAGTAAGAGAGTTGTTAAATTACTACTACTGGTATTACTACTAATAATAAATATAATAAACAATAATATTTATTAAGAGTTTTTTCCCTCTAGGCCTTCTTCTAAATGCTTGACTGATTAACACATTTAATCTCCGTTATAACTATATGAGAAGATAGGTATTATAATCATTCTCGTTTTATAGATAAGAAAATTAAGGCATACAGAATTTAGCAATTTGCCTAGTGACTCAGTGATCAAATGGAAGAGCCCCCTCCCCCCTTTACTTTCTTTTTCTAAGGAAGTTCCTGCTTTAGTGGTTTGTCCCTTCCCACTTCAAAATACTCATGGGGGACACTCAAAGACCATGACAGGCAAAGGCCATGAGCACAGATAGATGATGCTGAGAATTTGGTAATAACCATCACGGCACGTTCATAACCTCCTTGAGTTCCCACCCTCAGTCCAAGCCAGGCTGTATTATTTTTGTCACCTTTGTTTAATCTTACATCATTCCAGTGATTAACCTTTTGCAGAAGACAGAAGGAAATTGGAAAACAGGATTGTGAAGCAGGTGTGATAGCTAGTCCAAGCCTTGAACACAGTGGAGCAGTTTTCCCACAAAAGACCACAACAATGTTTTCCCATCTCACATGGTCTTTCAGAATCCTGCCACTCACCCATGAAGGGGTGGAATCTGTGTCCCCTCCCGAGAACTTGGGTGGGGTCTCGAGAATCACCATGGCACATGTGTTTGTTAGATTATGCAACCAATTAAAAACATGCTCTAGGGAATATTGTGTTTTCGTAACACTAAATATACGAAACAATAGGCACTGTCAATCCTAATATTGTAAACACACACATATGTTAATATAAAAATCATATTGATATGTAGGCATATTTAGATGCAAGAACAAGCATGGATGCATCATACACTGAAATATTAACAATCACTGCACTGGGTACGAGGATTATGAGGAACTTCTGTTTTGTTACTTTTGGTTATTTCCACAAGGAACATACATTACTCATGCAATTTGAAACAACGTGTAATTTCAAATATAAAGAAATTGATGTGGCTGGATTGGGCAGGTGGGGGTGGGAGTCAGAGTCAGAGAGAAGAGATGACATCTTCCGCCTACGCAGCAGGAAGCTTCTTCCTGGTCCCCTCTGAGGCTTCCTGGTCCCCTGTAGCCTGAGGCCACATGTCCCCAGCACCCAAGCTAGCCAGGTTCTTTTCTGTCAACTCCCGGCATCTCCAGCTGCATCTCTTGGCAGCTATCTGTTGCCCTGGGTCAGCTGCCTAGTCTTTGTTCTCTTGTTCCAAGAAGATGCTGAATTACTTGGAGGAGTCCCATGAGTATTTCCTTTATGTCATCTGAGGAAATGGGCCCAGGTGTACAGTCCATAGTGGGAGACAATGGCAATTCATTAAATCCATTCAACGAATGTTTACTGAGCACCCACCATGTGACAGACACCAACTTACTGTTTAGACTAGTGGAGGGAGTCTAAGGAAGTAAAGTCAAGCTACCTTGAATTCAAGGACAGTAAACTAAATCCACCTCTTTCAATATACTCCTCTAGTGCTTTTTTTTTTTTTTTTAATGAAGATCGTAACAATAAAGTTGCCTTTGACATAAATACAAACCATAATATGCTCCACGGGCAAACTTATAAAAGCTCTACATCTGAGAATAAGACTTCTCTGATCCATGGATAAGCTCATGCATACTAACAAATGTCCCAGTAATTATTTGATTGGGACTCATTTAGATTCTTAATTGAGTTCCTCAGTCTTTAGTCATGCTTTACAGCATCCATTCCCACCACCAAAATGAAATAAAGGTGGCAGCAACAGTACTTTCTAGTCTCACTTTCTAGTCTCACTACAATAATACTTTCTAGTCTCACTTAGGCAGTGAGTGAGCTGTTAGTCTCATCTAGATGGAAACATCCTGCATTATGGAAGATTAGAAAATGCTTCCTGCTGGAAGCACATTTTTCATCTCAAACTGGCCCAAGTCTAAACCTGCAGTCTGACAGAGGCTGACAGCCCTTTCAGGTTCAACCCCACCCTCAGGAAATACCCTCAGCCTTTTTGGATGCAAACCTGGGGAAATTCTTCAGAGCCATCACATTTTTTCCTTCCCTGGCTCATCATCTAGGACCTTCTAGCATTTCCTACAAATGCAGTGTCCAGAATCCTTTATAATAAAGTGTACTACTCCTTGAAGTAAAATTCTGCTCTTAAAATAAAGTTTAGCTTTTCATGTCTTATGAATTCTACACTCTTAATCGGTGAGATGCTAAGGAGACCTCACTTAATCAAGCAGGAAAACAGTTCATCAACGAGAAATCAATCTGAGAACATGAAAATAAAGTTTGTTAAATAATTATTTTCCTTTTCCCTTGCCTGTGTTCCGCATTATTTTTTAATGTGATTTAGTTATTTCATTGATTTAATTTAGAAAGCATTTAAGTCATAAACTTTCCTTCCTTAGAACCCCTTCATTGATCTAAACTAAACATAAACGCTGAGTAGATTACTGCGTTTCTGTTTGTTTCTTTTTTTCCTGAGGGAGTTCCCAATAGATATTAAAGACTTACACGAAATAATTCTAACTAAAAGAAAAAGAATGACTTTTTTCTTACACAGTAAACACTGAAAAGAAGGGAATATGCCCCATAAAATCGAGTCCTTTATGGCATTTAACTGGTCCAAGGAATCGAGGCGCACAGCCATTCCTCATCCCTGTCTCCCTCCACCTACTTTCTCCCTCATATAAAGAATGAACAGGCATCAGGGAGTCAGACTCCGCCATCCTGCCCACAGCGATCTGAAGGGCCCATTCATTCGAAGCTGGAAGACGAATAAACCTCACGTCACAATATAACGGAAACACGAGCGTCTGTACGCATCTCAGTTCTCACTGGGGTCCCCTGCTGCTCAATTGTTTTCCATCTCTTCTAGTTTCCTTGAAGCAAAGAAATATCTCCTCTCTGAGAGAAGCGTAGGCAGCAAGTTTTTAGAAATTCCTATTTTTCTCTCGGTGGTAGACGTTAGCAAGTTCCGGTGCTAAAGTCTCCACCCTCTTTACCTCCTCCACATGCAAAAGGCACAGGTGGGCTGGACGGGGCAAAGGACAGGCTCAGTGAGCTGTGTCCCGCGTGCAGTTCTCAGTACAACAGTTGTTTCCTGATAAGTTAGACATCTTTTGCCATGTCACATGGAATCTCAGAATTGTGACCAAAACTTTGTCGTCACATAGGTAGTAAAAGAATCATAAGCTGGCCTTTTACTTTCTGGGTATGAGCAGGGAAACGGAGCCACAGCAGCTCTAGACCAAGCCACTCACCTCCAGATCACCAGCGGAATTCAGGGTACCAAGGGAGAGGTTTGTGTTTTCAGTCAAGCTGGATTCCAATTGCAGAACCCTCTGTGGATACTAACAAATGTCATGTTTGTTAGTAGCCATTCCTCTCCTGACCCCTCTCCAGCTAAGAAGTTGTCCTGACATGGATTTCAGTGGGAAAATGCTCATGATTTCTCAAGTTGAAATTGCAGAGTCTAATTATAAAAAAGACAAGAAATAGCAAGTGTCAGCGAGGATGTGGAGAAAAGGGAACCCTTATGCGCTGTTGGTGGGAGTTTTGCAAATTGGTGCGGCCACTATGGAAAACAGTATGGAGGTTCCTCAAAAAAGTAAAATACAACTACCATATAATCCAGCAATTCCACTTCTGGGTTCTTATCCAAACAAAATAAACATATTAATTTGAAAAGATATATGTACTCCCATGTTTATTACAGCATTATTCACAAAAGCCAAGATATGGAAACAACCTAAATGTTCATCGATACATGAACAGATAAATAAAACTGTGCTGTTTATACACACTGGAATATTATTCAGCCATTAAAAAAAAGAATGAAATATTGCCATTCGTGACGATATGAATGGGCCTTGAAGACCTTGTGCTGAGTAAAATATGTCAAATAGAGAAATTCCATATGATCTCACTTACATGTTGAATCTAAAAACACCACCAACACACACATACACACACACACACACACACACACACAAATGAGCTTATAGATACAGAGAACAAACTGGTGGTTTCCAAAAGCAGGGGTGGGGGTTAGGCAAAGTGCGTCAAAGGGGTCAAAGGTACAAACTTCCAGTTATGGAATAAGTAAGTCCTGGGATGTAATTCACAGCGTGGTGACTATAATTAATATTACTGTCCTGCATATTTGAAAGGTACTAAGAGAATACTCAAAAGTTCTCAGCACAAGAAAAAAAATGTAACTATGTATGATGTTGGATGTCAACTAGACTTATTGTGGCGATCATTTTGCAATATATATAAATATCGAGTTATTACAGTACACACCTGAAACTGATGTAATATTGTAATTCAGGTGTGCCTCAAGAAAACAAAAAAGGAAATTCCAGAGCCTACAATATTTTAGACAGTTTTGTTCTCTATAAAGAGACTAGAAGGAAATACATTAACAGTGGTTAGCTCTGGACTGTAAATTATGGATTATATTTTTTCTTCTTCTTTAATTGTTTTCAATTTTCAAAAAATTGTCTACAATGAGCATGTATTATATTTATAACTTGAAAAACCTAATTTAAACAGGGGCAGGGAATGGCAGATTATGTAGAAAAGGTAGTGGCTCTCCATAAAGACTGCAAGGATGCTGAGATCTCCAGAAGCCAGAAGACTCCTTGTGGTCTATGTCTAGAGGGAGATACTATGTTTTCCAGAAAATAAGACCTAACCAGAAAATAAGACCCAGCATGATTTTTCAGGATGACATCCCCTGGACATAAGCCCTAATGCGTCTTTTGGAGCAAAACTTAATATAAGACCTGGTCTTATTTTGGGGGAAACACGGTATTCCAGAGCCTTTCAGAAGCACTCTGGAGCTCATTTGACTAAAACCCTCTATGCATTGAACCCCCACTCCCAGGGTGGTAATCTATTTTCCAGCAAAGCGGTAGCAAAAGGGAAAACTACCTTGACCTTCTAAAAATGTATAGTGCATAAGTCATTGTGTGACGGAAACACAACTCTAAAATCTCCTACATTCACCAAGGGACCAGCTGAAGCATTGGAGGAAAAAAAAAAATCCACCGAGCTCCCTCTGCAGGTTTATGATAGTATTAACTGACCACCTTTCATTCTTGGCGTCCTTAAAAGAATCCAAGACCCTAGTGAACAAAGCGTCTATTATTTCAAAACGAAATTAAATGTTCTGACACCAAAAAACAAAAAAGTAAAATAAAAAGGAAACAAAAAACTTCCGCATGTGAATTCTATGGTAGCTGAGCAAAACAGTACTTTAACCAAGTATAAGAAGCAGAAACAGCCCTTGTAATTTCACTTCCGTGCAAAAATTCAGCAGGGTGTGATTAAAATAGCATTACCAGTTAGAAAGCCAAAATCAGGGCTGCAAGCTGTCATTTCCAGCTCCCTTAAGTGCTCAGGCTGCTTTATGGAAAAGGAATTGGTAAAGCAGGGTGACAGAATCGCACGGGATCTATTTTCTCTTTTTACCTGTAAATTTAAGTCAGCTCTTTGGTTGTCTCTCTGCATCACTCGCCTCTCCAGTAAAATGAGAATGGGTTCGACCATGTCTTGAGACTCCTTTAAGCTCTCACTGAAAAAGAAACAAATATGTGATAGTAATAATATATTTTGTTATCAAAGTATATCTTAAAGAGTGGATGGTTTCCATCCACAAGCTGGGGGAGGGGGTATAATAAAAAAAACCTGGGCTCAAGTTTCACCTCTGCCACTTGCCAGTGGGAGTGTCACTTCTCTTATTGTCAGTTTGCTCATTGGTAAAAATGGGAACACTAAAAACAGTCAGAAGATGTAATGGAAGAAAAGTCCCCATTTTCAGCAATAAAAAGGGTAAACTACCTAAGAATACACTTAACGAAAAAATGGAATGATTTCTATGAAGACTTTAAACACACTACTGAGAAGAGAGAATCTAAATAAATAAAATGTATATACCATGTTCTTAGATACACTGACTCGATATCATATTAATGCTTCCCAAATTGATTTATTAATTTAATACAAGCTCAGTAAAAAATACAACAAAAACAAGTTTTGTTGGAACTTGGGAAGCTGATTCTAAAGTTTATATAAAAAAGTAAGTAAACAAAAATTAGCTAGGGAGGTTCTGAAAAATAAGAGTAAGAAGAGAAAAATAAATTCTTTCAGATATTAAAACAAATTATAATGCTACAATGTTAAAGCAGTGTAGTATTGGCATATGAATAGACAAGCCAATAGAATAACATAGAAAGTCAGAAATAGACACCAGTTACAAATTGCACTTTATGATATAATAAAGGTAGGATTTAAAATCCATGAAAGAAAGATGTGTTACTTAATTACTGGTGTTGGGCCAACTGTGGTGTGCATGAACAGATTTGTTTACTGGAGAAATTACGGCAGCCCGGTGCCATTGTTTTCAAGAGGAAGCCATGCTAGACCACCTAGCTGGGTGATTCCAAGCACCAAATCGCCAGAGGCATACTATCTTGTTAGCTAACCGAAACGGATGCATTTCCCTTTATGGGGGAATGAATACAACTGGTCAGAGGACAAACGTCACCACATTCTAGGTTGGTCCACGGTGAGATAAGTATAGAAACTGAAAGTGACAAGGTACAATATTATGCCTACTGAATCTGGTATTTAAAAATCAAGCTTGCATTTTACATTTCGTTTTTATTTTTTCCAGTAGGCATTTTTTATTTTAGTTTACAAAAGTGTCAGTCCCAAACAGGTTAGAGTAAAAAACCAAAACACTGGTCCTACACCAGAGGTAGTTGGAGATTTACTGTTTTGGTCTATATTTTCACCTATCCAGAATGACTGTAAATGCCACTGGACTTCTGGGGTCCAGGGTGGCAGCCACTAACCACATGTGGCTACTGAGCACTTGGAATGCTGCGTGTCTAAGTTGGGATGTGCTGTCAGGGTAAAATACACACTAGATTTCAAATCTTAGTACGAAAAATTATACAAATCTCACATGTTCAATAATAATTGTATGTTGAAATAATATTCTGGATACACTGGGTTAAACAAAATATGTCATTAAAATTATTTGATATGTTTCTTTTTACTTTTTAATGTGGATACTAGAAAATTTAAATGATATATATGGCTTGTATTTGTGGCTCACATTGTATTTCTACTGGCTAGCGCTGAGCGTTGCTCTAGAGTCTTCTCCGCCTGCTACTTTTGCACCAGTTTTGTGGTGTCTAATCTCCCAACATATTCAGCACAAATATCACCTCTTCAGGAAAATCTTTCACGAGCCATGAAGGAGCTCCCAACACACCCTCCATTCCAGCTGTGCTCCTATAGTACTTAATACAGACTTTCATTTATATGCGTGTGCATGTATACATGTATGCATAAATTTTAAAAATTATATGTGTGTGTGTGTGTGTGTGTGTGTGTATAAAACTTAGCCTTGTCATAGGTGCTTAATAAATGTTGTTAAGTAAATAGATGAGTGAATATCTGAGCTTCAGCTAGCTAAATAGCTCTTTGCTTCTCTTTACATCTGACTTGGAGACTTGAGAGTTGAATGTAAATTTTAATTTCTATGTAAGAGAAGGATTTAACTATCTGCATGCTGATGTCACTACTGAACAGGTAACAAAAATGTATCATTCATTCAACAAATATTTAGAGTACTCGTCTAGACATTGGGAAAAGAGTGGTAAATCAGTCAGGAATAGTCCCTTCATTTAAGGCACTTACATTCCACAGGAGAGTAGGGTGATAGAAAATAAAACTAATAAGCAAATAAATAAATCATCAAACAAACAAAAAAGAATTCAATATTAAGCAGTGTGCAGAGACTGTTAATAAGGTACATGGTAACAATGAAAACAGTTAGTGGATATCTTAGATTTGGTGGCAAGGGAGGGCCTCTGCAGAGGTGATTGTTAAAATTTTTTTTTATTACATTTATTGGAGTGACATTGGTTAGTAAAATTATATAGGCTTCAAGTGTACAATTCTGTATTACATCATCTATAAATCACATTGTGTGTTCACCACCCAAAGTCAGTTCTCCTTCCATCACCATATATTTGATCCCTTTTACCCTCATCTACCACCCCTCTCTCCTTTTACCCTATAGTGACCACTAAACTGTGTCTGAGTTTTCGTTTGTTTGCTTGTCTTGATTATTTGTTGCTTTCAGTGTTATATACAACAGAAGTGATACTTAAGCTGAAAAATGACAAGAAGGAGATCTTCAATAACGGAGATGAATATATTAGGCACAGGGATGGTTAGTGCAAATTTCCTAAACAGAAACAGTTTAGTTTGTTAAAGTAAAGAAAATGGCTGCAGTAAGTTGAAAGAGGAACTAATGAACTTTTTTTTTTTTCTAGCAATAAGATAGAGTGGAGAGTCTGAGAGTTCCTCCTGAATGAATCGACAAAAATCTTAGTAAAATGTTTTAAGAATCATTTTAAATGAATTGCTGAACTGGCATGGATGAAAGTAAACCTCAGAAGTCAGCAATATGATGAAACAGGATTTTATCCAGAATGTTTCTGCTGAGACTTAGAGACTTGAACTACTGCTTCGATGACCACATGGGCTGGGGGACAGGAGGTGCAAAGGTTAATTTTATGTATCACATTGGCTGAGCCACATTGCTCAGATATTTGGTCTAATGCTATTCTGGATTTTTTTTAGGGTGTTTTTTTGGATGAGATTTACATTTAGATCAGGGGGTTTTGAGTAAAACAGATTGTCCTCCATAGTGTGGGTGGGCCTCATCTAATCAGTTGAAGGCCTGACTAGAACTAAAGGCTGACTTCCGTTGAACAAGAAGGAATTCTGCCAGCAGATGGCCTTCCAACTTCAACTGCAATATTGGCTCAAGCTGGTTGCCAGCAGACTGCCTTTAGACTTGAACCGCAACTCTTTCTTGAGTCCCCCATCTGCTGACTTCCTCATCAAATTTTCGACTTGTTCCACTTCCACATTCACATGAGCCAAATCCTTAAAATAAACCATATGTACATAAGAACTTCATATATGATTTCTAGTGGAACTTCTAGTGGTTTCGTAGAACTTCATGTATGATTTCTTCTAGAAGTTTTATACTTCTGTAGTTTACATTTAGGTCAATGATCCATTCTGAGTTAATTTTCATATGAGGTGTAAATTACGGTCCAAGACTCATTTTTTTTCTTTTTTTTTTTTGCATATGGACATCCAATTTTTCAAGCACCATTTGTTGAAGACTATCCTTTCTCTATTTAATTGTATTTGCATATCATATAGATGGAATCATACAATATTTGACTTTTTGTGTCTGGCTTATGTCACTTAACATAATACTTTCAAGGTTTATCATGTCATAGCATGCATGCATCAGAATTTCCTTCCTTTTTAAGGCTGAATTGTATGTATATACCACAATTGGTTTGTCCATTCAAATGTGCACGGACACCTAGATTGTTTCCACTTTTTGGCTATTGTGAATAATGCCTCTGTGAACATTGGTATACAAGTATCTGAGTCCTTGCTTTCAATTCTTTTGAGCACACACCAAGGAATGCAATTGCTGAGCATATGGTAAGATCATTCTATGTTTACTTTTTGAAGAACTACTAAACTGTTTTCCACAGTCCTGCTCCATTTTACATTCCCACTAGAATTGTACCAGGGTTCCAATGTCTCCATATCCTTGCCAATGTGTTATTTTCCATTTTCAAAAATATAATAGTCATCCTAATGGGTTCAAAGTGGTAGCTCATTGTAGTTTGATTTGCACTTCCTTAGACTAGTGATGTTAAGTATCTTTTCCTGTGCTTATTGGCCATTTATATCTTCTTTGGAGAAATGTATATTCAAATCATTTTCCCATTTTTTTTAACTGGGTTGAGTTTTTGTTGTTGTTGTTGAGTTCTAGGAGTTCTTTATATATTCTGTATATTAGGCCTTTATCAGATATATTGTTTTCAATTTTTTTTTTTTTTAATTTTTTTTTTGCCATTCTATCTATGGGTTGCCTTTTTACTCTATTCATACAGTTCTATGATGCACAGAAGTTTTTTGTTTTTGTTTTTATTTTTGATGCAGTCCAATTTATTAATTTTTTTCTTGTTACCTACACTCTTATTGTCTTTTCCAAGAAATCATTGGGAAACCCAATGTCATGAAGCACATTAGGATTCTACTTCTTAACTAGTTTCTCCCCATGGTTTTCAAACTTCTATTTTCTTGCTTAATTACACTAGATAGGAATTTCAAGGTAATATTTTATGAAAGTGTAGTATACATTTATATCTTGCTGTATAATTTGGGAGAAAACAGTCACTATTTCACTATTAAGTATGATGTTAACTGTAATTTGTTACATCTATTGAGATGATCATACTTTTTTTTTGCTTCTTTACTCTGATCTTAAATTGTAAAACCAACCTTGCATTTCTGGTATAAACACCACTTAGTCATAATAGATTATATTTTTTACTTATTACTGAATTCAATTTGCCAATATTTTTTATGTTTTCATATGGAAAATTTTTGTGCACAGAAATGGCTCACTTTATGCCCATTTAAACTCCATTGGCCAGAACTCAGGCCAAACTTAAAAGCAAGGGAAGGTGGAAAATGTGAACAAATGGCTATTTCCATCACAGAAATTAAGAGATATGGAGGATAAAAAAGAGAGTGCCAATTCTATATCTAATCAATCTTTTAAGTGGGAAAGGGCATACAAGGATATGAAGGAGAGAGTATTTGGTTAGAAGTTGAGAATTTTCCAGAATTGATAAAAATACATGAATCCACAGATTCAAGAAACACAATATGTTCTAGGATGGGTATGTTTAAGAAAACTACACACATAAGCCTTTCCTAATGGACTATAGAACACCCAAAACAAATTAAAAGAGAGAGGAGCCAGAGGGAAGAACAGATCACTCAGAAAGGATTGGTAATATGACTGACAACAAATAGTTCAATACCGACACCAGATACTAGAATACCATGGAATAGCATCAAAATGCTGAAAGAATATAACCACAACCTTCCGGAAGTAAGCAAAATGATACTTCAAGAATTAAGGTAAAAGAGAGAGATTTTCATACAGTCAAAAACTGATAGAATTCTACCAAGAGATCTATACTCTGAAAGATGGAACATTATAGCATTTCTGAAATGCAAGCAGGAATGTAGAACAAATAAAATAGTAAACATATTTTAGATATAAATACCATCTATATACAATAATAGGTTTAATTTGTAGACTTAAACAAGAATCAGAACTAAAATATTGGGTAACAAGAGTATACAAGTTGCAGAAGAATAAACAAAGTTAAAGCATTTTGTGTGGTTTGCAATAGTTTAGACTTTGTTAAATTAAATATATGTGGTAAAATTGTAGGGGTAACTACTAAAAGAATAGAAATACTGTATAAATGCCAGAGTAGATAAAAGAAAATTAAATTTCAAAAAATAAATAGTATTCAATTCAAAAAAGGGGGAAAACGTAGAAGAGCAAAAAAAAAAAAAAAATACAAAAACAAAGAACAGAAACAAGTTCAAATTTATAAATAATCACAATAAATGCCCGTGGACTAAACTCATCAGTTAATAAACAGAGATAACAAGATTACAAAAACTATAGCGGTCTATAGGTAACACACTTAAATTAAAACACAAGGACACAGGAATATCGAAAATATTGAATACTGAAAATTAAAAACTGGAAAAATAATATACCAATAAAATACTACTCAAAATAAATTTGAGGTTATTACATTATCAGACAAAATACACTAGAATAGGAAGTATTATATTATTAGGGACAAAAGAAAGTCACTACATAAACTTTGTATAAAAATTCTAAACTTTAAGCAAATAAAAAATAGCATCAAATTACATAAACAGCTTCTGTTTTCCAGTCTGGCCTATAAAGAGCTTGGAAGTCATCACCCTGATCTAACAAGTAAAAAGCTGAACAAATAACTGAAAAAAAGGAAAAATCAACTCTCCCTAGATTTGTCAAAGAAGTGAGGTCACATACAAACTGGTGCCCGCCCCCCACGCTCCAAAATTGAAGAGAAAGATGTGTGAATACAGAGAATTACAATTTACTGGAGAGCAAAAACATCCATGAGAACTAGTACCAGAGTACAAAAAGCCTAAACTGTAATTGATGAATTGCTAGAGGCTCAGTGTGGACAAGTCTGAGAGTTAAAACTCTGTGGGGAGGAGGGGAGCACACTGTTGTGATTTTAGCCACCAGAAACCCTCCCAGGTTCTCACAGTAAATATCAGAGAAAAATCCCCTCCTGCTTCTGGCAGGGAGAGGGGAAAAGTCATGATTTTGAAACATACCAGAATACTCTGTTCTTCAGAGCAAGGCCTGCCCTCAAGAGAAACTACTCTACTAGAGCCTAACCTATTGGGAGATTTACCTAAGCCTGACTAACCTGAAGGAACCTCACTCATCTCTAGCCATCCATGTGAGACAAGGGAAATATCCAAATCCAGGCCCCACTAGCCTTCCAGGGAGGGGATAGGAAAAACACAATTCCAGCCTTCTTTAGTCATCCTGTTCCACCTAAGTGTGGGTGGAGCGGCAGGGAGGGAAATCTGAGGACCACTTCTGAAGTTCACAGCCCAAGGTCATAGACTACTGAAAGACTGAGACCTAACCATAGGCCCACAGAACGCCTTCCCTCCTCCCACACTTTACCACTACATTACTAAAAGCCTATGGACCAGAGTTCCTTTTACCCAGCACATCATGCTTGGCTTTCAACAAAAAAGCAGAAGGCATACTAACAAGCAAAAAAATATGGTTCTGATCACTTCATACCTATCCTTGATAAAAAATTCTAGCAAACTAGGAATACAAGGGAACTTCCTTAACCTGATAAGGGGCATTCACAAAACACAAAAAGCAACTATCATTTGTAATGGTGAAACGCATTCATGTTAGTATCACAAACGAGACCAGGGTGCCCTCTAGCACCACTTCACTTCTACGGAAAACTGGCAGGTGTGGCCAGTGCAGCAAGACAGAAACAGGTATCAGTAGTACAAACACTGGATGCGAGAAACAAAACTGTCCTTGTTTGCAGATGCTATTATTCTTTACATAGGAAATACAAATGAATCTACACATAAAATGAGAATTTAACATAGTCACTGAATACACAATCAATGTGTTCAAATTAAGATTCAGTCAGAAATGTAATTTAACAGAATTTTATGAAGGCAACCAGAAATGTAACAGCTATGACTAAACCTTACAAAAAGATTGGAGAAACTTATTTTTATTGAAAGATTTAACATTTTTGGATACACACTGTTCTTAGATGGATAGAAAGACTCAACATTCTAAAGATGTCAGAGATTCTCCCAACTCATATATAGAGCCAATGCAATCCTGATAAACATCCTAACTGGGCTTTTTGTGGCACTTGAGATACTGATCTGTAAAATTATATGGAAGTGCAAAGGGCAATAGAGTCAAGACCTTTTGAAGAACAAGAAGCTGGTGGAGTGTAATAAGAAGTTTGACTCTTTTTTTGATGTTTTTGATTGCTGAGAACGTCTAAGCCTCACCCCTCCTTCTGTACCTTGTGCCCACATCTGGAAGCTGATAAGAAAAGCTGGGTGCCCCCTCCTTTGATGCTGGGAGAAAATTCAAACCAGGCAAGGTCCTATCCTAGCCACCCCAGCCCCACTCCTTAATCACAATAAAAACTCAGGCCAGGGCCGGCCCAGTGGCTCAGGGGATTAGAGCTCCGTGCTCCTAACTCCAAGGGCTGCCGGTTCGATTCCCGCATGGGCCAGTGGGCTCTCAACCACAAGGTTGCCAGTTCAATTCCTCGAGTCCTGCAAGGGATGGTGGGCTCCGCCCCCTGCAACTAAGATTGAACACCGCACCTTGAGCTGAGCTGCCTCCGGAATGGCTCAGTTGGTTGGAGCGCGTCCTCTCAACCACAAGGTTGCCAGTTCGACTCCCACAAGGGATGGTGGGCTGCGCCCCCTGCAACTAGCAACGGCAACTGGACCTGGAGCTGAGCTGCGCCCTCCACAACTAAGACTGAAAGGACAACAACTTGAAGCTGAACGGCACCCTCCACAACTAAGATTGAAAGGACAACAACTTGACTTGGAAAAAAAAAAAAAAAAAAGACCTGGAAGTACACACTGTTCCCCAATAAAATCCTGTTAAAAAAAAAAAGAAAAAAAACCCAGGCCAGTCTCCTTTCCTTGCTCGCTCAATCCCTTTAAGATCTGCTTGGGAGGCTTGCCCTGCTCTCCCCAAAGACATCAAGTAGGTAAGTAGTAAACCTTGTCATACCCTCTGGCCTGTGTGGTGTATGTGGCATCATTAGTCTGGACATCTGAACCAAATATTGGGTGAGGAGGGTCATCTGCCTCTGCAGGCAACCAAACGGGGAACTTTCCTGACAATGTCCGCTTATCAGTGATTCTTTTGTATGGGAACCATGACTCCTGGAGTTGTGCAACATGGCCCTGGGTAAGATGGGTAGTTCTGAGTACATACAGCTTTGTAAGTCAAGGTAAAGAGCTTGGATTTTGTTTTCAGAGTGATGGAAAACCACTGGGGAGCTCGGAACAGGGAAAAAACATGATTTGATTTGAACTTTTTAAAGATCCATCCAATTGTTACGAACTGAACTGTATCCTCATCAAATTCTTATATTCAAGCCCTATCCCTCATGACTGTATTTGGAAATAGAGCCTTTAGGGAAGGTAATGAAGGGAGGGGCCCTAATCTAATAGGTCATGAGGGAGGGGCCCTAATCTAATAGGACTGTTGTCTGTTTTTATGAGATAGGAAGAAACACCAAAGATGTCTCTTTCTCCCCACACAGTGAGAAGGCAGCCATTTACAAGCCAGGAAGAGACTCTCACCTGAAACTAACCCTGATGGCAGCTTAGACAACAAATTTCTGTTGTCTAAGTTGCCCAGTCCATAGTATTTTGTGGTGGCAGCCCTAGCAGACCAACATACTAACTAACTACTGTGTGTAAATGGAAAGAGGGAAATTCGTATTGGAAGTGAGGAGAGCAGTAACGAGATGATGGCAGCTTGAGCTCGGGCATTAGTAGTGGCGATGATGGGAAGAGACACTTCTGGGCTATGACCTGGAAAGTAGCCCACATGATATGCCAATGGATTGGAGCTGGAGGATGAGGGAAATGAAGGAATCAAATTCTAGATATATAGGTCAGTAAATAAATCAGGCCTACTTTCCATTTTCAGTTTGGACATTAAGAAACATCTCTTGGCTAAAAACTAGAAATAAGCTTGAAGATGAATCAGAAGATATTTTCAGACAGAAAGAACAGTGAGGTTATATAAATACTCATTTAATAGTAGTATTATGTAATGTAGTTTTTACAATATAATAGGATCCTAAAATCTCAGAGTAAATTGAGGCAACAGCACCTCTTGAGACATAAGCCACTTCTCCCCAGCTACCAAAATAAGACCTCATCCATGTTTCCTCCACACAGTAACTGATGACTTGCTCCCTCAGGGGAGGAAGAATGTACATTCTGACACAGGTCTATATTGCTCTTAAATCATTTGAGCACATATCAGAAACGTTATCATTTTAATGAGCTTCCAGAAAGCTCTGTGAAGCCACTACTTTGGATCCTAATGCCAGCCCTCATTTTACGCTTACATTTTCAGAGAACACCAGCCCTTTCAAGAATAAGATTTCTAGTCAACAGAAGTAGCACAGTATTCTTAAGCAGCAGAGAAAAACAGAAAGAACTAGGTTTTATACAGAATTTTTATTTTAATTAACAAAAGTTTGCTGTTGTTTTGGTTATGTTGCACAGCTTCTGTAATGTGACATTACACAACTAACCCTTCCGATGCCTTCTATAGCTGACTAAACTTCTCTGCCCAGAAGGAGAGAATGTGTTCTTTTCTAGTTTAATTCTCTTGCCTCCTGGCTGGGAGGAATAAAGCTGAGACAGATGAGTGTCAAGGTTGGGGAAAAAGATGTAGTAGGATACTCTTAAATGAAGCAAAATGCCATTCTTTTGTCATAGGTCTGATTTGGCTCTAAATTCATCCATGTATCCATTCACCATTCTAAAACCACCCAATCAAAATCAAAATAATGGCTTGAATTTATCCATATACTGACATTCTGATTCTGACCTATTGACCAATACCCAGCCATACTGTCTGCCACAAAGGTAATCTGTCAAAAAGCAGGAAGTTCCATTGCTTTTCTGCATGGATATGCTGTGCTGCACACAGCAACTTTTTTTTTTATTTTTAAGATTTTATTGGGGAAGCAGAACAGGACTTTATTGGGGAACAGTGTGTACTTCCAGGACTTTTTTCCCCCAAGTCAAGTTGTTGTCCTTTCAGTTTTAGTTGTGGAGGGTGCTGTGCTATTCAGCTTCAAGTTGTCCTTTCAGTCTTAGTTGTGGAGGGCGCAGCTCAGCTCCAGGTCCACTTGCCCTTGCTAGTTGCAGGGGACGGAGCCCACCATCCCTTGCAGGAGTAGAACCGGCAACCTTGTGGTTGAGAGCCCACTGGCCCATGTGGGAATCGAACCGGCAGCCTTCGGAGTTAGGAGCATGGAGCTCCAACTGCCTGAGCCACCAGGCCAGCCCTGTGCTGCAACTCTTACTAGCAAATATTGCTATAACATTCATTTCTAAAATTTTCATATCCAAGACTAATTATGTAAACTGTCTTCTTAATCACAAATATAAACTCTTTGTAGATTAATACTTATACCAGGAAATATACACGATAATGAATATTATGTCAAAAATATATTATGGTTTATTGATGCATTTCAGGACCAGGTATTATTACTTTATAATGTTTAAAGCATTATTTTTTCTAGTGTCACATCTAGTATATATGTAATCTTGTTATTCATCCTAACTGCAACCTATACTGGCAAAATAAAAACAATATCCATCATTAAATGAGCAAGGTCCATATGTGTTCTCCACCATATGTGGACCTTGAGGACACTATGCCAAGTAAGGTAAGGCAGACAGAAAAAGACAAATACTGTATAATATTTCTTATGTATGGAATATAAAAAGAACTGAACTTAAAAAGACAGAGAGTGGAATGGTAGTTACTATGGGATGAGAGGGGCAGGAATGGGAGATGTTGTTTAAAGGTACAGACTGGCAACTAATAGTCCTGGATTACTAATACACAATATAGTGATTATAGACAACGAAAGTATGTTATAAACATTAAACTTGCTAAGAGACTAGATCTTAATTGTTTCTGCCATAGGACAAAAATTGTATGACATGACAGAAGTGTTAGCTAATGCTAAAATGGCATTATAATATAAATGTATCAAATCAATATGTTGTATACCTTAAACTTACACAAAGTTATATATTATGCCTCACTTAAGAAAAACAAAAAGAACTCAATTTTTCAATTGTAAAAGATGACTAAACACTTCATTAAAGAATATATAAAGTACATATAAAGATAAAAAGTATATTTTATGCAATAATAATAATAATATAATAAAGAAGACATAAATAGAACATTAGTAAGGTGTTAGACTACAAGGTCCAAACCTAGATCTCCACACACAAAAAATTATTTAACAACTACTCACTGACTAAAACAGCTCTGGGAAGACTCTGGAGTACAATTAAAAAGATACAGAACCCAGTGGAACATAAAAACCCAGCGTGACTGCATAGAACAGTATAGAAAGCATTTTACCTGTGCCATTCCATCCCCCAGCCTAGCCTAACTTCACACCAAAAAAGTACGGGAAACCAGAAGAACAGTATCTCACCAAGCAGAGAATATCAATGAAGAGATAAAACCCATAAACAGGAACCAAATAATTTTGGAGCTGAAAATTCACTGGAGGGACATACCAATTTGACCAGGCAGAAGAAAGGATCCATGAGCTTGAAGTTAGATCTACTGAGATTATCCAGTCTGGGGCGGGGGGGGGGGGGGACGACAGAAAAATAATGAGGGGAAGGGTACAGAACCTGACAAATCTGTGGAACCTGATCAAGCTTGCCAACAAACACATAATGGAAATCCAAAAGAGAACAGAGAAAAGGGGATAGAAAGAATATTTGAAGAAATAATGCCTGAAAATACCCCAAATTTAATGAAAGTTATGAATCTACACATCCACGAAGTTCAACAAAGTCCAAGTAGGATAAACTCAAAGAGATTCATACCAAGCCATGTTATGATTAAACCATCAAAGCCAAAGAGAGAATCTTGAAAGCTCCAAGAAAAAAGAAATTGATTGTGTACAAGGAATCCTCAATAAGATTAAACAGCTAATTTATCAGAATCAATAGAGGCCAGAGGCAATAGATGATATATTTAAAGTGCTGAAAGAAAAAAATCTGCCAAATCAGAATACAGTGTCTGGCAAAACTATTCTTCAAAAAAATGAAGGAGCACTAGGACTTTCCCAGATAAACAAAAGCTCAGATACCGTGTTTCCCCAAAAAGAAGACCTAGCGGGACCATCAGTGATAATGCGTCTGTTGGAGCCAAAATTAATATAAGACCTGGTATTATATTACATTATTATATATTATTATATTATATATATTATGTTATATTATTAGATAAGATCCGGTCTTATATTATAGTAAAATAAGACCAGGTCTTATATTCATTTTTGCTTCAAAAGACGCATTAGAGCTGATAGTCCGGCTAGGTCTTATTTTCGGGGAAACAGGGTAGTCACCTGTAGCCCTATCCTACAAGAAATGCTAAAGGGAAACTTCAGGCTTAAATGAAAGGACACTAGACATAACTCAAAGCCATATAAAGAACACCAACAAAAGTAACTACATGGGTTAATAGAAAAGCCAGTATTTTTGTTTGTAATTCTTATTTTATTTTACACATGATTTAAGAGGTAAATGCATAAAATAATAATTATAAATCTATGTAATGGGTACACAATGTATAAAGATGCAATTTGCGACAGTTTTAACATATAAGAGGGACAGAACTATGTAAGAGCAGAGATTTTTATATATTATTGAAGTTAAATGGGTATTAATTCAAACTAAATTATTATAAATTATAGATGTTAATTTTAATCGCCAGGAAAACCACTTAGAAAGTAAGTTTAAAAATATAAAGAAAAGTAAATAAGAAGAGAATCAAAATAGCATCCTAGAACAAATAAACACTGAAGAAGGCAATAATGAAGGAATTGAGCAACAAAAAGACATATAAAAACATAGGCTAATGGCAGAAGAAATACTTTACCAGTAATTGTTTTAAATGAAAATAAATTAAGCTCTCCCATTAAAAGGCAGAGAGGGCAGAATGGATTAGAAACAAGATCCAACGGTGTGTAAGTCTATGTACCTCCACTTCTCCAGTATTCTGCATTGCAAACTACAGTGCTGGGCCTCCATCTTCTTGAGTCAGGAAGTCCTCGTTTCTTCACAGAGCTATAGCTGGGAAACTCTCAAGGCAGTCAGCTGGGAAAAACATAGGGCTCCCTTCATTTCTTTCCTGTCTCTCACGGCTTTCTTTTCTTCCTTTAGATCCAAAGTCATGAAAACTTCTTTTTTAATAGTTTGTCTGGTATTTTAGTTATTTTAAGTGGAAGAGTAAGTCCAGTCCCTGTTACTCTATCTTGGCTGAAAACAGAAGCCATTTTTGATTAAAATGTTTTTATTTATAGAAGTCATATAATGGCTTAGGGTTATAATTTTTAACCTATTCAATTTGGATTTTATTAAATTTTGTTTTTTGCCAATTACTCTATATAAACTAAACGAATATGATAATCTTATAATTGCCCAAGAAAAAAAGGTATTTCTTTGGCCTTTAAAAAATCATTTTAATGATGACAAATATGTTAATTGAAAAGGCATTCTAATTTTTTTTAGCATACCATGAAAGTGCTTTATACGGCTCTTAATGAATGAAGTCATCTTTCACCTTTTCTCTTCCTGTGAGTAAGAGGAAAAAAATTAATTTTGAATGTGTTCACAAGTATCCACTGCCAGTAAGTTATTTTTCATGTTTCAAGAAAATACCTACTGTGTGTACTACATCATTATGGGCTCATATTAATATAATTACAGCAGTTACAGAAGTAAGGACAGAAAGCTTGGGCAGGCATCCTCATTACCGATCTGGAAACAGAACAACTGGAAATGTGGGTCTAGGTTTTCGTTAAAAAAAATAAAACGTTTAGACTTAAAAACATTACTTTAGATAATAGAAAACTGAATTTGGATGTGTTGTATATTTCCTAGGTTTACAGAAAATAATTTTGTGTGTCTGTGTCTTTGCTCGGTCTCTTCCTCTGAAAGCTGCTTTAGATTAGAACACCCAAATAGGGAAACCGCAGTTGGGAATGCAAAAGTACTGTTATCAATATGTGGTTGGTTGAATTCACAGATGCAAAACTTGCAGATACAAATGGTTATTTATTGAAGAAAATCACCTATAAGTGGACCTGTGCAGCTCAAACCCACGTTGTTCAAGGGTCGACTGTTTATCTATAGTCTCCTTTTGGCTGGAGCTAAGGTCCCTGACTTCTTGTTGGCAGTTGACAGGGAATGCTCTCAGCTCTCAGAAGTTGCCCTCAGGTCCTAGCCATGTGGCGCTCCACAACCCGGCAGCTTACTTCTTCAAAGCAAGTAGGAATTTGGAATTTCTCTCTCCGGTCTGCTAAGGAGTGAAAGGAATGATTCAGCCATTACCATTGCCATTTAATGCCACCCAACCCAGGGGAGCGACAATTCTATCATATTCACAGATCTGATCACACTCATGGGTAGAGGATGATACAGGATGTGTACTCAAGGGTGGCAGGCATCTGGAGAGCAACCACAGAACTCTGCCCACAACCCTACACGTTCATTTTCATCTTTCTTATAGAAAAAGAAGTTGAAAGATTTACATGGAAGCTGAGCAATTACATTTTTCTTGGTACCCTTTTCTTGATACGTACTAGGTTCTTTATAATTTATTCCTTATCAGAGAAAAGAACTGCCTTGGAACCAAGGCGGTATTATAAGAAACATGTAGGCAAATCAAATATTAGAATGTTCTTTAGGCTTTTGAGTACAGATAAGAAAATTAGACGATAACAGCTCTCTATAAGTTGAAAGGCTAAACTAGTATTTCAAAATTCTCCTTAATGTGTGATTGGGTATGTTTTTGATGGTCTTGGGAAAGAAATACTCTGTATTTCCCAGAGTAATGAACTTTGTGTGTGTTTTTTAAAAAGCAAAACAGATTTTAGTTGCACAGAATTTAAAACAGACTGTAGCTTATGTAACTAAACTTAATGACCTAAAATATTTTGTCCTAAATCATGCTGCACATACTTTATTAATCTATGAATAAAACGTCTTCCAGGATGGTACTGTATATATTTATATGTACATAATCACAGTCAAATCTTTCTTCATCTAGAAGATCAAATAGAGCTAATAATGCTTAGAAAATGGGAACTACAAAGGGCTTTAGAATCAAGAAACATCTTAAACCACAATTTAAATTCAAATATTACTTAACAACTTTCATCCTGAAACATCAGAAGTTTGAAGTACGGTCTTTGTTCAGAGCATTTAAGATAAAAACATCAAATAATTTCAGTTTTCAAAAATGATTTTATTAAATATTTAAAGACTTGAATTAAAGTCTCTGGCAATATAGTGATGCTAGAGTATAAGTAGCAAATGATAAATATAAGTTGAAAACTCAAAATAATGAGAGATATTCTTACTTGCTGTTTCTCTGTTACCTAAACAAACATAGGCTGATAATAGTTGAGAAACTGTGATGAAACAGTCAAACATTAGAGAAGTAAATGACTCATAATATAGAAACACCTAAATTATTTTACTGATGTAAAAATTCACTAAAATTTTGTTCATGAATAAGACATCCTGATAACATAGGCTTAAAGTTCAAAGGAGAATTTCTGCACCCTCTCCTATAAATCATAAAATTTTCAAGAAGCACTTTGCCCTAAAATGCTTCATTCTTGGTCTCAGCCCAGATAAATATTTTGGAAAACTGGAAGAAAATTGTATCTCAAAGTTATTTGAGGTGTCTCAATATGGTTGGAAAAAGAAAATATTTTCCCCATTCTTATTTGGGCATTTTGCACTCATTCACACATGGCATAAATTTAAACTTTGAATTGGCGTGTATAAAATCCTCTATGAAGAAATCACAGTCCAGAAATAAAAGCTGGCACTTTCTGATTTCTGACACAGAGGACAAAACAACATTTGCAGTACCTTCTTTCCTTAGTGGTGAACTAGGCATTCTTTCCAGCCCAGGATTTGCACTGTTACTGAAAGCCTAAGTGGACACGCACACACTGGCAAGTGAGACAGCATTCGAAAGCTCTTCACAAGAAAGCAAACCAAATGAACAGTCATTCCCCTAGTGTTACTATATATGAGGATCAGACGCTGGAATCAAAAAGAACTCAATGGTTTCTGGTAATGGCAGACTAGGTAATATACTCTCACTGACGACAACTAGAAAAGCTGGGCAAAACAAAATCCAAATGCTAACAGGGCAGTGAAAAATTACTGCATTGTGGAGTAGTAAACTTAGCATTTGGAGCTGCCTTTCCCATAGGGCCATTTGCTGATTGGGCAATTAAGAAATTCAGAGCTGAGCAGAGCTTTCAAAAGACTCACAGGGAAAAGGGACCAAAAATTGGGGGTCAGGGCCTACGAAAGAGAAGGGATCCTGGTAAACACTCCTGGCTTTGGACTGGCCCTCACTCTGAGTAAAGATGAACTAGAATCTGGAACTAAATCCAACTCCAAAAATCTCAAGACCTTTCTGGATTAGGGAAATCCAGGGACATAAGTACCCCTACCTGCCTTCCCAAAGCAAAACTAATCTATTGAAGTAAGATTAACATCACTCTCCCTGAAATAATCTCTACTATTTTTCACCTGTAATGCCAACATACAAAATAACAACAACTAGGTGTACTAGGAAAGAAATCAACATCGTGAAACACAGAAAGAGACCCACAGAGGAGCCAGATAATCCAGTTACCAGACACAGACTTCAAAGTAACTGTTTAATGCAAGAAAATCAGACAAGATGGAAAATTTTGTCAGAAAACTAGAAAAAAAAAATTGAAGTACCAAGAGCAAATTCTAGAACTGAAGAAAAAAAAATACCCACAAAACTACTGAAATTGGTAATTCAAAGAATGGGTTTAAAAAATTTGACACAGATGAAGAAAAAAAATTGGTAAAGTATGACACAGGTCAGAAAGAAATATCCAGAATGGAGAAATCAAGGACAGAAAACACATGAAAGAATATGGTTGGAAATTTTCTAAAACTGATAAAAAATATTTTAAGTAATGTTGAACAACTCCACAGCACATAATCACATGCTGATATAATCAGCACACTCCATATGTGAAATTCCTTAAGACAACTGTGGAATTTTTTAAGACATGACCTGGGAATTATTCCTTACGATGACTCCATTATCTTCAATAAATTGCAAGGGAAAAGACTAATGAAGCAGAAACCTCAAGACTGAAAAGACTTCAGAAACAGAACAGCCAATCACAATATGCGACAGTAACTGGATCCCGATTCAAACAAACGTACCTGAGAGAAAACAACTGTGATGTCCGTAAGACAATTGGAAACTTGTACTCTAACTAAATATGGTGATATTAAAGAATTACTGTTTTTTGTTTGTTCCACTTAGATTTGATAATGGGTTTGTGATTATGTTAGAAAAATGTGCTTATCTTTTGGAGATATATATTTACAGATGAAATGGTAAAACGATGGAATTTGCTTAAAATAATACCAAAGGGGCAAGTAAATGAGGTTATAAAGACAATTTGCCATTTGGTAATTGTTGAAAAATGATAGATTTATGCAAGTTCATTATACTTTTCAGTTCACTTGTACCTGTGATCAAAATTTTCCGTAATAAAGATTTATATAATTATTGGTAAGCTTGGCAATCTTTACTGTTTACTTGTCCATTTTAATTGCTTCAATTATCTATCTTTGCCTTTGTTTTGGCCTATTACTTTTAGATTTATAGAGCTCATTATTAGAAAAATACCCCTTTTTTATTAGTATCAGAATTTTTGTGTGTGTGGCATAACTTTCCATTTTAAAGTAGTCAGATTTATCCATACACAGTTGACCCTTGAACAACAGCGCCGACCTAGTCAAAAATCTGTGTATAACTACAATCCGCTCTCCACATTCATGGATTCTCAACTCTTCAATGAAGATGACCCTTGAACAACACTGGTTTGAATTGCACAGGTCAATTTAAAAAAACAAAAACAAAAAAAACTGGCACATAAGTGGACCTGTGAAGTTCAAACCCATGTTGTTCAAGGACCAACTGTGTTCTTTTACAGACGCATGTCGTACTTTAAAAGGCAAACTTCCCTACTCCAAGTTTATAATATTCATCCATGACTTCTTCTACTTTATGATTTCATTCCCTGCTCCCACATTTAAATTCCAACCCATCTGATATTTATTTGGGTGTAAGAGTGAGAATGGGATCAAATTATTTTTTTCCAATAGCTATAAGCTGTCCCAACACAACTTACTGAATAATCCATCTTTCTATTGATTTGAAATGCTGCCCTTTAGCATATTACTAAATTCCCACATATATCTTGAGTATATTTCTGGACTGTTTCTTTGATTGGTCTACCTCAAACCAGTAGCATTCTGTTTTAATTACTTTTGTATTATATCTTAATGTTACTTTCAAAAATTGAAATTTTTTCGTCCTAGCTATTCTTGAGTAATTATTCTTCCAGATGCACTTGTGATGACTCAAATTTCTTTTAAAAATGATTATAGGATTTTAATATAGGATTATAGGTAAAACATCATTAACTGAGAAACCTATGTAGGCAGAACTGTTACCCTTATACTACGCCTTTCTATTCAAGAATAAAAATGAGTTTCCCAGCAATTCAAATGATTCGTATCTCTTAGTAAGTAGTGTCTTGATTTATGGTGTCTAGTACATGTAGTAAGCATGGGTATACATTTACTGAATGAATGATTCCACTGCACCAGTATTTTGGGATTAAGTATTATATTAGAGAAGCTTAAAAATGTTAAATAGTCAGTGCAGTTATAAACAGAAGACCTTTTGGATGTTACAGAAAATATCCTGTGTTTTCTACTAATTGGAACCTTTAATCAGTATCTACTTTGTACACCTGTACAAAAATGTGACGGACATTTAGAATGACCTTAAGACTGTATAATTCCAAGGTATCTTTAGAATCACAATAAACAAACACATACTTTAATATTGATTTACCATAAGATGTACTTTCTTGAATCATACTCCTTTGAAAATTGATGGTTTAAATGGCTATGTAGAAGAGGGAAACCATTAAGTTGGGAAACAAACTAATAGATCAGTATTGTGTTAAATTAGGAAAAGAGATAATAACAACATGAACCAAGCTAATGGCAACAGAAAGAGCGAGAAAAAGATTAATCAAACAAAGGAAAAAGGAGTCTAAAAGGACCCCAGAATTTGAGCTACAGCAGCAGAAAACCATGGCACTAACAAATAGGCAAATTAGGTTAGCCAATTTTAGGGAAGAAAATAATTTTAAAACAGGTTGAATTGGAGGTAAAGAACACTAGTTAAAAGCACAAAATCCAGTGCACAATAAAGATGAAGCTCTAGAGGGTGGGACTAAGATATTTATTTGACAGTCATACATGGTCTGACAATTAAGTTCGTGAGCTCATCCTAGAAATAGTTCTCCTTCAAAGTACTCCCCTTGGGAAGCTATGCACCAACACCTGTGCCTAGTCCACCCTTCAAAGCAATTTTGGAACTCTTTTTCTGGAATGGCCATCAGAACTGTTGTCGTATTACCCTTGATGTCCTCAATGTCATCAAAATATCTTCTTTTCAACATTTCCTTTATCTTTGGGTAAAGAAAGAAGTCCCTGGGGGCCAGATCAGGTGAGTAGGGAGGGTGTTCCAATACAGTGATTTGTTTACTGGCTAAAAACTCCCTCACAGACAGTGCCCTGTGAGCTGGTGCATTGTCGTCATGCAAAAGCCATGAATTTTTGGCTAAAAGTTCAGGTCGTCTGACTTTTTCACGCAGCCTTTTCAGCACTTCCAAACAGTAAACTTGGTTAACTGTGTGTTCAGTTGGTACAAATTCATAATGAATAATCCCTCTGATATCAAAAAAGGTTAGCAACATCGTTGCAACAAGTTCGTGAACTTAATTGTCCAACCTTGCATGCCCAGAGGTGATGACAAAACTATGGAAATCAATGTTATCTGAAAAATGTGTTTATTTGAACCCACCTTACCCCCCTACAATAGATAAATGAACTGCTACTGCTCACTGTTACTTTAAGTATAGTTACTTCTTTTTTTAAAAAGGTAAACAAATCAAATATAAAAATATGCAAAAAGTGCATGGTTCTCTTTTTCAAAAACTCAATTATATAAAGCTAAAGGAAACCACGCAATACTGATAACTGAAATTTACAACCAGTAATACCAAAAAAAAAAAAAAAAAGCATAGAAACTCCAAAGATGCTTTCTGTAGATTCAATTAGAGATTGGTGGGGTGAAGGGACATTATCACATTAGTGATTATCAAACAGCCTTTCTAAATCACCAAAATTAATTGCCAAAGAAGAAAAATAAGGTGAAGCTTGTGCTAGTTTTATATCGATGTGTGTATTTATATTAGGTTGGTGCAAAAGTAATTGCGGTTTAAAAGGTTAAAAATAATTGCAAAAAACACAATTACTTTTGCACCAACCTAATAGAATTACAATACACATTTTATAGGGAGTTAAAAAAAAAATCAGGCTTTGAGTTTCAAATTCCATTGCAAGATATCAACCAGTTTCGTAATCCACTTTTACTTTTTTGAGACAGTTTTTGAGGAGAGAGGGCATGCCAATATGCTATTCTACACCACTCTCCAACTCCATGTATAAACTTAGCAAATATTAATTAAAACGCTAAACATTAAGCTGCATTAATCTAAGCCAAGTACCAGTAACTTTGTAATAGGAAAAGCTTCAAAAATTTAACACTCATTGTCCGTAACAAGTTTAACATGTTAATGAATTTTGATAATACAGAACTAATTTGTAAAGTTTTCATTAATTTGCTCTATTTTTTTTGACAACATCCATTATAGTAAGTTTTCAATGCGCCATATTTTAAAATAAACCCAGAAAAAAATAACAATCCATAATTTATATTTTTTCATGAATTTAGACTTGTCCTGTTCCAATTTAGGTATTACTAATTTGGTATTTATAGAATTTCTAATTACTAATAGTATTACAAATTAGGTAATACTATGAATTCTTCACAGTGTAACATTTACTTCTCCAACTTGTATCTTTCCAAATGTTCTTTAAAATGTCTCAGTACCACATTCTAAGAGCTTAGAAACATCGCTGTGAAAAAAAATGTTTAAATGTATTCATCTTGGAAAGAAAAAGTGAATAATGCCTTTAATCTAGCTTTGACTCCACTGAGTTCTAAAGATGGGTGGATACACATACACACAGATAATCACATTTAAAAAATGTTTTAAAACCTTAGTAATTGGTGATTTTATGTATCTAGTCTCATGGTTACTGCTGAGTACAGATTCTATCTAAAACGGACATTTTCTGGGAGTTGCTCCATGGGAATTCCAGAGAAACACTGTAATGTTTATATTCTTTGGAGTATGTATCCACAAGTAATTGAACTCAGCATGGAAACCAAAATAAGCCTTTCAAGTATTCAAAACAAATTGTCCAACATCATCCCAAGGTGAAAATTGATTTCTGGTTATGTGGTCATTCCTGTCCAAGTATATATTACTAAGAATTTCTCATTAATAAGCCTTTACATAAAATTGTATGTTATGACCTGATATTTCCTGATACCTTTAAACTACTTAAACTTTACTTCCTTATTAAATATTAAGACGATTTTTCTGAGGTATATGAGAGTTAACTTCTGAACCTTTATGGAAAATTTAACAGCCAGATTTTATCTAACTTGATGAGACCTAGGGTACTCAAATTTGGGGGGAAAAAAAGAGCAGTGGTCTAAAACTACTTGGTATCAATAGATTCATCATCTAAAAGTGCTTTCATTTTTTTTCTTACACAAAAACCTTTAGGCATTTACCACTGAAAACATGCTCAACCTCCTTAACCTGCCATTGGCAGTCCTTCACCATCCCTTCAGTCCCTCACGACTTGGACTCTTCTGAGTATCACAGTGAAAACTCTCCCCCAGCCAGTCTGAACTGCTGATTCTCCGGCCACATTTCCCTGGTCCTGAGTCCTATTACCCTGTACGCTTTCCCCACACCATAATCTCTGTGCCCCTCCCTCAGTCTACCTGCCATCCCTCAAGACCTACCCTCCCCTATTCCATGATGCCTTTTCTGATCGTCTCAGGCAGAAACGCTTTCTTCTGAATTTCTGAAGGATTTTGAATGCTCCGCACCTACAATATTTCCTGAAGACACGGAATTAAAACACAGTGACAGCTGCTCACCAATTGAATGCCAAACTCCGGGAAGCGGACGGAGGGTTGCTACCTTGACACGCTGCCACTGCGTGATTGCTCTTTCTGCTGGGCTTGCTACAGAGGTTCACTGGGGTGGCTTCAATTATACATGCAAATGTAGCTTTTCCTTATGGCACTAGCACGGCTATAAGGAACTGAATAGAACTGTACTTTTAAGGCCAGGAATTTCTAGGAACGTGAAGTGACTTGAAACAATCAAATTCTGTTCTCACCTGACTATAGCCCTACAGCAAAAGGAAGAAGCACGTACAACATGACAGCAGGAAGAAAATTCTACTTCATTTGTCTTTATTCTCTCTTATCTTCTATGATCACTACAGGTTTGTGAATGAGACAGGTTATACATTGTTTTCCTGGAATGTCTCTGGCCAATTCTCTAATTTCCTAAAGATGGGTAACAACTCCAGGAATCAGACTAGAGGGCTATAAAATCTGGAATGATGTGTAACTGAAATCAATCTGATCTATGTAGGTTCAGATCAAAATTACTTGCACACACTGAGTAAAACTCATTGTAGGTGAAAGCTACTGAATGAAAGCCTAGTAACAGCTAGAAAAGAAAAACCTTGAAAAAAAATTTTCCTTATCTTATTGCTATAATTAGTTTTAACTAAGAAATGGCGATGCCAAGAAATTGGTCATTATCCCTAAGATATAATAAAAACTACTGTTTAAAAAATTAGAATGTGATACAATGAACTTATAAAACATTAATTCTATTTGTAGTCCATATTCAGTTAGCTAGAATTAAAACTTTATATTGAAAGATCATTGTAGATTAAAATTTATCAAAAGTAAATCTCATTCTGAAAAGTAAAACAGACCTAGTGTCAAAGTTGTCTTTTAAATTAAAAAAAAAAATGCTAATACATATATACTTTATGTACTTATATAACCATTTTAGACTTAATGCCAATCTAAAAGAGAAAATGTCCAATCAAATGAACAGAAAAAATTCATCTCATTTAGAAACTCGTAAATATTTATACTTTTTAAAAACCTCATTGTAATTCTTAATACAAATTTCCAGCCCAACATAATAAACCTAGTTAAAAAACAAAAGGAAAACAGCTTTTAATTTAAAGACACTGTTTATATAAAGAACACTGATACTTGTTGGTTTCAGATGTTGGCTATGCACAAAACTTTCTTGCTTCATGACAATTCTGTTAGTGAGTTGCCCAAAAATATCCCAAGCAGAGCTCATTACTTTAGTCTCGGTCCTAAAATGTACATGGAAAACTATTTTGAAAACCATTACACACTCTAAATCTGAATTCTGAGTCACAAGAATAGTAATTATACACATACCACACACACAAAACTGTAATAGCTAAAGGAAGTAACATGCGCTATGTGCCAGGCTCTTGATGTAGCACTCTATGTACCTCACTTAATCTTCACAACAATCTGTGAAATAGGCACAATTATCCTCCCCATTTTACAGATGAAACAACTGGGGCCCAGAGAGACTGAGTAGTAACATACCATGAAGCCAGTCCGGCTCAAGCCTGTGTTTGCAAACACTACATTTTTTGCCTCTTAAACTGGAAGTTACTCCAGGGGGAATGTAATGGAGCTATTATTTCAATACACACCTATTTCTTACAGGGAGAAAGGAGTTCTCAAAAGAAAAGTGAAGGAATACCGGTAATACCACATATGAATAGAAACAGTTTATTTTTTAAAATAGGAAAAGCAGCTAAATGATATTTAGAATACAATGTACCAATATGGTTTAGAATCCCTACAATGCAGCGACCGAAGCGTCTGCATTCATTTTTTAAAAACATGCACATTTTTAGAAATCATTACCAACCTGTTTTAATTTACATGTGAATAAGAGCACTCGGCCTAAAGAACACAAAAACACACACTAAAGAGTAGTACCAAAATTTGAAGCTTTATTATACTCGTTGACTGTCTATGTACAAACCCAGGGACTGATGAGGAGATCAACAATGCTGTGATTCTAAAGCTGATTTTTGCTATTCGCTCTGTATAGTTTATCTATTTAAAGTACATTCCAATCTTCTTTCAGCTGTTCCTTGTGGCTGATGTTTTCAGAAAATGCCACTGGGTAGCAGACTGATCGGTCTGAAAACGTCCCAGAACTTCAGACCCGGTACAGGCCCAACGAGAAGACCAAAGGTCCCGAAGAGGCGTCTGATGCAAGCTGAGAGATGTGTGAAAGTTCCACACCAGTTCCTCCAGGTAACTCCAAGATTATCTTCTAGGATAAAACCAGTTCTTAAAGCAAAGCAACAGCCATTATGCCTGAGTAGTAACTGTTCTTGTTCCATTGGTGTTTGTGGAATTTTCTGTACTGCTGCTACTTTTTATGGATTCCAACAAGTTTTTAACTCTTTCACTTGCAGGCTTCTTCTTTTTCCTCTTGGCCTGAGACACATTCTTTGCTACGGAAGGTAGCAGCAGGGCTGCCAGCCCCCACAGCTTATTTGATGGGGAAGGGTGATCATTAACTTCCTGATGTAAAATCCAGGCACTTTCTCTAGCCAGATCTACAAATTTTTGCAGCTGGCTTTGACTTACATTTTTGCTGATGTTGAGGGAAGTTTCAAAAGGATTCTGAATGTGCAGTGGAGAAGGTTCAGGTTTGTTCTGTTCCCTTCCCTATAGATTATCACAAGGAAGAAAAAAATATAAGAAGGGCACGGATATAAGAACAGTTTGGCTTAATAAAATGTCAAAAACACATAAAATACCAGCATTAACTTCAGAGAGTAAAGAATTTCTTTACTAAGGGAATTTGGTATGTGCATGTTATGTATTTGTGCATAAGTGCGTGTGTGCCTCTGACTTTTTTTCCATTGTAGTTTTATGAGTATTCTTTAGAGAAAAATAAATTAGGTTTATGAGCTATGGATGATGAGGCTTAGATGAGAGGTATCTGGAGTAAGTCAACGAATAACAAAAAGTATTTTTAAAATAACATAACTTTTACCTAACAGGATAGAGCTGGGAAGGAAAATAAACGAAAAAAGCAAAATGGCAGAAATTAAGATGAAGATACTTATTTTTAAGACTTGCTAAAAACATATTTATTACAGTGGGAATAGAAGCACACAGAATCAGAATTCTTAAATTAAATATAGTCATCAGAAAGGAAAAGAAGGAACAAAGGATTATTCATTAGTCATTTTAAAGCAAAGAAGTTTTCTATTTCATCAGAGCCTGCTTAAATAAGATTCTGCCAGGTAAGACATCTCATAGAAAAAAAAAAAAGCTAAAGCCATAACTCGTGAACAGCAGTGATCCACGAGCCTATATAATCTTTTCCTCTTTCAAATGGTATCACATATATTACTTAAAAATTACAAAATACATGGTCAGCTTTCCCCAATGTGAGCAGGCACCCGTTTATTCCCTAACTTCTCTCATGTCCCTGCCCAGTGGGGAGGGGCTCCTGCCTGTCATCTCTCAGCCCTAGGGTAAGAGTACCAGCAGGATAAAGAACCTCCTATGTTCTGTGACCTTTTCCTCATCAGGAATCTAATTACAAACCAGACTGCATTCCAGAGTTCTGGGTCTCTGCTCTCTCTCTTCCCCCCACTTTTTTTTAAACAAAATTCGCATCAGCAGAATAAAAGTTAGGGAAGAATGAACAAAGGAGAACTGAAGACACAACAACAAAAATCTGAGCATGTGTTTTATGAAGCCAATCTTGTAAGGGTTATAACCAACTGTCCAAATGATAAAGAGAATAAACCCAAACAGAGAACTATCTCAACTACCCACTTATAAACCATTTTTGTCTAGGGTTCTGCTCTGATTTTCTTTTCCAGAAAAATATCTAGCATTCCAGCTACTCAGATGAACCAAAATCATAAATTCACTTGCCTAAATATGTTAAATCCTAAGGGCTCTAACTGAGGGAATCACTAAAATCTATCTTTGGGACCAGGTATCGTATTTCTTCCTTAGGAACACAAATCCAGTTGAAAAAGAACTGTATGTAAAATTATACTTCCCAGAAAACTTTTCAGAATATATACCAGATTTTGAAGGATACAGTATTAGATGTTGAAAGAGTTAGCTTTTGCTCTTTCAAATAACGAGGTGACTGATCTTAGTGAAGTTATGTAACTCCTCTAAGCATCAATTTCCTTATGAGTATCTATTACTGTAGAGGTGAAATGCAGTAACATTTATTAGAGTGCTTTGAAAACTAATTAAATATTAGCACAGTAGGAGATACTAATCACCAAATATTAAAATATTATTTACCTGTCGAATATTTATGGAATTTTTATTGAAAGCGAAATTTCCAAAATATTCAAAAAATTCTTTCAGTAGTAATTCTGCAAGAAAATAAAACAAGGAAAATAAGAGAAAAATCTGTTTCAATCCAAAAAGGAACACAAAGCAAGAATGATAGAACACCTACCTAGGGTTTCTGTGTTTCCTGAAGGTTTAATTCTATTCAAGTCACAAACAAATGTACAGTTGTGGCCTTCTATTACACATTTATCTTCTGCATCTTACATAAACAGAAATGAAAAATATTTCACATTATATTTCAAAGATATTCCCTACTTCAGAAAAGAAATCTATAATTAAACAAACCAAAGTCACAGATTAACATTTCCTATTAGTCAGTGTTCTATAACTTGTATTTAGTTAATAAAATTTAAAACTCTATTTAAAAAGATTTAGACTAATTATACTACGTGAAATTAACATTACATTTACTTTAGCCTAGAATTTACTAGAATTGTCTATCAACAACCAATGATTTTTCATCTATCTTTTGAGGTAACCAGTTTTCTAATTATAAATGAAAATGTAGACAGTTTTCATCTTTCACCAACTCAAATCTTGGCACCATTTTTGATCAATAATATTTAATGTACATCTTTATTTCCACTCTTATCACCTTGGTATGTATTTATTTTCAACAATTCATCCATGACACAAACAGAATGCTCTAAGAGTTTTTAAAAACTTCAGGTAATTTCTAAAATGCAGTACTCTAGAGAGATTAGAATTCGGCATGACAAATTTAACAGCATGCTGGACTTAAGCATTCCTCTTTTCTAATAGCATTTATATCTTTAGAGTTAATAATTTCCCTAATTATTGATAAATATACAGCCACCATAAAATCCCTCACCCATTCTAATCTACCTTGCACTGTACAATATGGCGGGCAAACCCCCCCTCTTCAAAAAAATCGAATCAAAATCCTAACTCCGAGTTGGTGCTCTATCGTGTAGCACTCCTCTGACTGCATTTTGATTGCATGCATGCTGTCTACTCCCCTACCCCAGTCTGGGACTTCGAAGCACTGTCCTGTTCATTATTGCCTCGCCTCCCTAGTCTAGTCCACAAGCGCCTAACGCATAGCAAGCACATAGCCAATCATCTGAATGACTGCTGATGTTTGATTTTGTAATGCTTATCTATGATCTATGATCTCCAGAGGGAAATTAGAAAAGGTTATGTTAATCAACAGACAAGGTGAAGTCCTCCCTGCTCCTCCCACCATGCCATATGCTCCAACAACACTCAGCCCCTCTGGGAGGCAGCCAATATATTGGTTAAGAGCACAGGCTAAAAGATGGTGAAATGCAAATACAAGCATCTATCTTTACCGCCTCCGACAACATCACTGAAATAACAGAACGATATAAAATCTTAAAGACAGAGAACAGAAGAGATAAGAGCAATCAAAACATTTTAAGTTGAAGGACAGATGGACTAATAGCAATGACAGGAAATCTTAACACACTGAATCCTACACCAGCAAAAAGAAAGCCAAGAAGAAACCAGATATAAACAAGGAAGAGCCCCCGACGGCTCAGCCATTGGAAGCACCAGGTCCGAATGGATGACTTAAGACTCCCCCAGGTCGCTTCTTCCCAAACAGAAAACTCCAGGTTTACTTTGGAGATGGTAAAAGAAAGGCTCTCCAGTCAGAGAGATACAAGACACAGCTGAGGGTAGGAGCAATGTTCTAAAAGCAATAATAAACAGCAACATTTCAGCATGCTAGTAGCCAGGGCTATTTTTCCAGGGGAAAAAGAAAAATATTTAAAGAGTCATTTCTGGGGAATATGAATAGCCCAAAAGGAATGACCCAGAGATAGTGCCATCTGAGCTCCCCCAAATGAAACAGTCCAGTCAAATTACCCTACAACAAATGGCATGGTCAACAAGCCCCATCTCAGCTGAGATTCAAATTAGCTTTCTGGTTTACAATTCAAACATGAGCAGAAATTCAAAGATCATTAGACACCTAAGGAAGGCCTCTCACATGAGACTAAACAAAACAAAATGAAAAACGATCTAGAAAAAACTGAGGCTAGGAAAAGAATAATTGATTAATAGAATATTTGATGCTTCTATTCTGAGAAAAGACTTATTTAGACAACTGGTGGCAAGTTGGAAATTCAATTTATGTTAAGTACATAAAAAACTAAGCAAACAAAAAAAAAAAACCAAGAAAATAAGTAGTATTAAAAACGATTAACACCCAAGAATATAAAAAGTTTGGCAGGAAAGAAAATTAATTTGTTTACTCCATGGATCAGATATGAATAGCATTTAAATAGTTGTAATAGCGTAAAGAATACAAAACCAGAAGTACTCGTATGTTACAGCCATATTCAGAATATGAGGGGTGTGTGGTGGGGGCTACGGGAGAAAAAGAGTTAACTCCTCCTCTTCCATAAAAGTCAAAAACAGCAATTCAAGCATTTTATTTTGGAAATATGGTTTACAATATCAAACAGATCAGCTGTTTGAGTTAAAAGTGTTTGTCCACAGGGAGAGGCAAAAGAAGAAGGCACAGGCTCAGAAGGGAGTTACTGTTACAAAGTTTGTAGAATATTTTCACGCTTTATGTGTATATATAACTTTGATAGAACTTAACTTTAAAAACCACAGCTTTTTTTCATCAGACACCATTAAGAGAGTGAAAAGGGAACCATAATATACACATAGTTGAGATATACATATACATACATAGTATGTGACAAAGGACGCATATGCAGAATATATAAAGAACTCCTATAAATGAATAAAAAAATGACAGATAATCAAATAAAAAAATTGGCAAAAGACTTAAGAAATTTCGCAAGAGATACCCAAATGGCTAATGAATATATGAAAATATGCTGAACTTCTTTAGTCATTGGAGAAAAGCAAAGCAAAGCACACCGTCATGTCACACTAGGGCATTAAGAACAGCTCCCCTAACACAAAGATCCTACCAGGTGCTGCAAAGCCACGCAGCACTTAGAACTCGTATACGATGCCCGTGGTAGTTTACACTTCAGGAAACTGCGGGACCATGGCTACTAAAGCTGAATATACCCCAGTCCTAAGACTCAGAAATTTCACTCCTAGTATATATTTGACAGAAGCGAGTACCTGTGCTCACCAAAAGAAATGTGCTCGAATGGTCACACTAGCACTGCCAATAATAGCCCCAAACTACAAATTACTCAAAAGCCCATCAAAAAGAGAATTAAAAAAAAAATTGTTGGTCTATTCATGTAACAGAATACTGCATAGCAATGGACATGAATGGTCCACAAATACTCTAATGATATGAATGAATTTCCTAAACATAATGCTGAGAAGGAAAATGCCAGACACAAAAGAACATACTACATGATAGCTTCTACATAAGAGACATAAACAGGACAAATTAATCTATGCTGTGAGGAGAGGCTGGGGGTGGGGGAAGTTATGCAGTGACTGGAATGGAGTCCAGCTGGTACGCCCATGGTGCTTTGGTGGTTACATGGATGCGTTCAGTTTATGAATATCAATATCCGCCAAAAAAAAAAAAGTATAAGCTCTGAAAAGTGCTTGGGTTTGAATTCTGGCTCTAGCATGTTCTAACTATGGGGCCTTAGGACATTTAGATAATCTCTCAAAGCCTCAGTTTCCTCACCTATAAAATGAAAATAGTAATTCTGCCCATAAGGTTTGTTGGAAGGAATAAGACGAGGCCTGTTTTTTTATCCAAGTGCCTGGCACAGAGTTAGCACTCATTAAATTGTCGCTCGGTCACACAGAGCTACCAACTAGAGCTCTCTTCTATGCTTGGGTCTCTGCATCAAATCTGCCAAAGATGCTCCCCAATCGTTTCTTCCTCAAGCCTGTAATTACTCATAGGAAAGCAGAACAGGGGTCCCAAACAAAAAGCTCTAACCAAACAACTGCTTATATGATGAAAATGCTATATAAAAGCACGAAGCACAGAAGTAAATATAACAAAAGTAGCAAAGCCAAAACAAGGATGAAACACACAAGACAATAAGAGACATGGGGGGCAAGTAGTGGAGATTTAAGAAAACACAAAGAAATTCAAGCGTAACCAAAATATAACAGTTGCCATCATGCTCAGTCCAAACAGTCTTGAACTTTTAAAATGTTCATCCACCCACTTGAAATCTATTTACTGAACTTATAGTATGGACCCAATACTATGCCAGGAACGGAAGATGCAAAGACGAGTCAAAGACAGGCTGCCCTAGAAAAGCTTGGGTAAGACCAGCAGATAAAAGAACTACAACAATCTAACAGTTGCTACAATACAGGTGTGTCCCGGGAGCTTGTAAGCCAATAGAGTGCTATCTCCTGAGAGGAGGGGGGACTGGCAGAAAAGAGCCAAAGAATGAATGACATGATTTTTCACCAGGTTTGTCTTCTCTTCCCTGGCTTAATCCCGAAGAGGCTCTTCAAGTGAAAAGAGGAGGTAGGGAGAATGCCATTTCAGGGAAAGGCACAGAGACATGAACAAGGACAAACATCAGAGGATCAGGAAGGAGTCTGGAGTGCTGAAGCGCCTCATGTGTACACACAAATGGACTGAAAAGAGGAGCAAAAGGAAGCTCGCAAAGAGCCCTAAATACACCACTATCAAGTTTGGACTTTAACTTACGCTGGTTCCAAACAGTGGTTTACAAAGTCCTAGAAGTGCTAGAAGGTGTTCCAGAAATTCATGCTGCCTTCTATTAAAAAACTAACAAGCAAGTAACCAAAATATTTTTTTCTTTTTTAAAAAAAATATAAACTGACAGTCTCTATCTGAATATCAAACATGAAAAATTCTTCTATAGGAAATTCAAGGTATCTCTAGAACTTTAAACACCAAAAATAAAAAAAATCAAAGCAATAATTATATCAACTTATCTTTGCATTTATTGGCAATTCACACCTACAATGTACTATGTACAGAGAAGCAACTGCAAAATAAAGCCTGAAAATTTATCTTACCATGTTTAAAAACATGAAAAATAATTTTAACAACCAATTTGGTATTTTGAAATAGAAATGGAAGAATTCCCAAACTAATTGAATCTGTTTTGATGCCATAAGATATGAATACATCTAAATTTATTTTAAAATATATTTGGAATAAAAACTTAACATTTTAAATTTGTGCACAAATCCTATTCTTTTTCTAAAATAATTAACAGAATTTAAAAAGAAACATACTAGGTAGATAGTGAAGGATTTCAAGAGAGAGAATAATAGAATTAGATATGAATTTTTTGAAAATCACTCCATTAGTCTAAGAATGGACTGGTGGGAAGCACATGAGGGTAAAAAGAGAAGACAGTATCATCTTCCCCAGGCAGGGGACGCCAGGGCCAGAGTCTGGCAGGAGTGGCAGTATTTGTAAGAATGGAAGAGAGCAATCTAGATGTTAGCAGTCTGCCCTTAACATAAACCTGCCTCAGTTCTTCCTCCTTTTTACCACTTCTATTTTTTTCTTAGCTCCTGAACTCCAAAAGTTCCATTTCCCCCCAAGACGGCTTCTATGAGAGTAGTATTAAGCATCAGTGCCCACAGCAGGGGTTGAACAGCAAGTAGTATTTACAGGTTGCTTACCGGTGAGGATCTACCCATATTTTCTGTTTATGTGCATTGTACCTCCGTACTAGATTGTTACCCGAGAACATCGTTCATATCTCACTGCACGCAAAATAACACCTGACACCAGTAAGTAACCAGTAAATATTTAGTGACTAAATGACACCGTTCATATCTCACTGCACGCAAAATTACCTGACACCAGTAAGTAACCAGTAAATATTTAGTGACTAAATGACACCAAACGATGAGATGAGCAAAGGCACGGATGGCGCCCTTTATTTCAACCTTAAAAGTAAGGTACGTGACTACCACTCTCCCTTCCTGAAAACTCCCTAATTTCCATTAATCTATCACAATGAGCTTTTTTCAAGCTCACTTTCAAACTGCACCAACACTTAAAATTGTTCAGGAAAGAAAAGTTTACTTATAATTTGGATAATAAGGGAAAGAGGCATAGAAGATAGAATTTGCAGAATCAGGCAGAAAAACCAAATAGTGTCAACAAAGGAGCTAAGACAAAATGTCATGAGTAACCACAGCACGCATTGGCAGGAATATGGAACACATGAAGAGGAGAGGCGGGAGAAGAGGCTGGGAAATCGGGTTCTGGCTACATAGGGGACGGATTGTCTTCAACAAGCTAAGCAACTGTTTGATGTTCAGTCTACAGGGAGTAAAATTCCTTTTAAAGTTACTTTAAACAGGGAAGATTCAGGGATGTACTTATAAAGGTGCAGAGTATATACGTTTGAGTGTATTTCTGAATTATCTCCCTTTTAAAATTTAGGACTGTAATACTTTAGAATCTTCTCCAGCATCCTATCAAAATTTTAATTTTTTTTAAATATAAATTAAATTTAGCATACTAATTTTAAAATAATTCATCTAAGACTGCTTATAAACTTTAATCTAAAAAAATTCAGGAACTTAAAACATTATGAAACAATTGTTAGCATCTCTAATAGAAATCTGGAAATAGGTTCAGCTTTAGAAAGTCATCTTTGAAGCTGTGATCTAATCACAAGCTGTACCTGAGATATGTTTCTTTTTCCCCAAAGTCATTCCAAACTTAATCAACTAAGGGAGAGGCTCATGACTTGCAAACCACCTGCCAACGGACACAAATAAGTCAGAACACTCAAAAAATTCTAAAGTCCTCAGCTTGGCAAATCATCTGCTCTCATGACCTCTAGTGGGCATTAAAAAAATAAAACACACTTTAAATTTTCGATTCACAAGGCTTTAAATATACAGAAGACAAATTATATGACTAATAAACACACATGACTTTGATAACAGATGGAAATTATATTCATTCAAAATGTGAGAAAGAAGAAATAGAGAGACTGATACTAGTCTTACCTGCTAGGGATTTTAGGTAGTCTAGTGTTGGAAGAATAGGGGGTGATCTCCTCTGGAGAAAAAAGATGACCATCATTGTAAGGGAGAAATTTGTAATCCAAGCACCAGGAATACTGCTCGTTAACGAATGTGCTCGAGCCCAACACCGGATACTGAACACCAAGGCTCTCACTCGTGAATCCAAGGCACCATATATATAAAGGAGTTCAGAACTTTTCAAGGCAATCCTTCAAAGGAGAAAAATAAAAGAATTTTCAACCCCCAAATTATGATCCCAGGATAGACTAAAACACACACCTGGAAAGACGTCTAAATGCCTTCCTACATCTGAACGTATTCAGAACATCATGATCAGACATCAAAAGTGTTCCGTATTTGCAATATAAAAGGTACTGTAAATGGTTGAATATCAAATACTCATTCCCATTAAAATATTTTTAAATACTGACAATCACAATGTAGTTCTAAAACTCAGAATTTTTAAATCAAAGTTCCTAAATATGACTTCAATAATAAGTGAAACACGCTACATATGTGCTCTTTAATAATTATCAATAAAGACAGAGAAGCATTTGTAAATGAGAAGCTTTGCGCCTCAGTTTCACCCCTTGGTTAGCTAGTCTTTTGGTAGACACGTTAGCCTGAAAGCAGAGGAAAACATTCTACTTATTTTATCAAGAAAGTATAAACGTCTTCGAGTTCAGCCAAAATTACCTGAGTCAATTACTGAAAAACCCACAAAGATAAAGTGTCTATTAAGAAATCAAACTTCAGAGCCCATTTTCTATATTCAGAATGTTACAATGCAAAGAATTACTAATCAGAAATATTTTAATCAAAACTGCTCTAGAAAGGATTTTCTCAATCTATTTTTATGTAACAAATGATATAGTGAAATCAAATGCATGCAATGAGAATGAGAATACTAGAGTTAAAAAATAAACTCTTTTTTTCCCTATTGAGAACCAAAAGAAAAAGGAATCAGGTGTCATTCTCAACCCATTTTTTTAAGCAAACAGGTTGTTAGGATAATAGAATAAAAATATGCTAAAAAAAAACTACGCAGTCTTAAAGTTGCTTAGGAAACTCTGACTTAAGCACACACCGTATTTGTTTAGAACACAAAGCTGATTATATCTGGGGGTAATTCAGAGCTCAAACTCAAGTGGCTACTTCATTTTCTAAGTATATTTAGAAGACTATATAGAGAAGACTGTATGCTATAGGTACTCTTATGTTGTTTTCAGGCTACATAAGAACAATAAAATACAGTTCTTCCAGAAGATGATGTTAGTTAGGTATGATAACATTTTAACACCATATCCTAACATTTTATTTTGAATACCAAAAAACTGATACACATAAGAGAAAGCATTTCCTGTATTTCAATCTAAGTGTTCAAATCTTTAAAAAATTATTACAGTATGTCTAAGAGTCCAAAGCCACTAGACTGTTCTGGACAAGAAAAATGATGTTAACACCTTATAATATTCACATTGAAGATTATGAACTTTAAAGACCATACCTGTTGTTAGTAGTCAGATCACACTGAAATCCAGAGGCCTGGTGTGAGAACCTCACAAGTGGACATCGAGCGTTTAATATTTTTTGTACACCCACACAACCAGGGCCAAAGTGGTCAAGGCATTCTCCTATCACGGACAGGATCTTCTGAGTTGCAATTCTTTCTGAAGGAACATTTTTCACTTGAAATTCCATCAGAAAATTTCCTAAGGTCTGAATAATAAAAATACTGGTAAATAGGAGCATTTTATAAATAGGAATTTCTTACATAAACTTTCACAAAAGGAAGTTCAACCTGATTTCTGGCAAAAACCAAACAAACAAACAAAACAAACCAAAACACAGCCAAAAGCACACTTGACAGCATCTGCACGAGAACAGCAGATCAACAGAAGAAAACAGTATAAATGGACTTAACCATATACAGGAATTAAATATTTAATAAAATAAACTCTGCGAATTACTAGGGGAAAATTACTATTCAACAAATGAGTCAAGTGACCATTAAAAACAAAAATCCCCCAAAATAACTAGATCCCTACTTTGGTCCAAACACCAAAGTAAATTCAACATGGATCAAAGACTTAAATGTAGAAAGTTTTACCAGGAATGTACGAGAAGACAACGGGTGAAAAGGGTTCTCTAAGCATGACAACACACAAAAGAAATATGATTAAATAAAAATTAAAGCCATCTTAAGGCAAAGCATATATTCACTACTAGATAAAAGACAAAGTAAGACATGTCACAGAAAGGGCTAATTTCCCTAATTTATGAAGCATTTGTACAAATGACAGGGAGGAAACCCACCTGATTCTAAAAATGGGCAAAAAAGAGTAAGAAATAGAATAAAAATGGCTAAGAAACATAGTAAAAGATGTTCTTGCTTGCTACAAACTAAAAAAAATAAAACAGCGATGCGATTATCCTTTTCTCAGTCTGGCAAAGACTAAAGGGCTGACAGGACCAGCACTGGTGTGCAGGGGAACACGCACAGCCTATCAGTGGGAGTGTTAACCGGGACAGACTTTTTGGACAACTTCAATGTCTACTGAAACTTTAAAAGTGTAATACTTTGACTAGCTATTAAAACACTAGGACATTATCCCAAAGGAATACTTGCATAAATGAGTCCATTTCAAAGCTGTTCACTCACTGCAGCATTATTTGTGTGGCAGGCACCTTTTAAGAGTTCTAGCACGCTGAATTAGGCTCCCTACCCACAACCACCACCTCTCCTAGAACTCGTTCCTACTAAAAAGATTCAGACTCCAACAGTGTATAACATGGAGACCTACCCCCTGACTCCCACCTGAGAGGACCGAGCGTGGGCAGCTGACCTGAGCACTGGAGGAGAGCACCACTCAGATCCAGCCAGAGCTCTCTGCTAGGAATCGGAACTCAGGTTCAGAGGCAACCATGTGGCTGAAATATGTGACTCAGAAGCTTTGAGGCAGGCATATCCAATACCACAAGGATGAAAACGTAAAGAAAATCCATGGGGAGAGAGGGCGAGGAGAGAGAAAGGGAGAAAGATAACTAAAGCAAATTTATGGAGAGAAAACACTTCAAGGGCTCTGGAGAGTTTACCCTTCCTAGTTCTAGTCCTTTCCTAGGACTCATCTACATTCCTGACCTGGGTTCTATGATGCTTCCTCTACTTCTTTCTTTCCTTTGTTTAAGCTAGTTTTGGTTGGTTTCTGTCATGTACAACCACAGAGTATCATCTCATATAGTTGTCAATAAAGGTGGGAAAAAGGTACCACCCTAACTGTCTAACAAATAAAGGACTGGTTAGGTAAACTATGGTACATTCATTCCACGGAATATTCTGCAGCCATTGAAAAAGATGCAGTAGATTGAATTGCCAAGACACTATTAACTGGAAAAAAAATCAAGTAATAATCTGTACAGATTAAGTTATAGTCTATAAGGATTAAATTTTTGTTTAACGAAAAGCATTTCTATATGCAAAGGGAAAAAATCCAGGATAAAACACATCAAATTATCCACAACAGTTATCTCTGCAGGTGGTGGGACCTTCAAAGATATTCGCATTATACATTTTTGTAACTATTACTTTAAATCAGGGGAAAAAAATTTAAAAACTATACAAATGTGACATGTATACAAACAATCTCCACAAATCAACCTGTTACTTTTTTCTGTATTGATTTCCATCATCTATACAGATTTCTATTTACTAGGAAACTTTTATATTAAAGAAAATAAAAAGTAGATTTCCTTTAAAATCATTAAAATTTCAAAAATCTAACTTAGCCCCTTTGTATAACATCTTTATAACTTTCATTGTCCTGGTCCATTCTATTTTAAAACACACACACACACACACACACACACACACACACCAATTTATATGAAAGGAGGAACAAATAAATAAAGTATGGAGCTCCTTAATGGAAAAGCAAAGAAAGAGAAACACCCTCTATTAAAATTAAGCAGATCGGGAAGAAAAAGACATATTTGGGGTCCAATCATCTCAGGATGGCAAAAGACAGGCAATAGGGCGAGTAGCATCAGACTAGACGGGAGGGGAGTAAGGCTGGACTCAGATACAAAGGAAAGGTTAGAAACACTCAGAAGAAAGAAGACAATGAGATGTTTCAAAAATTAAATAATATAAATGAGAGAATAAAATCATTGAGGTATAGAAATGGAAATGACACCAGAGAAAAATAGATCTCAGTAATGTAAGTAGAGCCAGGAAAATGGCAAAACTGTGAAGTATGAGCAGGAATGTGACAGTTGTTAAAGCTTTTCTGACATTTACAGTATCACTCACATTCCTGCCCCTCTGAGGTTACATGACTTGCTCTGCCAATGAAATGTGAGCAGAGGCTTCAGCATCACTTCCAGGTGGAAGCTTAAAGAGCCAGAGCTCAATCGCCCACTTTGCCTTTCCACTGCTTCAGTGATGAAACCCTGGTCAGCCTGAGTGCTTGAGAGAGAAATATCTAGAGTGTCCCTGCTGACCTGCTCTGGCCACACAGTCCCAGTAAGAGATAACCAGTGGATGTGTTAAGCCACTGAGATTTGGGAGTTGTTTATTACCAAAGCATAACCTAGCCTCATCTGGCTGACATGATAAGAGATGGAGAATCACATGAGGTAATTAGATAAGTGGATTCTGCACACGAATAAAACAGTGCAATTATGAAAGTACAGATAATAAAAATACATCTATTATGAGCAAAGGTACGATCCTCTCAAAAATTACTCCTCTATCAGATAAATAAAAATTAGAAAAATTCTTCAGACAGCTAAATCAATAAACATTTATTATTTTGCTTTCCTTCTAGCACTATTTAGTTTCAGGTAACATTTAAAAATATTATGGCATGTTCCTCCTAATCTCTCTAGCATTATGCCAGTATCTAATAAAAGACAAAACATAGGAAAAGCACCTTGACCACAGGAATAATTTAGGTAGCAGAAAATGGGACTTAGCCACCAATTTTTACTTCTGTCACCTAACTCCTCTAGGATATTGAACCCTATTATTATAGCAAAAGGAAAACTAAAGGAAAGAGCAAAGGCAGATTTTCGCTTAGCATTTTGTGCTGAAATGATTTTTGTGATAAGCTGGGATACAGGTTTCATACGTAAGCATCTTTCACACATTAAAAAATTATGAGAACTGACAGTTACAGTACGTAACTTTCGTGTAGTCATTAGCACAGCATCGTTTAGTGCCTGTGCTGCACAGGACAGCCTACAAGGTGCTGTAGGACAGACAGGGCCGAACACTCTTCTCAGCTGCCCTCAACTCAGGCTGCAGAATAAAACGAGCCCGTGGCAGATTACAAACCACGCTGGGGCGCCAAAACATACACGAAGCACCAGAGGTGAAAGGAAGAAGAGCTCACAACTGCACAAAGTAGTCGATGAAGATTCACTGGATATTTAAAAGTGCATCCATTTTTCATTGTATTTCATTTTTAATGTTTCTATTAGCAAAGCTGTTATCTTAAAAAAATGTTTCAAAGTATCCATTCATAACATTGAGGAAGTTAAACCTACACACAAAATAATATTGTTTAATGAGACTGGAGCACTATCTTTTAAAATATCTTTTTCTAACTACCACCTGCATTTCCAAAATCTAATCCAACGACAAGTTTCCAACTCCTCCCTTTGCTTCCAACAGAAAAGATCTCTGTGTTTCCTACTTGTATAATAATGACATAATTAACATTACTGCTGATGGTGGTCAACATTTGAACACTTAGAAAGTGCTAAGCACTGTCCTCTTTTACATATATGAGCTCAATCAATCCTCTCAAGCATCGTCTGAGACAGGTGCTACAACAATATCCAAATTTTACAGCTAGGACAGTTGAGGCACAGAGATGGTAAATAACTTACCAGGATCAGACAGCTAGTAAGTAGAATTACTAATGCAGTTTGGCTCCAGAACCTAGGTTTTAACCATTACAATACATTACTATGCTCCTTGGTTATTCAGTGAAGTCTTTTATTGAAAATAGCCTAGCACGATTTAAGCATCTTTCCCAGGAACTTCATATAACTTCAAGTACATGTGAGTATAGATTGATCCATTTCATTTTGATGTGTTTCACATTCCTTGGTCAGTTTCAATTCAGTAAATGTATCCTGAGCACATTAATTACGCCACGCACTATGTGGGATAGGAAAATGAACAGACGTGGTTCCAGTCCTGCCCGAGCTTATGAAATAGTGAGACACATATTACTAACGAAACAACACGTGAGATTTGCAGACAGATAGAAATACAAGCAAGATACTTTAAAAAAGTGATTAACTTTGCCTGGACTGGAGAAAAAAAAATTAAGGATGGTTTCAAGAAGGTAATAGTCAGAACCAGGACTTGAAAGCTACAAGAAACCATCAGGGAATGGAGGAAAAGAGCACTCCTCTCTGAAGGGGCAGAACAAGTGTTTTGTTGTTACTCATATTCTGTAAGTCTGGAAATGATAACTAAATGATATAATTGAAAAACTAGTTGTGTGCAAGTACGTAATGGAAACGATTACTAAAATTAAGAGGCAGATCATTTCAATACTATGCCAAAGAGCCGAACAATTCTAAGTTTGTGAGAAGACCCGACCCGTGTTTTAAGATAACTCTAGCACAGACCGAAGGCTGGAATACCAAGGCATGACACAAGAAATAAGATAAAGAGAGCAAGATGTTGGTATAATGATCTAAGTGAGAGTTTATATGGGACTGTGGGGGTAGCTTTGAGGGATATACCTAAAATATAACAACATATATAAAGGCTGAAAATAAAGACATAAAAGAAGATATGTGAGGTAAATAGTAAGTGGCCATCTAAACAAACAAAAAAGAATTTAAGAAAAAAGCATTTACAGAGATAAAGGACATAATTTAATGATAAATGAACCCAATAAGAAGACATAATAATCATACACCTATACACCTATATGTACCTAAGATACCTTTGAGAAGAAAAATCAAATGAATTCTAAGGAGAAATTAACAGGCCAAAAATCATGCGATTTCAAAATATTTCAATAACTAGATCACACAGATTTAAAAAAAAATAGTTAAGATACAGATAATTTGAATAACATAAGTAAACTTGGCCTAACGAAAAATTTCTGAACTCTTGGAAAAAAACAATCATTTTATTGCGTATGAACAGAATATTCACCAAAAAAGATCATATATTAGACAGACACAAAGAAATACTTACAATTCCAAAGAATCAATATCAAATAGACCATATTCTTTAACCACAACGTTTACTAACTTTAGAAATCAACAGTTATAATTTTATTCAGTCAGCTTTTCTAATATCTTAATTTCAGTGATCTAAAGAAATATAACTACCTTGTGATCGCTGAATTTTCCAATTTCATCCAGATCCAAAAACATGTCCAAATCACATCCTAATTTCCCAAAACCGTTCACAGAAGAGCCAAACGGTCTGACTGCACAGTCTGGAAAATATGCAGCTGCTATGTCTTCAATAAGAGAAGAGGTAAAATATCGGAGCTTGGTGTTCTCCTCTGTGAGCTGGAATTCCTTCAAGAGAGTGTTTAGCTGATCGTCTATCTAGCTGGCCAAATCAAAACAACAAAATACAGAAAATGTACAGGTCATATAAAATAATTGTCATTTTACTACTAAAGATTTAATGGCTTTGGAGACCAACCTTAAAAATATGCAATCTTTTTTTCTTCAGCCTTAAAAGTACATTTTTAAAAATACCCTTTAGAAAGCACTGAGGAAGATAATACTAGCAAAATAAAATTAAACTACTACTTTTCTTAAGTGATGAATATAAAGTACTGTTTTAGGAAAATGAAAATAGTAAAATGCTCCCGAAAAGGAGGTCAAAACAACCACAAAGCTAGACATTTTAAAAGGAGTTGGGGGGACAGAAGAATTCATGTTAAAGGCAAGAAACACCAGGAATAAGCAACACTTCAAACAAGACTGATGCTAAAATGATCCCATTTTAACGGTGTGCACTGGAGTAAAATATTTAAAATACAAATCACAGCCTTATATGCCCACATTTGAACAGAATATTAAGAATAACTGAACTAAGCATTCAACCAAAAATAAAGAAAATATAAAAGGTCAGAAATAAAATTTTAAAAATTAGAAAAATCAAACCAAAAAATAGTATCGTGATAAATAAAACTATGAATTCATTCTTTGAAAGGACTACTACTAAAGTAGCTAAACCGCTGACAAGTCTAAGAAAAAAACAAAACTAATATAGTAAGCATTATTAGAGCAAAAAAAAAAGAGAAAACCAGAAATAAGGTATTTTAAAATTTGAGAACAATGCCATGCGCAAGTTATGTCATTATATTGACAAAAGAAAGCCTGAATAGTCCAAAGGCCCAAAACTTTGGAAAAACGTGGTTACTTCTGAGAAGTACAATGGGATGTAGGGCAGGGAGTGAGGAAGGATTATTTCACGTTTCACTAAACGTATTCTATAGTTTAAATATTTAATAATAAGGACTAATACAAAATAATGTCAAACACACACATATTTTTAAAAGTTAGGGAAGTATACCTATAAACTTACACTTTCTGCATCACAAAGTAATTCGAAAAGCTTCTTGCTTGAAGGAGGTGACTGATTACTACGTGATATACATGATTGCTCTGCAGTCTGGTTTGATGCATTCTTCAGCTTTAAATGGAAGCACCGTGATCTGAATGGAATCGCAGCCTCTGTGCCCAGACTTGGGGTTCGAGTTACACTCTGCAGTGAAGCTACACTTTCCTTTTGACAAAATTCTACAACAGCATAAAGACCCTATACCAAAACATAAAAACAGAGCACAGCAGAATGATATATTTAACATAGGATTTTAATTCATATTTCAAAGCAATTATAATGTGAAAATATATTAATTTTTAAAATTCACAAATGATTTGCTTCTAACATAAGCACTGGTTTTAACCATGATAAGCAGATTAAGAGAAGAAACACTGTAAAATGGTAACAGTCAAAAGAAGCTGAAAAGAATGCTGAAACAGAAAATTAAAAAGCAAAACAAAGATCCCCTCCCACTAGACCTTTATCACTAAGATAATGGGATTATTTAAAGTATTCAAATAATGGAATCCTTTAGCTACAAATTGCTTATAATTCTGTCATACTCCTGTAAGGATTCCTGTTCTCATATCAAAAAAAACCAACCTCATTAAAGAAATTTAGGTACGGAAAGATGTACGATAGCAAAAGAGAATCTAATTTTACCATACTGCAGAGAGACAAGAGAGCAAGAAATAACAACAAAAAAGAATAAGTTTTTCAAATACTCACAAAGCTTTCATAGAAGAAATGATTATTAACAGGTCCATGTTGGGATAAATATTTGAGAAACTTTTTTTCACTGATTTTATTTGGGAAATGTATTAAAACACTCCGCTGTGCCTGTTCTCGTCTTTCTTTCTGTACTTCAGAGAATCTCTTTTTGGGAGTCTTGTCTTCAGAGCCTATGAATGAGACAAAATCATTTGTAACACACACACACACACACACACACACACACACCCATGTACAATTTAAAGCATATTTTGATAAGATATATAAAAATTTGATATCTAACTAAAAACAACTTTATCCTAATTTATAAGGATGAAGCTATACAACTTTTAATTTTCATTTTACCATTCTTTTAACTATCATTAAAACTGTCCCCTTTCTCTGTTTTGAATTTACTATATTAAATGCATAGTGCTAAAAAGAAAGAGTTCCACAGAATTTTAAAAGCAAAACCAGGAATGTAAAAGCACTCATTTAACACTTCCACAAATACTCTGCAAGTTGTAACATTTCAAAGCCTAAAAGAAATTATTACAACCCTGAGGGCAATGTGACAATGACTTTAGAAGTTTAATGTAGGGAGTAAGTTATTACAGTTCTTCTTTGTCCAGGGTCTTGACTGGGCTTGAACAATTAACAGTGAGTTATCAACTATCCTGTGCTCTGTATCACAGGGAAATCAAAGAATTTAAAACCTAGTTGCTGCTTATAAAGAGCTCATTATAATTTTACTAAAGAAATAGAGCGTAATTTTTTTTTTCATTAAAAACTACTCCAGGGGTTAGGGGTTTTACAATCACAGGAAATGAAAACAAGAGCTGTGATAGTCAATAATTAAATATTACTAATCCACTGACAACAACAAAAAGATTAACAAATGAACCAAGTATAAGGAGTAAAGAAAATCAGTCAAGTTCTAAGAGTATATTAAAGCCAAACACTAAATCTTAGGAACTCATTTTTCCCCCAAGAAATTTAACCTCTAGTTGAGTGACTTAAAAGTGCTTCTTCTAACACTCTGGAATGACAGATTCTGGAGATTATAAACCATTATGTCTGATATCAATAGCCTCAACAAAATTCCAAAGAGATTAAATAGAAAATGTAACTAATGCATGGAACTCAACAGAGGCTTTTTTTTAAGCCTCATTTTTCTTTCAAAAGGTTATTATAAAATGGATGGATAAAAGAAATACTGCAAACACACTGCACCTTTATTTCAGCAAACTCTAGGACATCCTCTTAGACACGACAAAGAAATGTGGGTTCACGACAATAAGGCTGGTTAGCCCTAAACTGTTCAGGAGCACTAACCTAAAGGCACGTTTCTAATGGCAAACCAGAGAACTTAGCGCCCTGACCTACTCTACATTTCTAACAACGGATCAAACATGTAGTACTGAATGGCTTTCCTACACTCCCTGCACCAGATGCTGAAAATATATCTCTTAAGTATGTGTCCTCATCTCCATTCTGGATGCCAATTCTTTAACATCAATCGCTTATTTCAGGCCTGTGTCACCACAATAGCCTGATTCCTAAACAGTCTCATTCACTCTAGTCTTGTTCTTCTCAAGCCATTCTCTACATGGCTGCCAAAGTAATCGTTATAAAATATGTAATTTTGAAAGTCTTAGTGTTTGACTTCCCTGCTTAAAACCTTTCAGTGGCTTCCCCACTAGGTTCAAGGTCAAGTCTAAACTCCACAGCTGGGTATAAAGTTATCGGAAAACACCTCACACTGAGCACATCTATCCAATCTGAAAGCACCTATGTCTCTTTCTGGAGTTTGCTTACATGGGTTGGTATATCTTCCCTTTTCTACTTAAGCTAACTTGTGTTAGTTTGTGACCTGTACCCAAAAGAATCCTGAATAATATACTACATATTCTTATTCTTAAATCAGGATTCTTTCCACTTCTCAGATGAAAGCTATGTTAAAACTAAGATTAACACGGAAATGGGAAATTAGTCAATTTTAGTTCATTATAAACACTTTTCAACCATTAGAGCTTGACCAAATGAAATTGGCTGATTTATGAAACTGTGTTTCTTGTTATCAGAAAACGTTACAAATGTTTTGGCAACAAGTTCTCACCTTGAGTTAAAAGCTAAATTGGATATTTCTCCAGTTCCTTTCAATTATAAAATTATATGCTTCTAAGTGAGTACAAGGTGTAGTTACCTTGTTTTTTAAAAAACAAAAAAGCAAATGAGGATTTTGTTACTTGTTATGCTCCACAAGGGACTTAGCCAGTTATATTATCCTAACAATACAAAATGAAACACATTTCCTAAGTAAAACAACACAGTTGCAATAAGTGAAGAGTATAGCATTGGAATCAGGTTTTATTCTTAGGTACTGATTAGCTGGGCAAGTTTGAACTAGGCTGTTTCTTCTATAAAATGGAGTAACAATAATTCCTTCTATACCTACTTTACAAAGTTTTATTTCTCAAAGAGCATATGAAAATTCCAATTTAAACCACTATACAAACGTTAAATTACAATAGCTTCTTTGGAAGAATCCTTACTCAAATTTCCAGTTACTTAACAATTTTTAACAGAAGCAGCTTCTACTAAATACAATCCAATCAGTATTTGAATGAAATGTCATAGTAAGTAACACTTATTTTAGGGGAATAAATCCTATCACTTATTTTAGGGGAAAATATTATACTTGTTTAGCCTATTTTAGAACTACTCCCAGAAAAAATTCCGTATCTTAAAGCTATAGCTCCAAGAAATGGTAGAAATCAACACATTTTGTTTAACAGCTCCACTCGAGGTCTAAATTAACTCAACTATGTGACATTGCACAAGTCATTTAGCTCTTTTTAGTCTCTTTCTACATCTGTAAACTGGAAAGTGACACATTTCTTCCTAGATTGTTTTAAGAATTGTAAACAACGCATACACAGCCCTTGGGCACAAGAGGGGTTCAATAATATTGGGCTTCTCAATAATAAATTTAGAACATCTGCAGCACAATAGCCTGGTCCAGTGGATGTACATATGTTACCAGGTTGATTTTGCTCAAAATGGCTAAAAGAATAAAGTGAACGAAAGTAAATTTCATAGGTAGAGCCCTCATCAAGGCGTCAGTGTACTTGGCTTCCATCAGCGACTCGTGAGTATGAAAATCAGATACATTTGAGACGATGAAGTAACTTACTGGTACGTAGGTGGCATCACTGTTCCTACTGGAAACATTATTTCGCCGAATTATAAAACAGTAGCGAATTGTGTTCTTGACCTGAGCTTCACAGAGGTTCAAACAATTTCAATACTGTGCACAGGAGTCCGCCAAGAAAATAGCGTCACACACCCCCGCCACCGTGAGCCACGACGGGCCGCCTGAGGTTCCCCCAGCGAGATCAGGAGCACGGGACACAGCCTCACCTTATGCCAAAGGTTCCACGGCCACTGCCACGGGCCACGCGTTCGCCCGCGATCCCCATCGCCTCCCCCTTCCCTCGCCTGCAGAGGGTGGGGGCTCCACAGGAAGCCGAGGACCCGGCACCATTACCTGTCTCCGCGCTCCCGGAGGACTGCTCTTCTTTCCTGACGTCTGCGGCCACAGTTCCTGGGCAGCTGAGAAGCCTGAGGCTAGGACGCAGGCCTTGACTTCTCTGAGCACGAAGTGGTAAATGGGTCAACAGCCCCACACCGCGCGCCGCCATTGCCAATGTAACAAACACTAAGACGAAAGGGCACACGGCTTCTGCGCATGCGCGCTGAGGCGAAAAGCATGGGAAGCCTGGAGGGTCAAACTAGGCGAAAGAGGTTCGCTTAAAAAAGAAATTAAGTCCCGAATGAAGACGCCTGAACCTTCAGACGTGTTTTATTTACACTCTCCGACAGTTCTATAAAAGGAGACACCAATAGGTTGAGCATGCCATCAACTCTTTCGAATAGTCGTGAAAAGAAAAACAAAAAGCAGGGTCATGCAGAAGCAGTACTGACCAACTTGGGAATCTAGAGTATAAATTACAACATTTTTTCTTTACCAGACACTGTTCTAAGTGCTTTGCATGTATTGACTCCTAATCCTTACAACCCTGTGAGGCAGGAGCTACTGTTATCTCCATTTATTAGCGAGGAGACTAAAGCATACACAACTAACACTCGTAAAGTTACACAGCCAGTCAGGGGTTAGATAGAGATGGGAGTTAAACTTAGGTTGTCTGCTACAGGGTTTCTTTTTCCTTTTTCTTGCAACAAGTTAATTGAGATTTAATTCACATACTAAGCAACTCACCTCTTAAGGTGTACCATTCAACGGCTTTTAGTATAGTCACAAAGTTGTGCGACAATCACCACAATTATTTTTAGAACACTTCATCACTTCCAAAAGAAACCTTGTGCCCATTAGTTGTCTCACCCCATCGCCACACTCCCGCCAGCCCTTAATAACCACTTATCTATCTCTGCCTCTATGGAATTGCCAATTCTAGACATTTCGTATAAATGGAATCCTGCAATACCTTGTTTCTTTGGGACTGGCTTCTTTCACTTGGTATAATAGCTTCAAGGCTCATCCAGGTTGTAGCATCTTTCAGTACTTTATTCCCTTCTATGGCCAAATAATATTCCATTGTATGGTGTTAAAGGATACACTGAGGCATATTAAAATGTTTAAGAGTTTATTTGAGCAATACTTAATTTGAATTCGGAAGCATTCGATCTAGGAGACAGGAACTCTGAGGAGCTGTACAAAATGAAAGACATCTATAGGCAGAAGTGAGCAGGAACAAGGAAGTTATAGCAGGCAAAAAAGTGGGTTGGTTATTGCAAAGCTACCTTCTTTAGAGATGGCAGGGGTCTATCAGATTATCTAACTAGTTTGATTCCATTTCTGGGAGAGCTGAAACTGTAGTTAAGCCTACATTTAGTGACACGTGGCCAGCATAAAGTCCATTTTGGGCCTGTTGCCTTGTTTTTAACAATGGCTATGCCACACAAGGCTATCCATTTATTAGTTAATGGACATTTGGGTTGTTTACATCTTTTAGTTATTATAAATAATGCTGCTATGAACCTTCATGTATAAGTTTTTTTGTGAACGTATGTTTTCACTTCTCTTGAATGTATACCTAGTAGTGGAAGTGCTGACTCTGTTTAATGTTTTGAGGAACTGCCAGGCTATTTTCCTAAACAGTTGCACCATTTTCATTCCCACTAGTAGCGTACACAGGTTCCAATTTCTGCACATTCTTGCCAACACTTTTATTTTCTGTTTTCTGTTTTTTGTTTTGTTTTGTTTTAATGATAGTCATTCTAATGGATATGAAGTGGTTTCTCACTTTTGATTTGCATTTCCCCACTGAATGGTGAGCTTTCTTCATGTGATTATTGGCTATTTGTATGTTTTCTTTGGAGACATGTTTATTCAGATCGGATATTTTTAAGTTGGATTATTTGTCTTTTTATTAGTTTTAAAATTCTTTATATATTCCAGATATAAGTCCCTTATCAGATATGCGATTTGCAAATATTTTACCCCATTCTGTGTGTTGAATTTCACTTTCATGATGGTGTCCTTTGAAATATAAAAGTTAATTTTGATGGAATCCAATTTCTCTATGTTTTCTTTTATTGCTTGTGCTGTTAGTGTCATATTTAAGAAACATAGCCTAACTCAAGATTGTGAAGATTTACCTCTGTTTTCTTCTAAGTCGTTTATATTTTCAACTCTTACATTTAGATCTTTGATCCACTTTGTGTTACTTTTTGTGTATGGTATGAGGTAGGGGTCCAACTTCATTTTTTGGATGTGGATAGCCAATTGTCCCAGTACTGTTCATTGAAAAGATTCTTCTTTCCCCCATTAAATAGTACTGGTATATATACTGAGGTCAGTTGATCATAGACAACTGGGTTTATTTCTGGATTCTCAATTCTATTTCATTGACATATATGTTTATCCTTATGCCAGCACCACACTATCCTGATTCCTGTAGCTTTATAGTAAGTTTTAAAGTTGAGACGTGTGAGTCCTCCAATTTTGTTCTTCTTTTTCAAGATTGTTTTCACTATTAAGGTTCCCTGCATTTCCACATCAATTTTAGGATCAGCTTGTCATTGCTGCCAAAAAAAGTATTTTGATAAGGATTGTGTTGACTCTGTAGATCAATTTCAGGAGTATTGTCGTCCTAACAATATTAAATTTTTAAAACATGAACATGGGAAGCCCTTCCATTTATTTTGGTCTTCATTAATTTCTTTCAAATGTTTTCCCAGTTTTTGGTGTATAAGGCTTATACTTTTATTACATTTATTTATAAGTACTTTATTCTTTGTGATGCTATTATAAACAGAATTGTTTTCTCAATTTTGTTTTTGGATTGTTCATTGCAAGTATATAGAAATACAATTGATTTTTGTATATTGACATATAACCTTGCTGACTCATTTATTAGTTCTAATAGTTTGTTGGGGTTTTGTTTGTTTTTAGCTTCCTTAGGTTTTTGTATATACAAAATCATGTCATCTGCAAAGAGAGACAGTTTTACTTCTTCCTTTACAATCTGGAAGCTTTACTTTATTTTCTTGCCTAATTATTCTGGCTAGTACCTCCGATACAATGTTGAAGTAGTGAGAATGCACACCCTTATGTAGTTCATGTCCTTAGTAGAAAAGCATTCAGTTTTTCACCCTAATGTATGATGCTAGTTGTGGGTGTTATGCAGATGCCCTTTACCAGACTGAAGAAGTTCTCCTCTATTTTTTCATTTTTTTGTTAAGCATTTTTATCATGAAAGCGTATTGGATTTTGTCAAATGTTGTGGGTTTTTCCCCCTGTATCTATCAAGATGGTTTTGGATTTTATTCCTTTAATGTGGTATATTATATTAATTGATCTTTAGGCATTAAACCAACCTTGCATTCCTGCAATAATCACATTGGGTCATGGTATATAATCCCTTTTATATATTGCTGCATTCAGTTCACCTATATTTTTGCTATAACCTCTTGACTGGTTTGTCTCTTTCTACCATGCTCAGCCTGTTCTCAGCCCACTGGCTAGAATGTTGTGATAATGCCATTCCTTTATCAAAACCCTCCAGGGATGTATTTCCCACTCCATTATTTATGAAACCATGATTTGTAATGCAATTAAAGTGTAAACTATGTCTGAGGTTTTTTTTAACTACTTGAAGAACACCTTTTAAAAATGTCCTTCAGATAGTTGGGCAATAAATGTCAGAATTACAAATGCATATAAGCTTTGTTCCAGCAATTCTACTCCTATGAATGTATTGTATAGATCTACTTGCTCAAACTTGCAGCTGATTTCTTATAGCAAGAGATAAGAAATAACATAAGTGAATGAGGAGGGTGTTTATTTACTGATCTGGAACTATCTTTAAGATATATTGTTAAAATTGCTAAGTAAAACAACAAGGGCTAGAGCACTGTGCGCACACACACACACACACACACACACACACACACTTGCCTATATGTGTACTGACGATTTCTGGAAGAATACACAAAAACTAGTAGCCTTGGTTGACTTTGGAGAAAAAACTGAAAGGCTGGAAGACAAGTATGGAAAGAGGACTGTTTATGCTTTTTATATCTTTGAATTTTTAAAGATTTTAGTCATATCATAATTCTAAATTTTATTTTTAAGATTTAAAATACTTCATTAAAAATGTAAAATGCCTTCAGATCTACAGTTTGCTTCAGAGATGAATTGAGTATCTAATGATTAGGGGAGGCAGGGAGACTTTCACTGTCTACCTTTTTATGCACCCTTTTAATTTTGTAATATATATATATATATATATATATGGGGGAAAATGAGGTAACTTTAAGTTCTTTAGGTCTTCCGTATAACTTGGTTAATGAAGTTATTATATAAATTCTTAAATATGGTCAATTGCCTTTAAAACTCATATAAAGCTTTATAATTATATATTCTAAATTTATTATAATCGACTGATCAATCACATCCACATCTTTGGGTTTATATGGGTTTGCTACCAAAAGTAATTTTCAATTGTTACTTGCAGCTCTATAGGTTCTAGATATTGATAGGCTTAAGAAAATACAAGCTTATTTTAAAATAATATTTCTTTTATTTAATCATTATGAGTAGATTGTAGAAACCATGAAATTAAGATTGACATAATGTTCTCTGAAATAAAATTTATGAAATATGTAAATTCATCAGCTGACAAACCAGTTATTTAATATATTCAGTGTGCTCATTATATAAACACTTTTGGTTGTATTTATAAATACTAGGCCATCTCACTTCTCCTGAAGTTGAAGCCAGAAGGCCTTTCATGAATTAGAGCTTGGGTGACAGCATGCCAATCCCAACCGTTGACTAACATTCAGTCTTAGAGTTTCCCGGGATTTCTAAGGTACAAATAAAATTGCCAAAGTGACTTCTCATGGTTATATTATGTAGAGAGATCAAATTTTCCTATGCTGTTTCTATAGGAATGATGGTGAACTCTTTCGCCAGTTCATATTTATCTACGCTATCTAAATAGATCATCTTTCAATATTTAAATCACTGAGGCTTTCATATTCATTATCCCTTTCCCGAGTCTGTCTATCTCAAGCATAGGCTTCTGCCATTCAGAAGGACAGTCCTGTCAACCGGGATAAAGAACTGATAAACCTGACCGTTTCTGACAGCACACACGTTTTCTGCTTCTGCTGTTTCTATTATGGCCACACGGGGTCACTGTTGAAAACTAGTGGTTTTACACAATGCAACAATACTCCTCCAAAGCCTGTATGAAGCTATGCTGTGCGGCTGGTGTCTCAATGTCCTAATAAAAATAGCTTACATTGATTTTGAACTTGCCCAGTACTGTATTGTGTCTAATTGCATCATTTTATTTGAACCTCACGATGTGCCTGTGAATGTAATTATTATTCCCATTTTATAGGTGCAAAAACTGAGATGTAGAAAGGTTAAGTAAATGAACGAGATCACAGGGTAAGTGGTGATTCTAACCCAGGTTTGACTGACTTTCTAGTCACCATGGTTATAAGTGTATCTCTTCAATATGTTCATGCTTTTTGTCCTAGTAATTCCACTTTTAGGAATCTATCCTATAGAGATGCATATAAAGATTTACATACAAAGATATTCAATGCAGTATATAATGGTAAGAATATTGGAGACAATCTAAAGGTCCAGCAAAGAGGGACTAGTTAATTTATCATCCATCCACAGATTAGAATACTAATAGATTATGTTTATTAAGTGATTAATATTAAATAGTCATGGTTCTAAGCGTTTTGTTTCTTGATTCAGTTAACACCCACAAAACTCTAGGATATAGGTATTATTATCATATTTCACCGGGTTTAAGACATCATCAGTATAAGACACCCCATTATTTTATGCACCACTAAGAAAAATACTGCCAATTAATCTACGACACATGCTTTTTGATTGTCAATGGAGAGGTGTACTCTGATTTCAGAGATATTAAAATATGGGGGAAATGTTTTTCTTAGAATTGATAAAATAAGCAATTATCATCACTTATTTTATGGGTGAAGAAACTGAGGCACAGAGCAATTAAATAGTTTGCCCAAGACACACAAAAAAAGGCTGTAAATAAGTGTAGAATAGTAATTAGGGTCACGAACAGTCCCAGCCTTCTCTCTCTCTCTCTCTCTCTCTCTCTCTCTCTCTCTCTCTCTCTCTGTCTCTCTCTCTCTCTCAATAAAAATATAATATTTTAACAATATTTTTGTTAAACAAAACTACAAAAGACCCTTAAAGAATGAGTAATTCAGGCACGTCAGAACACAGAGGGCTTTTGGACAGGCCTTGAATCATGGGAATCATTTTTATTAGGACAAGAATCTCTTCAGTGAATTAAACAGAGACTTGAACTACAGAGTTGCCTTAATTGAAAGAATTTTGTACCTTCTTTGCTACCCTCTAAGATGCTTTATGTAAACAATTAGCACTGACAACTTTTTTCTTCCCTTGTGATTTTTTTTTTTTTTTTTTAGCAAAAGCTACTGTTTGGTGTACCTGAAGTGATTGATTTAATGTCACGTACATGTGTACATGTGCTTCTAAGCAAATGTTTTAAAACATGAACATTGGCTTGGGGAATTATGACACAATGTTCTTGTAGTTTGTGTATATGTCACACTAAATTCTCTTTGTCTTTGGAGGAAAGAGGAGGGTTTCCAAAGTGGGTCCAGGACCCTGATTCTTGCATCAGAAGTATTTGTGAACTGACCGAAATATACAGAGTTCTGGGTTGGACCCTCAGACTTATTTAATGAGACTATAGAGGGATAGAATTCAGGAATCTGCATTTTTTACAAGGTGTGACATATGCCAACCCTTGAGAACCACTGCTGGAGACCATCACTGTGTGTGTGTAATCCCATGAAATTCCACACTTTTCTGAAGAGTTTGTCTTAGGACATGAAAAACACTTCACCTAATTTGGTTATTGCAAGAGGTAAGCATTTTTTTCCAGAGAACAAGTTAATGCTTTTTTTCCCTATATTTGTTATAATAATATTTGCTGTTCGCTAAATTTCTTTATACTAATTTTTACTTAGATTACAAAGAGTTTCATTGGTTCACTTAAATGTGATTTTTAATTGTGATCTCATCTTTAATAATGAGTTTTATAAACTGAGACCCCAACAAGCCCATGAACTTCGACACGTAGTTACCAATACAGAAATACACATTTATATTCTTGCCATACTCAATACTAACGCATATCATCTTTTCCTTAAAAAGGAAAAAAAAAAAAGAAGAAGAAGAAGAAGGAAAAAAAGATCTTTGAAGAGGCAAGAGGGAAGCGAGATTGCTTTTCCATGTTTCCTTCCTGTGCAGGCTGTCGTCCCTTTCAGAGCCATGTGTCACTGGCTCCCTTTCCCACCCCTCTGGAAATGCTGCTGCAGCCAAGCTTCAGCAAGACTTTCTTGTGGGCAGAAATGCCTGCAAGGGCTGCAAGGCAGAGGAAACCAGCCTCTAGTTGGATGGCGACCAGAGAGCTCTGGGAAGAGTGTGATCTCATTCTCTTGGGCTGGAGCCTGCCTTTTCTCACTAGTTCAAGCCACTTCTGCTTGGTCTGTGGCAACCCAGCTGGGTTAAGAAAAGAGAAGCCTGCCTGAGAAGCCTCATAGCTAAAGGTTCAAAGACGTTAAAAATTGGGTTTATTATTGTCTGTTGTGTTGTTTTTAAAAAGTGAACACTCCATGCTGGTCTCTGAGACACAAAAGCAGGCCTTTAAACTGACCTTTCTAGAGAAACTGTTAAGATCTCCCAAAAATCTTTATAAACTATGCAAAACATTCAACAATTCCTTGGTTGGGTATTTCCTTTAAAATGCCCTGTTTCTTATCAATTTCAGATATTTTTCCAAGAACCCCAGGGAGATTTGCAGCGGAATAATCCAGTTCACATGGTAAAAATGAAACCACTACCACACAGCTTATGATGCAACAAATAAAGTAAGTGTAGTGAAGGAGCTACCAAAGAAAACCCAAAAGTTTGGTATCTTAAAAAGAAAAACCACAGTGATACAGCTTCGACCTGCTGAATTGGTTACCCGGGTTTCTCCATGCAGAGACCTGAGGTTTCTGTTACTAACTAGAGCCCTGGTGAGTCGAAAGAAAAACCAACCAATCACCAAGTTCTACTCTAGTTCTCCTGCATTGAAGACATTAAATTTTATCATTCTGTGTATGACATTTTTTTTCTATAAACTGTTATTATTTTCTCCATTTAAACATTAGAATAATAACTATCTTTCCTAAGCATCTTTGTTTCATAAATAAGAAAACTAAAGGTCAGAGGGATTGAGTACCTTTTCCAAATCATGCAGCTACCGTGTTTCCCTGAAAATAAGACCTAGCCAGACAATTAGCTCTAATGCATCTTTTGGAGCAAAAGTTAATATAAGACCCGGTATTATATTATATTATATTATATTATATTATATTATATTATATTACATTACATTAGACCCGGTCTTATATTATATAAGGCCTGGTCTTATATTATATATGACCGGGTCTTATATTAAAATAAGACCAGGTCTTATATTAATTTTTGCTCCAAAAAGACACATTAGAGCTGATGGTCCAGCTAGGTCTTATTTTTGGGGAAACACAGTAGTAAAAGGCAAAAAATAAAAAATTAAAAAAGCATCTGGATATTATGTAGCATTAAATACTATGTTCTTTTTTCTTCACCCCAGACTTTGCATCAGGAAAGAGGGGATACAAATACTATTTAACTGATTCTATTTGATTACAGTGTATTTATGGGAGCTGTACAGAGCAACATTTCTTTATATTATCGTTCTCTAAAAGGAGCTGCATGTTACAGGAATGATAGATGGGATTTGTGGGTAAAAAGGCTAGCCAGCCTCTAGCCATGGTTCTGTTACTTGCTAGTAGTGTGACTCTGGCTAAGTGTTCCCCTTGACTACACTTTCCTCATTTAGAAAGTGAAGGTGTTGGATTAAATCACTTCTAACATCTTTGCTTACTTTGAGAATCCATCCATGTCAATTAATAATAAAATTGAAGCATGGATTTGAATGACAAACAGCTACTCCTACACAGTAACTTCTGACCTAGACCAGTTTGTTACAATCTACATCATTATCTCTGTGTGGTGGGCACATTCTCAGAAAAGTCTCTTTTGACCTAAGCAAGGTCCAGTCTACAGCATCTCACACACCCATTTCTATTCTCCACCTTGTTTGTTTCCTTCATGGCACTTGTCCTAAGTCGTATTCTTGTATGTATTTACTTGTCCAGTGTCTCTCTCTTCCTGTGCTATAGGTTCCCTGAAAGCCACTGAGCTTGTTCTCTGCTGTTTTCCAGTATGTGAAATTGTGACTGGCATATAATGCACACTCAAATATCTGTAATAAAATGAACGAATGAAAGAGCAAATTGCCTTTAAAACTGCGTGGTAGTTATTCTTTACATCTCAATTGTAAGGTTAATTTTAGAAGCAGTTACCAGAGACAAAGGCAACAAAATATTAATTTCCATGTGTTACAAAGAAAATCGGAATGTTGTTCACTAAATTGTTGATAGTAGTTTTCTCTGATCCGGGTGTTCAGACTGGGGATAAATTTCTCTATTATCTCTATTTTCCAGAATGTCTTTATTGAACATGAATTGTTTTGCAATCAGATTTAAGTTTCTAAAAAGTACACACTCTCATGTGCTCTCTAATGTGGTGTTCTTCTGGGGACAGTTTAAACTCTAACCAGTGCATTCAGGATGGGGTACTTATGGGAACCTTGTGGTACACCTGGAGCCTCACCATCTTTAATTAATGGGAGGTAAGAAGATACATCTCTTTATTCCAGCCCCCCTGGGAGGTCTGTGCCCCAAACTATGTTCATGGATCTTAGATCTGGTAAGTACAGCTGGTGGTGCTGACTAGGCTGCAGTTCGCTTAGGTAGAACCATCCAGAGAAGCAGGTTTTGAGCAAGCAAGGAGGTGTGTGTGGGAGGCGGGAGGGCAGCCTGGTATAGACTCTGAGAGCAGGGCTACAGGTAGAAATGGGGAAGGCTGGCCAGTGGCTTCACAGCTGGTAAATAGCAGCAGATGGACAGTGGTGTGGGTTGTATCCCTGGACCCCACTGATCCCCAAAATTGTCTCTTACATAAGTGAGTGACTTAACACCTGCTAAGTCCAAGAATATAATAACCCAATGTTACATCATTTTGAAAACAACAAATATGAGTTAGAATTTTGTCTGTATGTTATCTGAGTGATCTAGGACAAGTTACTGATCTCTAAATTTCAGAGTCCTTAAATGTAAAACAGGTCTAATTTCAGCAACTTTTAGGGTTACTGTGTTAGTGATAAAAACTAACAAGTAAACAGAAGTATTATTATGTTTTTCAAAAGTACTTTAGTATAGTAAAATCGCATGCAATAATTGATTTTCCTTTTCTCCTCAGGTCAAAGGTTGTTAACAGCTTTTGCTGTTATAAAAAGTAAAATGAAGAGGAAGTAGCTTTAATTATTCCCCTTCTATGAATAAAAAACCCAAGGCTCTGTGAATTTAAGTGATTTGCCCTAGGTACCTAGACAGAAAGTGTCAAAGCAAAGGTTTGAATCCAAAAAGTGCTCTTTACTTGCCCAGTATTTCCCAGGAACATTCCCCTTGAACTCTCTGAAATTCAGATCTCAGGGTCCCCAGCCTCCATCTGTGGAATGAGAATTCCCCAGGTGATTGCTATGAGGCAAAATGGAAACTGATCCCACACCCAGCCAGCATCAGCATGGGAGTTCAGATTCTAAGTGACTGTGTCCCCTCCCACGGCCAGGGGCCAGGCTCACTGTGCCCCAGCTTGGCTCTCAGCAGGGGCCACTGAGGACCTTCTCCCCCTTTCATGGCTCTGCTGTCAGAACAGAGCTGAAGCTATAGGAGGGCCTCAACTAACAGAGAGTTGGAGGCCCACAGTCACCCTCATTGTTGGAGATTTTCCTACTTGGGTAGAAATAAAAGACATATAGATGTATTCTTGGATAGTATAAAAAGGAGAGAAGAGTACAAACACAAAATTAATAACCTAAAATATGTTAAAAGTACGTACCTGAAAACATAAAATGTCCCTGTATGCAATGGTGTGCTGATAAATATTTAACAAGCAGCTCTCTGAGAACTCTGCCCTGACTTGTAGCATTTGCTGATTCCTGTGGTGTAAATATTCCCACCATGGCCTATGTTAAGCTACCAGTGGTAGGCCCCCAAATGCAGAGTTGGAACGTGATGCACAGGGGTATATCATATTGTAGTATTTCCACCATGCAAATATAAAAGACAAGAGTATTCTCAAGAGCCTAGAAAGCAGTAAAATGTAATAAAATAATCAGAAAGTGGTAAGGAGATAGTATTTATTACCTTTATCTTTAATATGTATTTTATGTGTAATTTCGTATCATTTCATTTTTAATAATGACTATGTTTAACAACCAGCTCTCATAGATCCTGAAAGTTGAACACTAGCTCTGTGAGCAAGTAAAAATGGGCTCCACCTAGCGTGTGCCACAGCCTGTAGGTGTCTGGGGAGAGGACTCCTGTTGTGGGGAGAGCGTTGGCCTAGACTGCACATGTGAGCCAGAGCTGGGTGGGCACGTTGGAAAAAATGCCCTCCTACCCTCAGCATTCTTCAGAACATCTTAAGACCAGGCCTCAAGCCCCAGCAGCGCCTCCATACACCCATCATCCTGCCCAGAATCAAGATAAGAGGAAGCAGGGGGTGTCTCTGGGTGTGTGCAGAACCCAAGAGAAATTAAAGCTGGTTTACCTTAAGGATAAGTGAAACTAGTGGCCCATTTCTGAGGCCTCCTGGGCTCAGCCCTCACCCACATCTCTACCCCTGGGAGATTCCTTCAGAGCCTCTCCTCTCCCAGGTAGAGATAAAAGATTAAAAATATGTAGACCAGATCGAGGTATGTCCGAAATTCATTCATGTCTTTAGGAAGAGGGCCACAGCCTAGAGCCTGAAAAGGAAAGCCAACCTCCTCAAAAGGAGAGGCGAGGATGACAAAACTCTCCAAAGCCTCTCACAACTGGCGTATGGTCAGTCCTGTTTTCCTCCAACAGTGCATGAAGGTGCCTTTGCTGGGGGAGATAGATGCAGCAAGTTGCTAATTTGGATTTGGGGTCAGACAGACATGGATTAGAATCCAGTTTCTTCAGACACATCACAATAGTTACCGCCTTATCCATAGGGTATACATTCCAAGATCCCCAGTGGATACCTGAAATTATGGACAGTACCAAACCCTATATAGACGAGGTGTGATCAAAAGATATGGTGAATGTTTAAATAAAAAAAATTATTACATTAAAAGGCATTTGCCATTAATCCCTTGAAAATAACCCCCTCGTTTCGAACACACTTATCCCATTGTTCTTACCACTTTCTGAAGCAGTTATGGAAGTCTTCTTCCGTGAGTGTCTTTACTTCATCCTCCATCATGACAACACTCTGTGTCACATATCACTTCTGGTACAGCAATTTCTGTCAAATAAAAACATTACGGTGTGTCCTCATCCACCTTATTCACCAGATCTGGCACTACGTGACTTCTGGCTCTTCCCCAAAGTCAAAATGATGCAAGACATCGAGGCAGCTATGACAGCACAACTAAAGACACTCATGAAAGAGGACTTCCAGAACAGCTTCAGAAAGTGGCAAAATTGATGGGATAAATGTGTTCGAAGCAAAGGGGAGGGGGAGGGTTTGGGGGAGATTAATGGCAATGTGTCTTTTACTGTAATACATTTTTTAATTTAAACATTCACTGTATTTTGTGATCACACCTCCTATGATGTTTTTGTCTTATACATACATACCTGTGATAAAGTTTAATTTATAAATTAGACACAGAAACAGATTCACAATAACTAACAATAAAATAGAAAAATTATAACAATGTATTGTAATAAAAGTTATGTGAAAGTAATCTGTCTCAACATATTGCACAGTTCTCACCCTATTTCTTGTGGGGATGTGAGATGATCCAACGGCTACAGAATGAGATGGAGTGAGATGGATGATGGAGGCATTGTGACGTAGTATTAGGCTATTATAAGGGTTACTTGAACACAAGTACTGTGATCCTGTGATACATAGTTAATCTGGTAACAGAAAGGATACTAAGTGATTAAAGCCTGGGGAACAAATACAGCGTAGAGAAGCTGGACAAAGAACAAATTCAGGTCCCGGCGGAAAGGACAGAGTGGGATGGGCAGAGATTTTTACTTTCATACTCAGAATGGTGTGCAATTTAAAACTTACGAATTTTTTATTTCTGGAACTTTCCATTTAATATTTTTGGACCACACTTGACTATGGGTAACTGAAACCTTGAGAAAATTAAACCTTAAAGAGCAAAATCAGGGATAAGGGGGTACTACTGTACTTACCCTCTTTAAAGTCAAGCAAATCCCACATGCAAATGTAGAGACTAGTGCTCACCTCAGGAATGTTGAGAGATGATCCAGTTAAAGGATTTAGCAGAGTACCTTGGACATAGTAAGTGCTCAAAGTACAATAGCTTTTATTGTTATTTTTAATATGGTCAGAGTGTATAACTCTTCGTTACTACGAAGTCCATCAACCAAAGCATCCTGATACTAAGGAAAAAAGTTCTGATGACTCCATGGCTTTAATAAAGAAAGGAAAGAAGTCTCCCCCATCCACAGGAAAGAGAGTGAATCTGTTGGCAATAGTTTTTAGTTCTGTGAGGTAACTGTAAGGGCAGAAAACAAAACGTGTTTACTTCACTTGGCTTAAAATAAATCACATGAAGATAAGCACACTGCACCTTTTTTAGGCTGTTGAAAAAAAATCTGACCAGTTTCCTTACATGTTGCATGTGAAGAATACCATTTCAAAGGAGGTTAGTAAATCATTGCTTTTGGAAGGTGGGCTGTTCTAGCATTTTTTTTTTATTTATGCGTTTACATTTGCAGTTACAGAGTGGCGATCAGATTGTACTTAAGACTTTAAAAACCCTACCTCCTCTCATCCAAACAATGTTTCCAACAGTTCCCTCACATCCCAGGCAGGGCCCTTCATATAGAGCATTTGCAGGTGATGCTTAGTGTTGGGGTGGGGGAACTGAGATTCATAAAGAGTGGCAGGGGGTGCCTCAGTTAGCATGTGAATCCACTGATCCACCTGGGACTGCTCCAGGACATTGGGCCCCGGCAGTTTGGGAGAGTGTCACTGCTGAACCTTTCTCCCCCTCATATTTTCAAATGTGAAAAATGAAAGCTCTTGCATAGACCTGAGCACAGAGCTTTGCATAGTTCCTGAACTGTGTGGTCATTTTGGAAGCCCAAGATTAAGAAATGCTGTACCAGGAGTTTCCCTTTGGGAGGTAGAAGAGAGAAGAACAGAGCAGTACTAGTTTCTGTTTTCAAAGTGTGATTCAAGGACCTCAGATTTGGGGAAGTCACAGCACAAAACAATGAATAAAAGCATACTACATAGCATACCGAATAGTGCGATTGAGGCACTTTGAGAGAACTATGTTGTAGTTTTCTGCACTTGGAAACAGAAGGTCGCTGATTCTCAGACAGGCCCAGTTTACGCACAGCCTTTAGCGATTTGGGCCACAGCTGAGAGTATTTGGGAACTTCCCTTCGCCTGCCACAGCTACTGGGGGATTTCTCTCCCCTCCCCTACATGAGGACTCCATCTCTGCTCTGGCCCCATTTCCCTCCTTTAGTTGCTGTTTCCACTTTGCATAGTGATGGCAAAAGTTGGTGAGTACAGTGATGTCCTGAAAGGCGAGAAGGCAAAAGGGAGGAGGAGGCCAGAGGAAACTGTCCCTTGCATCCTTGTCTGCTCTCCTCCCCCAGAGTCCTTGGGATGATCCGAGGCAAGAGAGCTGCAGGAGCTGAGGGCATAGCCTTGCACGCTGATGTGCCCTGAATGCATTGTAGATACTCACCCCTTTCTTCCTTAAGGCAGCCAGGTGGGGCCAAAGGCTCCAGGACCTGTTGCCTCTGCAATCTCATATCTGGGACGCCTTCGGGTGCTGCTGAGGCAGAGCAGAATGTATGATGCACCATATGGTTTCCACAGGTCTGACAGACATCCACCTCTAGATGTGGCGTGGGGTGAGCAGGTCCAGCATCCGGCAGCTGCAGGGGGCCCAGGCCCTTTTGGAGGAAGGGCTTTGTGTCTCAGGTACCAGAAGAGCACAGTCAAAGCCCAAGGGAACAGTCAGGAGTGTGGGCGGGGCATGAGGTGGGGCTGGTGGTTGGGACAGGGGGAGGGGAAGGGAGCCCTGTATCTCCTCCTCCACTGAGTATTTCATCTTTGGGCTGATTTACCGTCTTTTTAGTAGTGTCCAACCTAACTGCTCAAAGCAAATTAAAGCTTTGTCATTTTGAAAGACTTAATATGAAAACGTTCAATTATAATCAAAGTTCACTCACATATCATAAAAAGGTTACGTATGTCAATGAAAGAAAACGAAGAACTACTGGCTTTTTAAGACAATTTCAACTGTTTAAAAAAATTTTTAATTATAATAGTGGCTTTAAATTTATTACCCCCCTGTCTGTACAGTTTCTCATCTGAAGGTTATTATCAAAAGTTTGAAGAGATCATTATACAAACATCTTTATTGCTTAATATGTATGGTAGCTGTTACAACAAAACCACATGGAAAAAAGTTATGCTCATGAAATTAGGCTCAAGTTCCTCTTAACTTTAAAAATATCTTATTTGAAGCTTTATCAAATTCAATATTTCATTATCTTCCTGGACTACTTTGCATTTTATTGTTATAATTTAAGAAAATGAAGCATACCTTTTCACCAAGCCACATTTAGGTATCTCCCAATTTATTCCAGTTTATCCCAGTATTCTCTAAAAATATTGTATTTTACATGAAAAAGACTGTATTCATGTACATGTATTTTACATGACAAGACTTATATGAAAAAGACTGGAAAGTGTGTCCTATGTTATACTTGCTAGTATAGAACCCCATCTGCGGTTCCATTGGCCAATGCACTAGGTAATCTACCTGTGGTTAATCATTTTGTTTCCATGAGTAAATGAGGTCTGATTTCCTAACTACAGATTACAAACCCATCCATTATTGCTCCACCCTGGGAGTGGGGAAAGCCTCTTTAAGTAAACTGCCACCTGTTGCAACTAATTTTTAAAGAGCATTTTGTTGGCTGCAAACAGCTTCAGGAGAGCTGTTTTGTACTTTATAATGACTTATTGAATAACTCCACTCTGCTTGTGCACACTCTAGCTCAGGTGGCTTCTCATTGATCAGTTTAAACCTCACTTTGTTAGCACTCCTAAAAGACCAGGAGTGCTGTAGGCCCAAATAACATAGTCCTGACCAAGAAAAGTTCAAGGAGTCTGCAAACTTTTAGTTGTTCTCTCTCTTCAGTTTCTTCCAGTCACCAGATCCAATCTTTGTTAGAGTTTTAAAATGTTATGGAGTAACGCCTCCTCTTCACTTGCCCTGCCAGATGAAATCTGCTATTGCATAAGTCCTTAAAGAGCCAGAGAGAACCCTTCTAGAGCAACCAGCCCCGGAACATGCAGTTATGTTTGGGAGACCTCTATGTAGGAAGTTAGGGTAATAGTTCCCAAAAGATTAGGTGTGGTTTTAATGAGCTCATTCAAGAGGGTGGGAGTGGGAGTGGTTCCACGTTTCCATTTTTATAAAGATCAATCTTTGTTGCTGTAAGACAACAGATCATGGAGAGACGTTTCTCAGTTACTGTTAGAGGTAACAACCTAGCCAACCAGGTTTCCAGAGAAAAAGCTAAGACTGGGATAATCTGCTCTTGAACTAGGACCAAATCCCATGGAGTCAGTGTCCAGGCCAGGGGGGCCTTCTCCTCCCAACCTGGGTGCATGCTTCCCTTGCCCAGTCAGAGCCTCAGGTTGGTCCAAGGAGAACTACCTCCCTCCAAAACCAGAAAGGCCCAGTACCCAAGAAGTGTTCCTCCTCCAGGCACCTGGGACCCATCCACCACCTGGGACTCCCTGGAGAGTTCCAGGGGATGGTACACATCCCATGTCATTCATTTCATTTCACAGCACTCTAATATTTAAAATAATACTGGGGGATAATTTAGTGCCTAGTTAGTCATTCAGTCCTTACCCTTTTATTTGCTAGTTAGGCTTACATTTACCTATTGGCTCAGGTGACTGTCAATCATTTTGCTATTATCAGCATCGGTGCTGATCTGAAGCAGAAAGAAATGATGGGAGTTAAGGTCCTACAAGGAGGGCCTTGCTTCTTACCTCAGCTAGCCCAAGTCTGCCAGCAATTCTCCTATTACTTCCTCGGGTGGGAGTAATAGTTCACTTTCCACAGGAGAAACGTGGAGAGCTCTAGGGCGAGTCTAATGCAGTTTTGAACAAGCTTGGCTGCTGGACAGGGCAGGGCGTGGGCTCAGAGTCGTGGGGGTGTATGAATCTGGACGCTGCCTGGCACACCCAGAGTCTGGGTGGGTAAGAAGGAGGGAATGTCTGCCTAACATTATCTCTCCTCCTCCTCTGGGCAGTCTTGCAAAACGTCTGGCTCATAGTAGGTGCTTGCTACTAAGGCAGTATTGGGGGACGTAGAGGTTTCGGGGTGAGGATGGGCTGCATCTCAGTAGATATTGGGAATGCCTCCCCAAGTAGATTTCCTGGAGAGGGGTGCTATTTCCCTAGAATTCTCTTCTGGCTTCACCTGGACTAAATGCTTCCACTCAAGAAGGAAGAACGTTATAAATGAACTTCAAACTATTTTCCAAGCAGGACAGAGAATCCCCGCGGCTGGGGTTAGGAGGAGATCAGTTGACACACTTCGTAACGAGGCAGTGTCACAAAATAACAAGGTCCAATAAAGAACAAAACCAGGTTTCGCTGGCGGAGTACACCAGCCCCCCTCCAGGTGCTCGCCCCTCAGGTTCCCGCCTAGCCTGCGGCAGCCTCTCCAGAATCTTTAAACCCGAGTGCGTGGTGAGGACCACGGATAGTGGCACTCTGTGTGTGTAGATCTAGACCAGAATCTGGGACCGGTTTGAGAAGGCCAGACGCTCACTGTGCCTCCTGCAGCCCTGCAGAGACAGCACGCCGCGTCTCTGTCCCCTAGTGGCGTGGTGGCGCGGGAAAGGGCCGGGCCTGGGGCACCTGAGTAGCGCCGAGGGCGCGAGCGCATTAGGAAATACGATCTTTCTCCGGGGACAGGGAAGGGGTGCGGAGACACGGTAGTTCTTTCCAACTCCGCCATTGGGGCGCCCTCTACCACCAGGTTTTCCGGTCCCTAGGTCCAAAGGAAAATTCAAAGGTGTTCCAGGCCCTCGACTACTTTTCCGGCTCCGATAGTGGGGCGATCCCGACGCCAGCGCTCTGCCTAGTCCCCTCCCGGGGCGGCGCTCGCTCCTCCCTCATCTCGCCTTCAGCTCCGCCCGGGTGCCCCGAGGGCAGACGGGGGGGGGGGGGAGGACGGAATTTCCCAGCGCGGGGGCTCCGGCTTCCCCGCAATTCTTTCTGTTTACGGAGAGAAAGGGGAAATGGAAAAGGCGGGGAGGCGGCGGCTAGTGTCCGCGGCGCCACCCTTCGACCGGCTCAGACGCCGTGAGTCAGGGGCCGACGAGGGTGGCCCGGGCTCGCTCGTCCGCTCTGGTCGGGACGACGCGCCACGCTCTGGGGCCTGTCGCCCTGGCTCCAGCCTCTGCCACTGCTGGACCTTGGGGCCCGGGCGCGCCGGGCTCGGGAGGGCCAGCCGCCCGCTACACGCCGAGCTGTTGCGGGACCGCAGCTGTACGGCCTGCGGGGCGAGCGGAGGCCGCAGGTAACCCAGAGTTCGGGGGCTCAGGGGTGTCTTTCAGGTCTCAGCCCTCCTGGGTGCTGAAAGGGAGGGTGCCCCCGGCAGGGGGGAGACTCCGGGGTTCGAGAGGGTGGGGGCGTGCGGGCCGCCCGCTAGGCTGCGCTTCCGTCCTTCGTGCGGGTCGCGGCTGCTGCCAGCACAGCTGGAAAGCACCTTGCGCAAGGGTCTCACGCGGTGTGGACTCGCGACTCCGCCCCCTTCCTCCTCCTTCCTGGATCCCCAGCGCACCAGCAGTGCTGGGCCGGGCAGTGCGCGGGGAAGCAGGGACCCGTGTCACCGGGTACGCCGCCGGGGCGGCTGCACTCTCCCTGCCATCACCGGGTGAGTGCACCTCAGAGGCTGGGGGTCCCGCTGCCGCTTTCCTAAATGGTGGGCGCTTTTATAATTTACGAACCCTATAAAAACCTTCTTAGCCGTGAGGAATTGGAGGAAGAGGGTGGTGGTGGGTATGGGGGGGGGGGAGGTGGGGGTAAGGGGTGGTGGTGGTGATGGCAGAGCAGAGAGCCTTTTGAATAGCTGAAACTTAATTTCATGCTTATAACCCAGACGCTGTTCTGTGACTAAAGGGTGATTATAGCAGAACACAAATGCTGGGCTTTTGGTCTGAGAATATTAGAGGAGAAAAAGTTATTTCACAGACGTTTCCCTGTGGTAATGCGATATCAAGACTCCGGAATTCTTTTACCGGTAGTTCTAGGTGGAGAACAGGCTTAGAAGGCAGCGCCCCGTGCACTGAGCTTGTCCCAGAAGTTTACAGGGAAGGCCACGAGCTGTCTTTAAGAGAAACTTTGCAATGCCGGTATTTCACTTTTGGAAAGACAAACTTTGATCCAGAATACAGTACTCCTGATAAGAACAGGGAAAGAAACACGAATACAGCTGATTTACCTATCTGTGGCCTGAGTCTTATGTATTTGCCAAGTAGAAAATTAATCTGATTTCAGCAGATACCACCGCCCCCACAACTTTGATGGATTGAGTCTGTGTGCACTACTTCTGGCAGATGACCCTTAAGAACTTTGTCCCATAAGGAAAGTGTGATGGTCGTGGCATCTGGAGGTTTTGAAGCAGAGTGGCTGTGCTGCTATACAGCTAGAGTACATCCTTGTGGGGCTTTTTGAAAACACAAAATATGATAAGAGATGTGCCCCGAGGGGCAATGTACTGTTTTGGGAGAAAAATCTTTTGGGTGGGAAGTAACACAGGCATGATCATCTTTTGTTAGGCAGAAACTGATGCCTGTGATGTTGGCCATTTTCATTCAGACTTGCTCGGAAACTCAAATTTTGTTTGTGTAGATGGAAGTAGCAAAGCATATGACATTGATGTTTAGGAATAGGATTTCCTCTTGGTTTTATTGCTGATTTCTGAAATAATTTGAAGCAAATAGTTTTGACTGTGTTTGCCCATCTCTCCATTTCTAAAATTGGCATAGTCGTTTTGTTAAGAAGTAGGAATTTTATGAGGATTTTTATTGTAAACTGCATGTGGAAGGGTCTTTATTGCTAAAGTAGAATATAATCCACACTTTTTGCAATCTACACTTTTTCTACTGGGTACTGATAGTGAATAACTCAGAAATCATTAGCATATTGTTTACTTAGGCTTGAAAGTACTGAGGCTCTTTGCAGGGGCATTTAGTGGGCAGACTGGTTGGTCATCAAGGTTGCTTCAGGAGCACTGCTTTGCCTGAGAGGAGCCCTGCGTTGCTAAGGAATTATGCAGGGCTCTGAAGACTGTCTCAGTCCTCCACCTCCCCTGCCTTCCTTCCCTGCCTCCCTTCCTCCCCCATCCCCCTCGTGCCCTGCCCCACAGCACAGTTTAGGGGTATGTGTATTGAACCTCTTACTTAGATTTTACATATTAATACTTGAGACTTGCTGCAGGATTTAAAAACCATAACCTGTCTTTCCTCTCTGGGTCAGCTGACTGACTAGTAAACTATATAGACTTTTTCCTCTCCTTCTTGAGTCATATTACTACTGGGAAGTTGTTTGCTCTCTAGTCAGCCATTTGATAATTAAGTCCAGCAGCCTTGGAACTTTCCAGCCAGTGGGGTCCTAAATCAGGCTATTTTTGTTTTAACTTCTGTTTTTCAGTAAATTCTACAAGTAGAAACTGCAACTAAATGGCTCGATGAAACCTAAGTCAATGTTCCTCCCTTACCATGAGACATTCCTTTCATAACTGAACACTTCAAGAGCTTGAATCTCAATCTCTCTCAAAAGTGTACAAGATCTCTGAGAGGGAGCTGTCTTTGCTCTCTAGTTGTAACTGTAGTGATAACAGCCATCAAAGCATTTCATAGGTTTCTGCCTTTTTTCTTTGTCTCTTGTTGTAGATACAATCTTTAAAACCCTACTGTGTCAAGAAGCCGGGGGAATAGGTAGCCACATTTCATTTGCAGATAAGAAAGGAGGCCTAATGCAGTATCTGCAAAGGCAGGTGTCTGACTCAGTCTTTGTCTCTTTTATGCACACAATAGCAACTACAAATGACACAGCTTATTTACTGTGCACAAGACACTGCACTGAGCATCTTATGTACATGAACTCCTTTAATCCTTACAACCACCCTATGAGGTAGGTGCTGTTATGATTCCATTTAACAGACGGGAGAAGTTGAGGTGCAGAGAGGCTAAGGTACTTGTCCAAGATCATGCAGCTAGTAAAAAACGGTCCAAGATTTGATCCCAAGAAGTGTTGAGTCTAGATGGGATGTCAGACTGCAGGATGCTAGATTGCTTGCTTGAGACGCAATTCATACATCAGAAAATGAATGTCAAGTACATTAAGGACACTGAATGACGTGGTTCTTCTCGCAAATGAAATTCACTCAGAGGCCAGTGGCTGGACGGTGAGTTGCTGGATGTTCTGAGGTGGAACATTTCCTGGAGCCTCCTACTGGGGCTCCAGGTTGATCAAAGCCTTGGCTTTTAGCACTGACTGTTGAATGTGTTAAAGATGTGTGCTTTTAAGGACCTAAAACATCTTTCAGGATGTGCTTTCAGGAGCACAATAGTTTAAGTAGACATACATGCCTCCAAATTCTCTTAGGTCTCTTAAATTTTTTTTATCTTTAATTCTTTGGACTATAGTTCTGAAATCCTGAGCATCATTTTTCATCCTTGGTTTTCCCTTCTTTTTCTCACTTACAAGTCCCGAGGTTTAGCCCCTGATTTATATATAAGAACTGAAATACAATTGTGGCTAATGTAGTTAGTTGGCCTTCCTTATGATAGTAAGTAATTGGATCTTGCTTATGGTAGATTTGGCTTTCCTGGCCTCTTTCTAAGGCCACAACTTTTAGAAAGTCATTGATCTTATGTTAAATTAACCTTCTTGGAACCTTGAGATGTATGTTTTGTACTATAAAAACTTCTGGTCTCAAGAGAGGACAGCTGATTCACAGGTTAAATGAATCTTCCCCTTTCTCATACTCATTGCTGGCGGAAGGAGGATTTGAGGCTGTCCCCTGTCTAAACGTTTAACTCATTTGCATCAGAATTATTCCTGAACCTTGCTCTAGCATCATCAGTTTGCTTAAATTCAAATCCATTTTACATGCTTCTGTCTTCAGGACCGGAATTTTATGTGCCAAGTTAGCTCCTAAATTTGGCAAAGTATTTCTTTTGCTTCAAAGGCACCCAAGGCAGAGAAGCCACAGAGACCCATATGGGGAGGGTTGCCCCCTTGAGGGAGCAGCATGGTTGGAAGCTCAAGATTCCTGAGCTGCTCTTATTCGTGTTTATGTTTAGTGAAAGTTTGTTTACAGTGTCTATGGCTGCTGCCACCAACTCAGCCAGTAAGTGAGTAAGGAGTAAGTCGTCTGGATCTCAGGTTTCCCCTCTGCAAAGTGAGCAGGATGGACTAAATGTTATCTAAGGTCTCTTCACTGTCTGTCAACTTGAATTCACACACCCTGTAGACACAGAGACCTCATTTTTTAAACAAAGGCATTTAGAAGCCCAGTCGTTTTATGTCAGTTTCCCATTGATTTCAAATACAAATACAAATATAGTAAACATAGTATTTGTGTTTTCTTTTGCAGACTCTCTAGACAGTACCACAGTAATGGAGTACATGAGCACTGGAAGTGACAATAAAGAAGAAATCGATTTATTAATTAAACATTTGAACGTGTCCGATGTAATAGACATTATGGAAAATCTTTACGCCAGTGAAGAGCCCGCGGTTTATGAACCCAATCTAAGGACCATGTGTCAAGACAGTAATCAAAACGAGGAGCGTTCAGAGTCCCTGCTGCTCAGTGGCCAAGAAGTACCTTTGTTGTCATCCGTCAGATATGGAACCGTCGAGGATTTGCTTGCTTTTGCAAACCATATATCCAATGCCACAAAACATTTTTATGGACACCGACGACAAGAATCTGGGATTTTGTTAAATATGGTATGTTTTTTCCTGATCAGTTGAGTGCTGTGTGTTCAACTTTACCCCTGCAGCTTCATTTAATGCAGAGTGGCCTTTGAACTTGGTTTAGACTGGCTGCCAGGTATGATTTTTTAAAATGTAGTGTCTGTAAGAATCACCTTCATGTTTACCATGTAAATAGAGTCTTCTTTAAAAGTTCCATTTAAAGAATTTTAGTAGTAATTCTCCAAATGGGGAAGGAAGAAGAATGTATTTTAATTTAATAATTCATAGAAAGCTCGCTCATCAATTAGGCAGAAGAGAAAGGCTTAATGAGAATCCTTCATCTGAGAGGGGAATAAAGACTTTGCCTTTAATTAATATTTTTGAAAGCTGATTTCTTTGCTCCTCTCTTGTCGCATTTGGAAATGTTACAATATCACTACTGGCTAAATTCAATTTTTGCAGAAATGTAATCTGTAAGCAGTAAATAGCTATCTGCAGATTCACTCTCTTTAATTGGCAAAGTATGAATGACAAATGACATATGTGCTTAGTCATCCCAAGTATGCAAATAATCCAAAATATCGTGACAACATTTTGTTGCCACGGTAGGAGATCAGGTGATGTGCTTAGGATGTGTTTGAGAGTCTCTCCATCTCTTAGTATGTCAAAGGTGAGCACAGGTGAGGTGCTGGCTAAAGGTGATCTAATTTTTTAAAAAGAACAATTTATGAAGGAGTAGGTGGTAACTTGCAAAACATGTTTCTCCATGAAAGTGACTCCCTTGCCTTTGGTGCATCTAAATAGCACAATGGCTAATGTGGAAAGAAGGTCAGTGCTAAACAGTAAAAAGTTTGGACAAAGTACTTAATTATTTTGGTTTTTTTGCATACCACATTCACTCAATTCAAAACAACACAGTAATTTAGGTCAGCTATGTAGTGAGTTGTTTTGTTAGAAGCCAGTTGTGTACAGCTGGAGCTCAATTTGGAGCAAGGTTATGTTTTGCATAGTTGTATGACTTGCTTTGGTCTGGATCTACCAAACTGTACTTAATCCTTGACGAAGTACTTTACCTTGAGAATGTTACTTCTGTTTATACATGGGAAGTAAACATTTTCACTAGAAACAATACCTGATTTTCTTAGCTAAACTATAGCTGAAGGACGCTGGTTCAAAATAATATATATGTCTATAATGACAAACATAATTGTTAATGTATTTCTCTTTTCTTAAACATGTTTATTTGTTAAAATGGAAATTTTAAAGGAAAACATGCAGAATAGACAAATTATTCTTGTTTATAAATATGTAGAGACTTACGTATCTTTACCCTGGTCCATCAGACTGATGACTGATGGGTCATAGAACTTCATTGGGAATATAGAGAAGGGAATTCAGGGAAATTTAAGGAGTGCAAAGAAATAGCTTCCTAAAGGTTTTAGTAAAACAAAAACCAAACAACAAACAAAAAACTAAGACATTAAAAGGAAGTGAAAATTTTACATCAGCCAAGGGTAAGAGTGAAATGTTGTCAGTTCCTGCCGTGGAACCTGTGCTCTATAAATGAACAAAGGCAAATTTAGGAGAAAATTTAAGAATAGCACACATCATAAGGCAGAGATCTTGAAAACTTCAAAAAGCTTTTTATTTTAAAAATGATCAAGAATATCAAATATAAAGAAGACTTAAAAACAGAACAGAATAACAAGAAAACCTTAAAATCCCCAGGACAAATCAGCCCAGTGACTGATGACTCTGAGGGGCATAGCTGACTTCCCGTCACTGACTTTAAGGATCAGATACATCTCTGCGACTGCTGATAACCTCATGCAGCTCTGTGTTTCATATATAATGGCATGGGAATTATATCTTTTCATCCCTGATCATAGCTAGTCGGAGACAAGATGATACAGGAGGCAAGGTTTGCTTTGAGCTCCCTTTCATCCTCACACCGTGGTCTCCTTGGAACCATCCTGGGGTCCAGACCTTTCTCTTCCCATGATCCTCCTCCTAAAACCTTACCAAAACCTTTCTCTCCTGGGCTTCATTTGCTGCTCTCTGTCTCTCTGCTTTACAAAATGACAGCTGATTTTCTACCAAACGCGCTGATTCCATGCTGAAATCTCTCGCTGAACTGTATCTACATGTGGACCAGATGCTTTCATTTGAGTAGTTCATTTGCTCGACGTAGCTTGAATATCCACAGTGTATCAGGTGCTTGTGCAGGTGTTAGAGATACAGTATTGAAGAGTTTGTGCCCTCTGGTATCTTACTGCCTGGTGAATGCAGGAGACGAGTAAACAAGCAATTATAATACAGTGTGGAACGTGCCAAGACAACTAAGCTGTGATAGCTGTGGGACCAGTCAGGCAGGGTACTTCCCATAACCATGACGGTGGGTAGGGGGGACAGGAGATTGTCAGAGAGGCTTCCAAAGCGAGTTGATGGCCAAGTTATTGAGTGAGAGTCAGCCAGATGAAGCGGGTGGGGAGCACAGCGTGTTCCAAGTGAGGAGAATAGCATGTGCGAATGCCTGGAGGCCTAGGGACATGGTGTGTCCCAGGCAACCAACTACCCAAACACCTGTGGAGTTAATTAGTTAATTGGGGGGAAGACCAGGAATGACAAAGATATCCTGAAGCATAGGCATGTTAAATGGTGTTCTCTCTGTGTGCGTGCAAGTGTATGCTCTTTTCTTAAAAGTAATGTTACGTCAAGATTCCACCAACTTCCAGCAGGACCTGGGGAAGAAACTTTAGGAGACTAATGTAGGGATTGCTTTGTGTAAGAGTGCTACCAGTTATGTATAATCTAGACCAGTTCATAACCTGAGCTGGGGATGAACCCTTAAACCGGGTTCTGAACACTCAAATCTTTGGTGATTATACGGAGAGCTGAAGGGCCCAAAGGACTCACAGATGTGGGTGTGAAATGCCGCATGCTGTTTCTCAGGTTCGTCATTGAGTCAGCTTCTCAGGGTAGAAAACACCTTAAAGATACTGAGTCAAGCCCTCTGGCTAATGCTCGAATTACCACCTACATCATCTCCACTAATTGGTAGAGCATTTTGGTCTATGCTTGAAAATGTCCTCTAATGAAGAGTTCATCACGTAGTGGGACATTTAATTTCATATTTGGCCAATTCTGATTATAAGAGAGTCCTTTATATAAAACTAAAATCTATCTCTGACTCTTCTTAGTCCTATTTCTACTCTTTGACCATCAAAAGGTAAATACGATGAGTCGTGGTAAGGACTGAAGGGCCCATGAATTAAAGTGCTTTGGTATTTATCTCAGCTCTGAAATGGATTAGCCGTGTGACCTTGGGCTAGTTATCACACCCCTCTATGTCTCAGTTTACTCATCTGTAAAATGGGTAACATGATTGCACTTACTCGGCAGGTTGTTGTTTGGAACAAATGCATGTGCACGTGACCTATTTACGCATAGTGTTGAAAGAATGCAAGCCGTTGCAGTAGTTGTTTTATATATTTGTTACTCTCCTTCTTTACAACGTTCCTGCCAATATTTTAAAAATTGCATGCTCTCCACATCTTCTCTCCTCTTTCACAAATACTTCTAATTGTGCCTGCTACTTCTCTTATATTGTAATGCTAACTCCCATCATCACCTGGGTAGCGCTCTCTGAACTCTGGCCTGTGTCATGCCCGTCTTACAGCCCAGCACTTCCACATACGGTCCATTTGTTGTGTGGCCAGCAGAGTAACACAGGGCCAGCTTTGACTCTGTTCTGGATATAATACTCTTTTAACGTAGCCCAAGGTCACATCCATTTCATAGCAGCCATATCGCACAGGTCCCTTATGGAATTTAGTTTTACTGAAACACCTTAGGAGTTTTCTGAAGTGTTTGCTGTTCGTGGGCCCAGTGTTGTTCAGTATCTGTGACAGTGATCTGGATGAAGAAATCGAAACATGCTTCTAGTGTCTGTACTTGAAAATGGCTTTTGATAAGTGGAAGAATTGGCAGAGATAAGCAACACAGAGATGCACGGGTTTATTTGGTAGGGCCCTTACAAAGAAGAAGAAGAAGAGGGAAAAAACATCTCAAACCCAAATAAGGGAAGGTCTAGGGCAACGGGAAGAACCAGGGACTGCGCAGAACTGCAGATTGGTCAGCTCTTGCGTATTACACTGGACAGTTAGGGACTGTCATCACAGGTAGCCATGGAGAACTTCTGGGGCATTAAGGGGGGGTGTCCCCTGAATGCAGGAAATTGAAAAAGGGGGTAACAGTATTTGCAGGGTTTGATCAAAAGAGGAGAAGGCTAAGGTGTGCTCAGCGACATGTAAATGTAGGCTTTTAATAACTGGGTTTTGAGCATGGCTCAGCTTTAATTATAGCCTTCTGGAAGATAAAAGGCTCTTATGCGAAGAATAAGGGTGGTGGCTTTGGGGTCAGACAGCCCTGAGTTTGAATCCTGACTCTGTCACTCACTATGGAGTTACTTAGCTTCTTGAAGCCAGTTTCCACATCTGTAAAATAGAGATATAAATAGTACTTACCACGTAGGTTTGTTGTGAGACTTTGATGAGATAATGTGTTAAAGTACTGAGGACAGTGCCTGGCCCATAATTAGCACTCCGTACATGGCTGCTATTTTTATTCTTCATCCTTTTGGATAAAATAAGAGGACATTGGCTCACACTGTATTATAACAAGTTTTGGTTAAACAAAAGTAAAACTTTCATTGACCGTGAGTTAAACACGGAAGTGGATAACTGAGAGACTACAGTGCAATCGGATCTATAAATATTTAATAACAAGAAAGAGGCAATAGTCAAGTACAGTTGCATGCAGTGGGCATAGTTCTATGTACATGTGCAAAGGCAATAAATTCATCGCGTTCTTAGCATGCTGTAAAAAGAGACCTCCAGTAACTTGAGGTGACACACTTCTTGAAAGGAGGTCATATTTCAAACTAGGCAAGCCTGTGGTCTGTACTTGTTCATTTTCTCTCTAGGGCTCTGTTGGCATAGGATCCTGCACAGAGGGAGCGCTCAGTGAATATTTAACTTTTAAATTTAGTGACCTCACGGTTCCGAGTATTAGAATTGTTCTCTATTTCATTTCCTGACTAATAGTGAGCACATCTGTTTGTGGGGTGTGTAGCTAAGATGAGCAAGAATGAATACGGAATGAATAACCCTTACCGGTACGAGAACCATTCCTGTAGCTGAGGCCTGTGAAGAGCCCCCTCCATCTGCAGATGAACCTTTTCCCACGTGGCCCATAGTCCTTCGTCTGTACTTGAAATAACTTGATGTCACGTTGATCGTTTCATAATTCCCAAATTCATAGTCTGAGGTCATATTATTACTAATTACATTTAGGAAAAACTTGTCTGTTTGACTCTTTATCCCTTGAAAGAACACTGGAAACGTTCTTTCAAGTGGGCTGCCTTACTTATTAATTTGTTTTAATTTTAATGGTTTCACTTTTAAATGTTTTACTCTTTAAAAACTGAGATAGAATTTATATGCAGTAAGACACACAGATCTTAACTATACAGTTTGATGAGTTTCGACAACTGCTATCAGGGTACATCTCTTAATTTTTGAGTTGACTGGTTTTGAAATCTATTCTGAGTGCTTGCTCATGAACTCTTGGAGATCAGGGGTGATCTGCCTCTGGTTCATAGCTGCCCCCTCAGCACCAAACACAGTGCTTTGCACACACTACCCACTCCGTAAATATTAAATGAGTAAGTAGATGAGAAATAATTCTGCCCTTACTTTATTTAGGTAGCATTGTCAACTCATAGGTCTGGCATAACACGTTGTTTTTCAGAATCCTCCGTGATCATTAGTTTATTTCCACACTCTCTCTGTATGCCTCATGTGTGAGTAACAGCTATGTGGACTAACAGGTTAGCACATTTTAGCTGGAAACAAGTCAACATTTAGGCACAGTTTATACTTAGGCAATTTTTATTCTCAGCCTCTTGGTCACAGTCGTCATGGTCCCTGAGATAAATCATTTTTAAAGTTCTATTTGGCAATTAATGACTCCTGAGTAGATGGCAATCTGATCAGGTCTGACTAGGGATGAACGTGTCTCTGTTACATGCTTTCTCTGTCTTGCTGAAACTCTAAATATAGTCTCTGTACACTGTTATGATTACACACAGTGACACTAATTTCAAACAATGTAGGAATGCAATCTAAAGTAACCAGTTTTATAGGGCGGGACGTAGGAAAGGATTTTGCTGGAATTCTCACCCTCCTTCATTTTTATACTGTTGTAGGTAATCACTCCCCAAAACGGACGCTATCAAATAGACTCTGATGTTCTCCTCATCCCATGGAAGCTGACATACAGGAATATCGGCTCCGATTTCATTCCTCGGGGGGCCTTTGGAAAAGTGTACTTAGCACAAGATATAAAGACGAAGAAAAGAATGGCATGTAAACTGGTATGTACTTTATAACCAGATAACCGTGCACTGAATGTTTGGCATTGTGGCATTTGTTTGTTTATTTGCATTACTCAAAGCATGTTAGTCTTTGACTGGATCTTGTGTAAGCATTCCTTGTCCAAAAGCTTCTGTGTTTTATGGATTTGCTTGCTACCTGTTCAGCTCCAAATCTTCCTAAGTGCATAGTTCATTTTAACCTAGTTTGCCCTGATAAAAAAGAAGGTGCTGCTTGGGACTGCGTCTTCCCTCTTTGGATGGGCTGGGATGGAAGGGCACGATTTTGCAGGATACTGCTTCTTTAATTCCACCCAGTGGGGAGGGGTCCAGGCAGGGAAGCAGAGCTGGGAAAGTTGCAAGGCTTCTCAGGACTGCTGATTAAAGGGCTGAATTTAAATACAACAATTACTGAAAAGACCCCATCTCTTGTTATTAAACAATCATTGTTGAGGTGCCCCCACTTTGGAAAACTGTTTAGCAGTGTCTACCTAAGCTGAACATGCACACGCCCAATGACCCAGCAGTTCCACTCGTGTATGTACACACCCAATAGGCATGTGCACTTGGTCACTGAAAGCTATGTGCTAGACTGTGCATAGCAGCATTATTTGTAATGGTCCCAAAGAGGAAAGTTTCCAGACGCTGAAATGTGGGATATTGATTCACACAATGGAATACAGAACAGCCAAGAAAATGAGTGATTTACAATGATAATAGTGTAGGTGAATCTCATAATCATTAGGTTGAGCCAAAACAGCCAGACACAAAATAAAATCTACAGTATGAGATTGCACTGATAAAGAGGCCTAAAACAGGCCAACCCACTCCATGCCGTTGGAAGTCAGGTCCGTGGGTACCCTTGAGGAGCAGCGCCTGGAGGGGGTCTGCGGGGGGTGTCTGGCTGCTGGGGGAGTTCTGTTTCTTGATCTAGATGGTGGTTACGTGGGTATGTTCATCTGATAACTCACTGAGTTTGATACTTAACCAGTTTTACACTTTTATGTCTGTCTTTAAAAGATGTTTTAAGTGCAGTACAATAAAATAAACTCACTTTTGATTTAAGAAAATAAAAAATAATTGCTGGCTATCGTCTCAATCTCTGTTATCATAATTAAAAGATCGATAACTTATTGGCCTCATTTGTTCTGTCATAAAGATTTGCTAGAGTGTCTGGTGTTAAAAAAAAAAAAAAGGAGGTGTCATGATAAGCTATTTGAAGCTTGCATTTAGAGGCGAGGTGTTCAAGTTCTTTTTAAAAATTCTGGTGATGTTTTCTGAAGATCTTAGCATCAAAGTGTCCTGTGTTTCAGTTTCATCAAAAAAGGCACGGGAGAATGGTTTTGTGGGCTTGTTTTTTTTTTGTTGCACTTGTAAATAATTTTTAAGCTTTATTTTTTTCTTGGAAAAACATACAAGATGGTTAACAACCCCAAACAGATTCAAAAGAGTGTAGGCTGAAGAATGAGATCCCTTTCCTTGAGGGAACTACTGTTAATAGATTCTCATGAATCCTTCCATAAAAACTCTGGACATATGAATGTATAGTTTAAAATATTTTGCAAGTAGGAACATAGCATATGTACTTCTGCATCTTGGTTTTTTTTTTTATCTAACTGTATTTTGGGGACATTCCACATTATCTGCACTGAGAGATTTGCTTCTTTCTTTATTAACGACTTGATTTTTCTATAGAATGGATGGCCCAGTGCTTATTTTAAATGCATTGTTAGAGCATGAGCTGTGGGTCCAAAGACATTATATTATTTCATGACAAGATATATTGAATATATGACCTAAAATCTAGGTGCCATAGAAATTACAGGTATAATAGATAAGAAATTATCTCTTGATTTAATGAATAATTCTGATTAGATTTCTACTTTCTAACTGAAAATAATAATTTGTGTTATTTTGTTTCTTTATTTCCTTATTTTGAGTTGTTTATCTAAAGCTGACATGTAAAGGCAAATCTGAAGTCAACATTATTTTAACTCAGCAGTGCAGTTTCATACAGATCAGAGTATCCTTGAGGGCATTTATTTGTCTTCTGGTTTGTGGGTTGACCTAAATTATAGTTGTCCCTGGATATCCCAGGGGAATTGGTTCCATGAACCCCCGAAGATACCAAATTCTTCAGATGCTCCAGTCCCTTAGTTGGCCCTCCATATCAAGGGATGCAGAACCTGCAGATACGGAGGGCAAACTGTTTATATGTTTTTCATTATCCTGGGGTTATTTAGAATCCTATTGGCATTTTTGTGTTCTAGATCCCAGTAGATCAATTTAAGCCATCCGATGTGGAAATCCAGGCTTGCTTCCGGCATGAGAACATCGCTGAATTATATGGCGCGGTCCTATGGGATGAAACTGTCCATCTCTTTATGGAAGCAGGCGAGGGAGGGTCTGTTCTGGAGAAACTGGAGAGCTGTGGACCAATGAGAGAATTTGAAATCATTTGGGTGACAAAGCATGTTCTCAAGGGACTTGATTTTCTACACTCAAAGAAAGTGATTCATCATGATATTAAACGTGAGTTATCTTTGAATATGTGCCTTTTTGACTTAAAGAAAACTAGTTAGACAGGGGGCAATGGGCTCTTCCCTTCATTCTGAAAATGGTCAGTGGCAGGGAGGGCACTTTGCACCCTCCTCCATAATGCTCCTGAAACACCTTTTAAAATCAAGTGGGGTCATTAGAGTTTTCAAAGTCATAAGGAAGGGTGATTATCCAATTGTGGAGTAGATTAGTGCCACACGTCTGTTAAGTACTGCGTATGCCCTTGTTAATAAGGCTTTTAAAATGCTAATTCACTGAAAAATACACACATACAACCACATATTTTGGAGAAACAAATAGCTTTTACATTTTGAACATCAATTTGGCAATAGTCCATTCAGCAAGCCTTCACTGACTGCTTTTGGGAGGAAGGGATGATGAGGAAATATGCAAGAGAGCCCCAGTATGAACCCGTAATACCTAATGATAAATTGGACTAGCAAAACTTTTACTGAGAAAAAAAAAGGGCATTTTACTTTGTTTTAGAAAGTGGCTTGATAATAATATGCTTATATCTTAGAATCTGAAACTCAAGCTTGTGAGCATTATTATATTTTCTAGCTTTATTGAGATATAATTGACATATAGCGTTGTGTAACTTTAAGGTATACAGTGTAATGATTTGATATGTGTATGTATTGCAAAATGATTAACACAATAAGGTTAGTTAACACATTCGTCACCTCACATAGTTATGTATATATATTTTTTTTGGTGGGGAGAACTTTTAACATCTACTCTTTCAGTAACTTTTCAATATACAATATGGTATTGTTAACTGTAGTCACTATACTATATGTTACATCCCCAGCACGCATTCATTTTATAACTGAAGTTTTCACGCTTTGACCACATTACCCATTTCTCCCACCCACTGGCCCTGGCAACCACCAATCTGTTCTCTGTTTCTATGAGTTCAGTGTTTTTTGACTTCTGGTATAAGTGAGATCGTACAGTATTTGTCTTTCTCTGTTGACTTGTTTCACTTAGCATAATGCCCTCAAGGTCTAGCGAGGTTGTCACAAATGGAACACGTTCCTTTTTTATGGCTGAATAATATTCCATTGTGCACACACATGTACATACACATATATCACATTTTCTTCATCTATTTATCTATCTATCAATGGATGCTGAGGTTGTCTCCATGTCTGGGCTGTTGTATCTTGAGCATTGTTATCTATGGCTACAATCATTTATATCCACATTGGCTGAATTCTTAACAGACCTGAAGTGATTTTCACTTAAATTCTCACCCAGATTCATCTTCCTCTTTTGAATATATTAGATCTGTCTCAATAGGGGAAGCATTTCCATCTATTCCGATTTGGGGCTCCTTGTTTTAGATAACGTTTTCGTTTTATGTATGGGTGTATGGACAATTTTTATACCAAAAATTTTTTCTCTCTTTATAGCTAGCAATATTGTTTTCATGTCCACAAAAGCTGTTTTGGTGGATTTTGGCCTGAGTGTTCAAATGACTGAAGATATCTATTTTCCTAAGGACCTCCGTGGAACAGAGGTAATCATATTCCCATAAGAATGGTCAATATCTTAAGAGCAAAATTTTTAAAAATGTGGTAGCGTTATTCCAGAAAGGACGCAGAAGGGGAGAAAAACCATTGCATTACATTATTGTCACTGGAACATTTAATGAGCTCTGGGCCAAGTACTCATTTAGCACTTTAAATGAATTATATTATTTAATCCTCACAACAATCCTGTTATTGGTAAATACTGTTATTGTAGGCAAATACTATCATGATTCCTATTTTACATAAGGAAATAAGGTTGAAGAGGTAAAAATAAAGTGCCCAAAGCTACTCAGCTAGTTATAGTTCTGGGACTTGAACCAGTTTTTTTCTGAATCTAAAGTCTAAGGTCTAACCACTGGGTAACTTTTTAACGTAACTGATATATATGTGTATATATATTTTCTTAGTATAACTAATATTACTGTTTTGGTTCAATTACAGACATAATTTGCATGATCATTAATACTATTTATTGAGAACTGACAACATTTTAGGCCTATCTTTAATCCTAGGGATCTTATAATAAACCTCAAGTTTGTGATAGCATAAATGAATGTTACTTGAAGATAGAAACTTGTTGTAATATTTAACTCATTTGTGAAGCAAAAAAAGCCAAATCAAAACAAAACTTTCCTGACTCTCAATGAGATTCAGAGAAATGCATTCATGGGCTTTCAAATAATATATATTTAATTTAACATTCCCATTATTAGGCTGAATAGTTGATTCATGTTGTGAGTATCTGTTGAGCATCTACTATATGGCCGGCTGTTGTGGGTATGAGGGATGGAAACTGGATAAGACCTCCAAGGATCCTGCCCTCAGTGGTACTTCAGCAGTCCCCACTCTTTGGTGAAAGGACCTAGGTCAAATGTACCTGAATTATTAAAAGGCCAATAGTTTAGTTCCCAGTTGGTTATCATGGGCAATGTGGTTGGATACAACTGGGAAGGTAAATGGGTGTAGACGCTGCCTCCCTGACCCATGTTCACGATGGTGGGTTCTAAACCTCAGCCTCCCAGCCCCAGCACTGGAGGTGCCCCTAGCAAATGGAGAAAAGGCAGATCAGTGCCTTTATGGCTGCATCTTCGGCACAAGCGTACCAGATCAGTGTTGGTGTTCAACCAAACAGTCTCACTGGTCGATGTATTGTACTGAACTCAATCACAGCTAAAAACAAGTATCTTCATTTCAAACCAAGATTCTGTGAGCCTTTTCTTAACTCTCTCAAAGCAAAGACTCTCCTGGGCAGCAGAATAAATCCTTGTTTTTTTTCTGATATTATTGCAGTTATTCTGGAAAATACTTGAGAGAGAATTCTTGATAGTCATCTTTCAGCACAATAATATTCAGAAGAGAAAACTGTAGACTTTTTTTTTTTAAGAATGCTTTAGTCCCCAGATCTTAAGAACACTTCACCAAAGCCCAAAATCTAGTAAGACTTAATGCTTATGTCATGTTTTCTTTGGAAAACGTTCAGCGTCTTTTGGCCTTAGTCAGAAGTTCAGATATGTGGCACGTTACCCTTTTTCCTGGAGCCAGTTTGAGAAACAGACTATTTATGGTATCAAAGATGGAAAATACCTTTTTCTTCCTGGCAGTGTGATCAAATTGAACATTTTGCAATGGCTGGAGAAAGACATGCCTTTTCTGGGATTCTCTAGCAGAAAAAAAAAAAGTATGCTTGAGTAAGAGATAATAGCATAGTGTTTACTCCTGAAAAGTATTTAGATGGAGTTATTTTACCAAATGTAAATTGCTTTTTATGAAGTGCTAAACTGGCTTTGGTGTTTATAGTTATAAACTCTTCTAGTCAACCTGCATTTACTGTCTGTGTGGTGCTCAGGAGCTGAAGTTTGATAATGAGCAAGGGTGTGAGGTGACCAGCGAAAGCTTTCAGCAAGCCTGTGTTTACTCCTAATACTAAAAGAGCCAATAAGATAGAATGAGTCAAAGTCAACCATGCAGACTTGCTTTCCATTAGAACTTGCTCACTTGGCTACTTCATAGCCATAGGTGATTTTTTGATCTCTGCCGTATAGCTCACCACTGCAGACAATGGTTACCTGTATTTGGTCTCTCTCAGCATTCACGCTCAGAGCATTAGACTGTAACCATATAACACATATACGGGGTTAATCTGGCATATGTTTAATCTATTGTTTTGGAATTACATGGTGCAGAGAAGGAATAAATAATGAATTTAAATGGCTAATCAGAATCACTTATATAGTGTGGGTGTTTTCAAAAAGTTTTTATTTTCTTCTGAGGCTGTGTTTGGTCTTACTTTATGTAAGTGAACATGTAATCATCACACGCGCGTGCGCACACACACACACACACACACACACACACACACACACACCGAGTCTCTTTCCCTTTCTAATAAATGTGTTGCGAGGAGAGGGCCTTGACCCTGACATGACGCCGAGGTTGCCATGCTCCAGTACCCATGCCTGAGGTCATGCAGCATGCAGAGAGCCTCACCTCGGACCCACCAGGCCTGTTTCAGGCCTGCAGTCAGCTAGCCAGCCCGCAGAGTCCTTGAACACCACGCCCTGCTGCCCTGGCTCTTAGGGAGCTTGAGGAAGCAGGATCTCTGAGCCAGGCAGCTCTGGGCGATCTGTCTGAGGTCAGCAGCCAGGTCACAGGGGGACAGGATTCTGCTGTCCCCAAATGTGCAGTCGCATAGAGCCTGCAGAGCCGTGTGCACGGCTGCTGTTGGTTCCACCAAGAGTAAATACTTTGCCTAATCTTATAGTGGTGGGCCTCTTCTCCTGGCAGGAAATCCCACCCACTGCTTTTATTGTGTAACTTTGTGATGAGATTTAGTACGAAAGTCCTTCAGGATCTGTGTTCTTCAGGGGAAGTTTGAGAACAAGGAGCTCACTTTAGCCTGTTTGCTGAAAGAGAGAGAGAGAGAGAGAGAGAGAGAGAGAGAGAGAGAGAGAACGCCGGCCCAGAAACAGAAGTATGTGGTAGGAAGAAGCTGAGCAGGGTTTGGATGGGGAAACTGGGCAATTTCCCCAGTTTTTGTAAGCCAGTTCTTACTTATTTACTCTGAAATGTATTCTGGGAACACTTACCCTCTCCTCCACATTCAAATAATAGACAGTATAAAATTTTTTTTAAATGAAACATTGCTAATTGGGACATTAACTACTATATGTCAGAACCAGCCATAAATACCAGTGTTTACTCTGTTTTTCTCTTTCTTTTTTATTTTTAGAAACAAACACTTTTTAGAGAAGCTGTTTCTAAAACTGGCCCTACTTTTCCAGCATTGCCTCATGAAACCAAATAGAACTTACACAATGCTAATATGGCCTTGAATATTTAATCAGTGAGCTACATGGGAGGTAGAAATAAGAAATAGTTCGTAGAAATGACTAATTAGGATCACTTTTACAATACTGTACTTTTTGAGCTTCTTCTAAGTTTTGGGTATTCATACCCTGTAGACTTCTGCCACCTTTTATCACTGCAGATAATTAGAAGTTTAGCAATTTAGTGACAAACAGTTGAAGAATATTTGTACTGTCCATTTAAATATGAAAGGAACTGGTGTTTTAGTAGAAACATTAAACATAAACATCTATCAGAACTTTGCAGACCTTTGATGAGTGGGGCTCCCAGGTGGGGTCTTGGCTGCAGGCCCTTTCCTGCCAGGCCTACTATGTGGTCAGTCTGTGGAAAAAGCATTCTTTGTCAGGCTGCAGGGACACCTTGGGCCAGAGCTGCCTGGCTCCTGAGGCTATTACTCTCCTCAGCTTCAGGGAACACAGTGGTGACATGCTCTTCTGAAGGGATGAAGTGTGCAGTAAATATGGTACTGGTGGATGAGTCAGCTTCCATAACTGAATTAGGGAAATGGAAATGCAGACAAATGTTTCCTGCTTCTTTTTCAGATTTACATGAGCCCAGAGGTGATCCTGTGCAGGGGCCATTCAACCAAAGCAGACATCTACAGCCTGGGGGCCACGCTCATCCACATGCAGACGGGTACCCCGCCCTGGGTGAAGCGCTACCCTCGTTCAGCCTATCCCTCCTACCTGTACATAGTAAGTGGGGGTCCACCAAAGCTGAGGGGGGGAGGGGAGTTCCAGCTGCTCAGGAGAGCTATTCTCCTTCCTGTAACACTCATACCTGAGGGGGATGATGGTGAACTAGTGACCCATGAGAGGCAGCCGAAGGTTCTTCCTACATGGAAGGAGCCCCATTCTCACAAAGAAGGCATTGCTATTTTAGTGGGAACTTACTGAAATATGTGTTGGGCATATATTATATGCTATTCTGTTAGATGTATAATAATAAAATGCCACTTAGTAGCATCAGAGTAGCATACATTTTTGAGCCAAGGCAGTTGTATATTTCTTTGAACACTTTAGAGAAAAAGATATTAGATTACAGGTCCCCACGCCAGCCTGGCACATAGTGAGACATGCCACTCTCATCTTACCATTGAGAGATTTAGGAGCAGATGCTTCCCTGTCATGGCACAGTAACCCATGGGCCACTGTTCAGATATAAAGCTGTCACTCTTTATTGAAACCTAGTATGTATCCTTGACTGCACTGAACCAAAAGATGGGTTTGACTCCGTGTTCTTAGGAAATTAAAGGGAAGCTTGTTTCAGGGTGTGAATGTATGAAGTGGATTTGCTGCAGGACATGGTGGGAAATAAATGACTTTCCAGATCTCGTTCCTAGAATACTTTTGTTGTTGAGGGTATGTTTTTATCTCATTGATGCTAAGAGGGCTGGTTTGTTGACAGATCCATAAGCAAGCGCCTCCATTAGAAGATATTGCGGACGACTGCAGTCCCGGCATCAGAGAGCTGATAGAGGCGGCCTTGGAGAGGAACCCTAATCACCGCCCCACGGCAGCAGACCTACTAAAACATGAGGCCCTGAACCCTCCCAGAGAGGACCAGCCCCGCTGTCAGAGTCTGGACTCTGCCCTCTTTGAGCGGAAGAGGCTGCTGAGTAGAAAAGAATTGGAACTTCCTGAGAACATTACAGGTACTGACACCCTACTGTGTGCACCTCCCCTCGCTTCCCTTCTTTTTTCTTTTTTTTTTTTTTCCTACATCAAACTTCTGATGGAGTTCATGAATGCATTTGGGGGAAAGAAAAAAATGAAGTGACTTCTTCAGTGCCATAAGTTGTTTGAGAATTTTCAGCAAGAATGTTAGCAAAAGCATTACAAAAAAAATAAATAAATTAGCATATTTACCAGCAAATCATAACAGGTTTTCAGTGCAGATGTAGGTAACACAGTCATTGAGAATTGTCTCTGACTTGCTTTTTTGCAAGAGAATATTATTTGCCTTTAAAAACAAATCAAGCATGACAGTTTTGCTGTTGGTAAAGACTGGGGTTCTATTTAATTCAGTTACAGTAAGCCACACCAGTCCTTGGTCAAAAACATCATGGCACTGCTTGCTCTACCCAAATAAAATATTGAGTTTGAAGTCAATTTGCATTTCTGTCTTCCTCTGCTTAAAATCTCTTGGTCAGCTATGACTCTTTTCTGTTTAGGAGAATTAGTATGCATTCCAGGAGCATTGAAGATGCTTAAAGAGGGGTTTCTATTTTTATTATTAAAATCTGTGACATTCTTATCCATTTAGGTCCAAACCCAGATTTGAAGCCTGGAATGCTTGTTTGTATTTCTGTGCTTCTTATCTGACAGTTCCGTATTGAAAGAGAACCATCTGGAATATTGGAAAATATGCCAGGATTTCTAGCTATTTCCTGCCATCATTGACTCTTTTTTGAACTCGTTTGTGTATGGCATATTACATAAACTAGCCCATAGCATTTAACTCTATATCTGTTTAATAAAACCGGAGCTTGAATGCTGTTTCATTAGGCCCAATGTACTTTTTTTTTTCCCCCAGAAGAAACAGGTATTTATTTTTAACACATTCTGTAGTCACTTATTTTATTTTTTTCAATGTTTCTCTTTTCAGATTCTTCATGCACAGGAAGCACTGAGGAATCTGAGATGCTAAAGAGACAACGTTCTCTCTACATAGACCTTGGAGCCCTGGCCGGCTACTTCAACCTTGTTCGGGGTCCACCAACACTAGAATATGGCTGATTGATGACATTGTTTGCTCTACATGAAGACTCAGCATTTATTTCCTGGAAGCTGTTTTTGCTGACTCTGCACAGGGCCTCTGTCTAGTGAATTGTGCCATTTTTTAGCTGGCAGTGTGGGCTCCCATGACTCATGAATGTGACTGCACACATGGCTCCTGTATGTTTAATTTGTGGAGCTGCCCTGGTACCCACAAGGTCTAAAGGTTCTCATTTCTCAGGTGGTGTGACTCGAAGGAAGTTAAGTCTTCCTTGATGGACCATTTCTGGTGACTGATTTCATTCACTGTGCACTTTGCTCAAAATGTTAAAAAAAATACCAATCACGAGGATAATATATTAGCCTAAAATTACTATTCTTGGTTCTACTTTACGTATGGGAACTGCATTTAACTCAGAATAGTTGTTTTGTGTATATTGGTGTATATTTTATGATAACTCTTTGAGCCTTTGTAGGGAGATTCTAATATAAATTAAAGTCATTATAGTTTGGGTGAATAGAACAACTTGAATATTGTAGCAATAAGCTGAACTAGTGTCTTAAAAATGGCTAACTGCTTAGTTAGGAGCCATCTGACAGTAGGCCACTAGTGACAGGTTCTGTTATGTTCCTATGGAAACATTTTGTACTGTACATGCTATGCTTAAAACATTTAAAACATGATGTTTTGAATGTGGATAAAACTGTGTAAACCACATATTTTCTGTACATCCCAAAGGATGAGAATGTGACCTTAATGAAAAATAGAAACTTTTGTCAATTCTTAATAATGCCACTTTTGTAATTCCTGTGACTCTATTTTCTTTTAAGCATTTGTATAATAAAATAGCATACTATGTATGTTTTATATCAAATGCCTTCATGAATCTTTCTTACACACACATATATATTTATATTTTTAACATTGTAAAGTATGTGAATATTCCTACTTAAAGTATGTTTTTACATCATGCAAATGAAACCAACACTTTTATCCAGTGTGACTGGTCAAATCAACAGAATAAATTCAGTATTTTGCCTTAATTATTGTGAAGAGTATGATTCTCAGTCCCAATTAGGGGTAGGCTCTCGGGTTGGAATATAGGTTAGAGGGTAACACGTATCATGAGGAGGCAGAAAAACCTGAGAGCTTTGCAATATGTGTATTCCTGTTCTATTGCTGTTGTATCAAACAATTGTAATCTGGGTTGGGTTGTGTCCCTTCTGTACAGTGCGATAGAAAAATCATTGTGAGCTACTTGTTTGGGCTAAGTGTGGTTCTATTTGCTATCTTGTTTTTCTACATTTATACTTCCTTGGAATCTATGTTTGCATGCTCTGGTCCTATTAGTATTGGCAAATTAATAACTAAGTTACCTTTGTGTAAGGTGAATTTCAATTACATCCACCAAATTCTAATGAAAACTGTTGAATGGGAGTCTGATGTCATTGACTGAGTGAATAGTATTCCACAGTTTCACATGTGTTATGGAAAACACTACAGCCCTGTGATCTTCACAACACACACTTGAAAGATGCATTGCTACCTCCGGTTTGTTTCAGAGGGACGAACTGAAGCATGGTAATTTTATGTTCAAGATCACAAAGCAAGTAAAGAAGCAGAGCTGGTATTTGAAACCAGGCCTTTCTGACGCCATTGCTCGTGTTCTTTCTCGTACTATGCCGACGTAAGCGATAGACCATCATACATGATAGATCACCTCACTGCATAGTGCTCCCGCTGGGATTCAGGTCACTAGATAAGGGCAGAGGTGGATTTACCGTGAAGCTAATGAAGCTTCTTCCTCAGGGATCCTCACTTGCATGAGGCCCGGTGCCTACTTTTGTATTATTTCTCTCTGGTCAGGCCTAATAAAACCTGGATCTGAGTCAAGGTATAAAACTTGATGATTTTCACAAAAAGTGTAAACAGTCAATATGAACTGAGTTCTAGTTAACAAATTCTACTTAGAGAAAAACATTTCTGTCACGTGGGGCAGCCTGTGGGGTCTCTGCTCCCGCTCCCCACATAAGAACTCAGGATATGGTGAGGCCCAAAAGGAACACCCACGGAGCCACAGGTAGGGGAGTCATACCACTATGGTCTCACTGGAGGCTGGATTCACATGACATGCAACCTGCGGTCCGCTTTTTTGCCAACTGACCGACTCTCGACTCAACTCCTCAGCGCAGCCTTGGCAGTTATATTAGTGGCCAATGGCTCAAGGGTTACAGCTGACGGCCATCTACTATCCGAGCCAGCACCCTTCTCCTGAGGCCGAGCCTGGAAACTGCTCTCTCAGGCTCTGTCCCCACAATTTCTTTGAAATAAATTGGAGCTCTTGTGGAGAGAATTAGGGATGTTTGTTTTCCAAGTGGTTATTCACAGTGGTAGTGGCTGAGAAAGTGGCCATGAGCTCTGAGGGTATGTTTAGGGCTGGTCCTGTGCCCTGAGCACTTGCTGACCTGAGAGGCCAAGAGTTGCAGCTTGCAAGGGGTCACCTGCTGGAGAACTAGCTTAAGACAAGCAATGAGGCCCTGAGTGGGTTCTGAATGTGGATAAAGCTCACCTGCTTCTCACCTCCATCATTCACCTCCTGCTGAGAAGATGAGCAGTAGGGCTGCCAGGCTTCAGTGTATCTAGGACACAATAATCACATCCTGAACCTTATTTTGCTTCAGGCAACAAGGTTTCTGATCACGTGGTGGCGTTGGGATGCATATGGAAGACAGGTGGGACCTTTCCAAACTGAACCTCAGAGAACATTTGGTCTCAGACCTTGTTAAATACGTATGGAGACCTGCTTGCTTATTGAAGGTCTCAACACCAATCTAGAGTGTCTTCTTATTGTCACAACTCCCCTTGTGTTTGCCTGGAGATCTGCAAAATAGTCTGAAACATGATGAAGACCATATACCAGCAATTTGCTGGAGCCAGTGGGTATTTGCACAGCGTTGGAGAGATGGTTCCCATCTGGGCATCAGCCATTGCATCTTTGTCCCTCACATTGTTTCCACCAGCTGTCTGCCATGTCACTGAGCACTGCAGTGACATCAGAGGGACCGATTTCTGTCGGCCCCTTGTGTTCCCCTCTGGTGCATGCCCATTGTCACTGACTGAAGCCAACTGATCTTTTGTTGGTAGCAAATTTTTCTGTGGTGTAACTCAATAGGAAAGCCAGTGTTTTCTAGAGGGCCCAGGGAATTCTTTTTCGTGGTTTGCAACGTGATTGGGAATAAAGGTAGCTTGATGCCATGGGTCCAGGGCCAAGCCCTGTGGGCCATGAGGAGGGAAAGCACCCAGTGGGAGCAGGGTATTTAGTGAAAGGTTGAAGCCTTTTGGGGACCTACTCTGGGCAAAGAACTGTGCTGGTCCCTGCAGGGGAAACAAGTAGGAGAGGGTCCTAGCCCCTCTTCCTTACTCATCCCCTGCTAAAAGGAAAGCACATTCCATTTCGGAATTATTTGAAGGTTCTTTGTTTTAATATATGTCTCTGTTTCCAAAAAGACCTATTGGACAAGAAATTACCTTTTGCCTGTGAGCTAGACTTTTTTTTTTTTTAAACAGATCAGGCATTTAATTAGGTCTTTCGTAATAAATTTACAACACCAGTTTTTGAGGATAAAGCCCATTTGTGAGAGCAAACACGGAGCGCAGGTAGCCCTGGACCTGAGGAACAGCTTTGATTTTTGGCAAAATTTGAGAGTCCACGGCTTTCTGACCAACTTTGTGCTGCTCTGTTATCCCGTATTTCTCTTTCTCTGTGTCGAAGATCTCCCCCTCCTGGTGTCTGAGCTTGCATGGCTTCTTTTGGAAGTAAACATCAGTGACACGTTTGGGGATTTTCACACCACTGATACCAATTTTGGTGGAGGTGGCGATGACAAATTTCTGGTGTGTTCTATGCAGAGGAACTCGATTAAGGCACAGAGGTCCAGTCACAAGTCCCAAGCCACTTCCAGAAGTGCTCAGCTGCTTTCAGAAAAGCAGCCTCTTGCCTCTGTGACGCCCAGGGGGGCGATCAGAATAGTCCCTGGAGTGATGTGGGCCCCAGGTTTTCTCACCTGCTGCCTGAAGGGTTTCTTGCCGTGGCTCAGCAGCTTTCGAGGCACATCTTCCATAGGATCGTATCCAGGCATTTTACAAAGTTTAACCACTTAAGGGCCACCATGCTTGTCTCTAGCTGGTTTTGTGGCAGTAACAAGAATCTTCTCCTTTTTCTTTCAATCCTGGATTTAGCTGCTGAAAACTTCCTTTAGGGAACACAGCCGATCAGGAGCATCTGCCAATCCCTCTGACCAGGACAGAGTTTCAGCTGCAGCGGGGCTTCCCCTTCCTATGCATTTTGGCCGTGAGGTTACCCTTCTTGAATCAGCATCAGCCTGCTTGGCTTCAGGTTTCTTCTTCTTAGTGTCCGGATTCTCCGCTTTATCACCCACCATCTTGCAAGATGGGAAAGAGCTGAGCTAGACTTTTAAATGTCGATTTAATCTCAAATGCATGAGAAAATGATGATTACAATAGCATGGTTTGGGCACCCACATCAGGTTTCAAAAGTTCACTTTGGGCCAAAGAGAGGAGAGATGCAAAGCAGCTGTATAGAGAGCAGTTTAGTAATAATCTGTATGCACCCTCACTGGGATTTCTGCTCAGCTCTCTCAGGGGAGGGAGTGGGTGTGAAGAGGGCATCAAGCAATCATGTTACTGACTCAGGGCACAAAGTCCCTCAGTCCTGGGAGCAGCAGCTATCCCCTCCACATTTGGAGCTCGACTCATCCCTCTGTAAGAACGACAATTTCTCCCCATGTTATCTGTATTTAATCTAGATATGGGAAATCTCTTTCGTCTCGCTTCAAAATCAGAGTGAGCTACATCACTTAGAGCTATCACACATGAAAACAAAGCATGTGCTTCATTCATTTCCCTGCTGGGTTAAGTTCTGATTCTTCACCAAATCAGAGACACCTATTTAATCAGAAATTACAGAGATGGAAGTGGTGAAAACTGGCTTTCTGGCTGCTGATTTAATGAGATCCTGCTAATTCTGGTACTGTACAAGGGAAACCAACTGGAAATGCAAACACTGGAATCAGCTAGAGAGCACGACAGTCTCACGTTTCAACTCTAAGTCTACAGAAGTGCCCTGAGCTGGCCTAGTAATAGTGTCATTATACGAATAACACTAAAGATGAGAAAAGATATGGAATTGCTCTACAAACGTTGGCTATTATTATTTTCTTTAATTAATTCATACTAAATTTTCTCTCTATGAAGCTCTATCCCACATGAATGTAGAATTTCAGAAAGTGGAGATTGTCTTGTATTTCCTTGGTCCACTATAGTAATCCTTTTATAAATTCTGATAGACTTGACTGTCCTGACCCTAATTCATATTCTTCCAAGACATCAAGGAGATGAAAAAGAAGAATAATATTTTCAGGAAAAAGAGGGTTAATGGGCAGTACTGAAGGCTTGGAGTTAGGCGTGGAGTTGACTTCCAGTTTAGTCCAGACTGTGGAGACTGAGCCACCAGGCACTGATGGTAGTGGAGGATACAGGATGGCAACACCTGATGCCAACAAGGTCTTCTGTCAACTTGAGCTTGTATGAAAAGAAAATGGCATACCCTCACATTTACACACCTTCCCTCTTTCTGCCTAGGTATTTCTTCTGCTCAGAAATTTGGGTCTTGCCAAAGATCTGCTCCCAGATAGGACAGAGGGCTAAGTGGTGACTCAGGCCTAGGAGACTCCCCGAACCTCTCACAACTTCCCTGTGTGGACTTATTTGTGAATCCTTGCCCAGGCCACCGAGTAAGAAAGACCTAATTGTTTCTATCTTAATTAAGTTCCATAGGACAGAAAGAGAAAGAACAAGGTAATTAATTCAGATTTTCTCACTGAAACCCAAAGTTCCTTTTTCGGTCTGACCATCAGGCAAGAGCAAACAGAAAGATTTGGCAAGTGCTTCCTCATTCTCTTCAGCCTCTCACTCTCATTCCTGACTGCTCCCCACCCCCCACTAGTTCTGCTGCTCTCCGGAAGTAACTGCTGCTAGCAAAGATATCCTATGCATAGGAAAGCATATGTGATTATATAACACCCTTCTTTATAAAACAACAACAAAGTGCACACATGGTAGCATAATTTACACATAGTTTTACATCTTGTTTTTTTAACAGAATATTTCCCAGTGATTACGGAAGGACATGTTTTAATAACAGCAATCTTATTTAAACTGAGTTTTGCTTTGGTCTTGGACAAAGCCTTGTTCCCTAACCATTCCTGCCAGTGGGAGTGTGTGGGGGGGGCACTCCTATTTTTCTTTTCTCCTCTGGAAATTGAGGGGTAGAACCAGATAACCTCTCAGTTTCCTTCCAGCCACTGAAATCTTTAAGAATCATTTCATAGGAAAGGAAATGGAATGACGGCAAGTTTATGAATCTGCCTAAGGTCCAAATCTAATTGTGTGCAGAGCAGGGATGGAAACCAAAGCCTTTGACTTCTAACGTCAGATTCTTGCCACCAGACCACACTGTTGTTTGCTGCTTACTGTTTCCTTTTCAGCTATCCGGGGCCCAGGAAATTCCAGAGCAGGAACAAGACAGGTTCTTATATTCCTATTAGTTTCAGGGTGTGGGGAATCGATAGGAACTCTCTGGCTAGGCTGATCAAGTTTCTCTTCTATTGATACTGACAGGCTGGATCCTGTCTCCCATTGATGTCATGAGACGTGATCTTTGTGGGTGAGAATCGGCTCTGGGGTAAAGAATGAAGGGCGAAGAGATTCTCCACGTGGAGGCGAAATCAAAGAGAATTAATGGTGCTTCATACAAGGAAATAAAGTCATGAGCTGCTCATTAATGCTGACAATGACGAAGAATGTTGCTAGGTTCCAGCCATGTGCTCAAGAATGGTGGAGTGCAGTGGTGGGTAGGTAGTCACATTCCAATGAGCTAACTCTGTAGGCATCAAACTCCTTTTCATGTAAACTGTATTGTAGTTTTGGCATTATTATTTCTGTTTGGGATGAATAGAATCACAGTAAATTTTGAATTCAGCAAAGTGATACCAAATGTTCTAAAAGTAAATATCTTCCCAACTAACCTTTACCTTAGAGTTGGCAGGTGTGTTGGGCAGTGTTAGTCTCTTTCGTCATTTGCTTTGGTGGCTGAGGCCCAGAAAGCAAAGGTCAGAGTGGATCAGATCTGTCTTCTGTTAGCCAGAGCCAGAGTGTGGGCAGGGGAGGGCTGTGCTCAGGAGTTACAAAGTCTGTTCACTGAGAAGTGGCCAAAGTGTCACTGAACCATTATCATATGAAGTGTCATATTGTCAAGCAAGGGAACCTCAGAGGTAATGGAGACTAACATTTAACTAGGGAACTGAAACTCTGAGAGGTAGGATGAGTAATGTGAAGGCACACCACTAGCTCACGGCAGAGCTGAGATTGAAACTAGGTCCATCTGATTCCAAAGTCCACACCCTTCTCACTAATCTCTGCTGCTTCCCCATGTCACTGGAGAGGAGAGAAGAAAGAAATTTCCTTCCAAAGCTTGTTGCTGTTAAAATCCAAATCCTATGACTCCTACATTATTTCTACCTCTACAAATGAAGTTAGTTGAATTACTAAAATGTTCATTACTGGGGCATATCCTCTTCTTCAATACAAACAGAACTGTATAGAATGTGGTCTTAGCTCATGAAGAGTTTATAGTCTGGTTGTACAATAAGATCAGGGCACATAAACATAGAAACCAGGTCATTCAATGCAACTAAGGACATCATTGTGTGTCACAGAGTGCTGTATAAGGACATAAAGAATATAAAGTTGAAGGAATAGAGCTGGAATAAGAGCTGAAAGGGATTCCATCATTTCGGATCTTTCTGAGACTGGACTTCCTAGAAAATGGAGTATGAGACAAAGCTTAAGTGCTAGTGTTTTATGGGAGGTATCTCCCAGGGCAGTGACAGTGAGGGAAGAGGGAAGAGAGGGAGGAAGGACGTGAAACAGGAAAGGATAGAAAACAAAGAAAAGGAGATGTATTACTGAAGTGGTCACAGCTTCAGGAAAAGACAGCCATCAGGTTGCTTAGTCCCATGGGATATCTTCAGAGAGGCTGTATAGAACAGTGTCCCATTTTCTTTCTCCCTCCTATCTCCTGCCTCATTGGTCAAGGTTTTCCCATGAGTATTAGCTTCCCTGCCCTTCTGGGTTGTGTCTCCAGACAACTTTGGGCAAGAGACACCTTTGCTGAGGAAGCCAGTTCCCATGAGTTATAGCTTTCCACTTCATCCAAATCGGTAAGTGAGGGGAGGGACCAGACCTGCTGGGGTCCCATCAGGCCTGGGCATCAGAGTTGCCCACTGGAGCAGGAGCAATGGAGACCATGTTGGAGCTTGCACTCTCCTTGGTGGAGGCTTGGAGATGGTCAGTGCTGGCAGATGTGGTTGTGACAGTTGTGGCAATGTGCAGTGTTTGGGTGGGGGCGGAGTGGTCTCTATGAGTAAGCAACCAAGGTCACAGGAGACAAGTGGGGTCAAGTGAATCTGAGGAGGTGTGCAAATTGTATCTGATACAGAGTTTCAAGAGAAAAGAGATGGGGCTTTCAAGAGCTGGGATATTCTAGAGTATCCTGTTCAAGAGATAAGGTAATCTGAGAAAAATTTATTCATGGTGGCACTCTTTCCAGAGATAGCAGTGAAGGGGAACTGTGGGGCATAATTCGATAGCTCTGGGCTAGTAGCATCACAACCAATTCCAGGCTGGAGGGATTTAAGGGGGAGGGCTATTACTGAATTCAGAGGGACTTCTTCATGAAGAGGTCACCTTGAAAGGAACAATGACCTCAGAGAAAGAGTTAGAAGGTAAGAGCTCCAATCAGAAGCCATAGAATAAGAGTCTACTGAGGTAATCCCTACTGGTCAGCCCCTCCCTGGGCTAAGAGCCGGGTGGAGAAGACAGGAGAGCAGATCTGGGAGGGCATTAGAAGACCTCTGGCACAGGGAACACCTGGTCTAGGTCTTTCTACTGCCGCTTTTTAAAATTTCATGAGAGATATGTAGCTTGCTCAAGGTTCTAGCCGCAGAAGAAACTTTGCAGGGTGAGTAGAATGTGGCTGGGTAAAGGAAAGGGGGTAAGCAATTGTCCTGGGGCAGGAAGAGCAAGGAGAGTTTGTGAAACATTGAGGGAATTGTCCTGACCCATAAGAAGTTGAAGGATTGTGAGGAATTCTGGTAAATGGGTGGAGTCTCATACTTTGAAGAGCCTTGAAAGCAGGCAGGTCAATTTCCCCTTGGTGTGGCAGGAAAGAGGTTGCTATTGAAGGTTTTGAGATGAAAGCAGCACTAAGTAATTCAACCTAGGCAGAACAATAAATCCACTTGAGAAAAAAGGGAAATTGGATTTAGGGAGTTCAACTGGGAAACTGTTAAATAAATACAGAAAAGGAGTGATGCAAGTCTGGATTTGAATATGGTAGAGGGTATAGTCAGGATGTGCGTCAAATGGAAAACTGGTAGGAGTTGCGTATTGGGGGATGTTGAGGTGACAGGGAGGAACAAGCTGACGATAAGCATCATTTTTTAAGACTGGGTGACTAGGAATGAATGGCAATGAGTTTGACAGAGAGGAAGGTGAGATGGGTGATCATCGAGGGCAAGATGGGGACTGAGGTGCTGATGAGCTTTAGCTGAGACCAGCTGCGATTGGGAAAACCCACTGCTTAATCATGGCCGTAATCTTGGCACAGGTGACCAGGTTTATTACTGATGAAAGGGCAGTGGTGGCATACCGAGATGCTCTCCAGAGTGCAGTGGGTAAGGGGTGGTATTGTTTATAGAGAACTCACAAACAGTAATGAAATCAACCAAACAATTTTTTTTGTTATTGTTGTGCACTGGTCTGTGATAAATTTATTTTCTCCTTACTGAGAGAAATATTTTGCTGGTCTACATTCTAAAGAATTACTGTGGTTACTGTTGATTTTTATAACATATAAGCTTAAAGTTAGCACATTTTAATTACTTATCTTTTTTTTTTAGTTTTGTTTTTTTGTGCTAACGTATACCACATAAAATATAAAATTTATCGTTTTAACCATTTTTAAGTGTACAACTGTGGGAACAGAGCCAGGAGTGCAGTTTCCAGGCTCTCGGCCTCACGTGGAAAGGTGCTGGCTCAGGTAATAAATGACCCTCAGCTGTGATTGGATGGCCATCAGCTGTGGCTACTTGGCCGTCAGCTGTAACCAGTGAGCCATTGGCCACTAATCCACTAATATAACTGCTGTGGCTACACTAGCAGAAAATGGGGGCTAGCAAGAAGACGGTGGCTGAGCTAGCAAGCAGCAGATTGCAGTTAGTACAGCGGATTGTGGCTAGTGGGTGGGGTTGGTTGGTTGGCAGAGAAATGGACAGTAGGTTGCGGATCATGTGGCTCCTGCTTCCTGTGTCTCCAGCCCAGCTGCCAGCGAGAATATGATATGACTCCACTATCTATATAGTTCTGTGGTGTTCCTTTTTTACCTCACCATATTCTGCGTTCTTATGTGGGGAGCGGGACTAGGGACCCCAGAAGAGACCCCGCGTGACACCTTGCCTGACAGCATCCATCACCACAATCCATCCACAGAACTGTCTTCATCTTGCAAACTTGAAACTCTGTACACATTAAACATTAATTTTCTATTCCTCTCTCCCAGCCCCTGATGACTGTCATTCTACTTTCTGTGTCTATGAATTTGATTACTCTAAGTATCTCATAAAAGTGGAATCATTTCTTATCCTTTAATAAACAGCTAGTTTATTAATAGGTAGCAAGTTTGCAGAACTAATTACAATAAAGATATCCTATAAAGATATCCACTTGGAGAGCTTCGATACATATATTTGATTCAAGAGTAAGTTTTTTAAAAATTGGATTTATTGAGGTCACATTGATTAATAACATTATATAAATTTCAAGTGTACAACATAATAATTTGACATCTGTATACTCTGTTGTGTGTTCACCACCCAAGGTCTAGTCTCCTTCCATTACCATATATTGGACCACCTTTACTCGCTTTGTCCTCCCTTCACCCTTTCTTCCCTCTGGTAACCACCATTCTATTGTCTGTATCTATCAGTTTGTTTTTGTTTGTTTTGTTATTTTGCTTGTAACTTTTTGTTTTATATTCCACATATGGATAAAATTATCCATTTTTTTTTGTCCTTTTCCGTCTGACTTATTTCACTTACCATAATTTATAATAGCCAAGTCATGGAAACAAACAAAGTGTCCACTGGCAGGTGATTGGATAATGTGCTATATATATATATATATATATATATATATACAATGGAATACTACTCAGCCATAAAAAAGATGAAATATTGCTATTTGCAACAACATGGATGGGTCTTGAGAGTATTATGCTAAGAGTAAGTTTTTACTGGCACATAATTACTGAAGTTCTCTCAGGCATTCCTGGTGTCTATAGCCCCTCTGTTCTTACACATTCCTATGTTCGAACAGGAGATTCAAAACAGACCATGATTGAACCCAGTGGTTTTAGATAAGAAAGAGAATTTGAGTCACTTCAATTCTGTCATTCTATGTGACCACTTGGAGTTCCTATTTGTTTTTAAAATTTAAGACAGCAAAATAGAGTGTAAACTGTGAGGTGAAATATTTTTATTGGCAATACATAAAAAAAACACACCACTTAAGTTGGAATTACATTCTTTAAAATTAAAGTTAACTTTTCTATGTAATTACCAATTGTTGGTTTTAAAACTGAAAAATGGATCAAGAAAATAAAACTTTGGAGTGGGGGGAGTTGCATATGACTTGAGGAGTAACCTGGTTAAGAGGGAAAATGAGCCTCTCACAGTAAAGATGGTTCTTTATCTGCTGTTCATCAGAGAGAAAAAGAATGAAACAGGAAGTTGACGCTTGACGACAGCATCATGGTTTCATAAATGTTTAAAGCACCAAAAGTGCAGAGAACACAAATAGATTATTCAAAATTTTAAAATTTGCTTGTTTTGTTTTTGTTGGAGATTGCTTGCCGATGAGATTTTAAAAATGGAGCATCCAACTTCATAACCGGCTTTAAAACCTGAAGAAATTTAATCTTGAAGTCCCTGAATGTGACCTAACTGAATCACATCTCTCTTGCTTTAGATAAACAGAAAATCCTGGCAATGAAATGGGAAACTACTAAAATCCATCAAGTGAAAATAGATTAAGAAAGAAAAAATGTGAGAAATTTTATGTCATCATTTGGACCTAATTATGTTTGTAGCCAAACAAAACCTTTCTGTGGTTAAAGAGCAGATAGTATCATTAGGAATCAAAATTTGTTGGCACTGGTAGATAGAGCCTCACATTGCAATCTAGTTTTGAAGGAACATTTTGTAAAAATTAAACATATTATTCTTTTAGAAGAGAGTTTTATTTCACACTTATCCAAAATTCAAAGTTAATTCATTCATCTTCTGGGAAATGACATCAAACTGAAAATTGGTGTTGATCTCTTAAAAAGCTAAATACATCGGCTTTCTTCTTATAGTACCCCTGGTATTTTTTTACAGTTATTAAGTATTTGAAGTAATCAGATGTATCTATATTGAAGATGGTTAAGTTAAAATAATCAGTTTGGGCCTCTGTTTTTGTGTCTGGGAAGATTGCTGCTGAATGCTACAAAGAAATCTTGGAACAATTAGATAGGAATGAACTGAACATAAACCTCTGCCATAGTCCAAGGAATGACAACACTGCAACTCTGACGACTGTTCACGGTGGTGTACAGCAAAGATCTAAGAAATTGATCTAGTCCTTAATTGTGATTTCTGCAAATCATTCTCTGTCCCTTTGCAGAATCTGCAAATCGTTCTCTGCACCTTTGCAGAATTTATTCTTTCGGATGTTTTTCTTCATGTGACATTTTTGGAATTATGGATAAATTTTATGCATTCTTAGTAATCTCACCTCATCAGTGAAAAATGCTGCAGACTGTATGTAGGTAACAAAGCAAAATCCTTTCCCAGAGAAGATGGAGGGCTCAGTATGAAGTCCTGCATACCACAAAGGCTAATTTTGAAAAATGAATACCAACTTTGAAGTTGGGAGGCTCAACTTGGATTTTATGAAGAAGGCCTTTAACTCTGCAACAACGAAATTTGAACCAGTGACGCTGATATAGAAAATGGAATTAAATGTTGAAGAAGTACGCAGAAGAATAACAAAAGATACTGGCCTTACATTGCCAGAAGAAACCCAAAGGGCAGTATTTGAATGCCTCAGTCAATTTCCCCAAGAACTAGACACTTGTCCTATTTGTGCTAAAGGAATAGATCAAATAATGTCACTGTTTACTCTCTGATGTTTGTAGGAGAAAAACTTTGGAATTTTTAGCAAATATAGAAGAAATTTACGGTGAATTTTCTGGAGAAGATATTTGGAAGATAATGCAGATTTTGGGAATGTGATGGCTTTTGAAAACCACTGGGATCAATCCCTAAGAAAGAAAACCATTGACAGTATTGTAATTTCTGAAATTTATTGTGAAATGGGATTCATGTGAAACTCGGCTAAACTATATTCTTTTCCTCACTATTTGTATGTCTGTTCGCTCATATATAATAATTTTTTTTGAAATGAAAATTAATAAACATTATTCTTCAGTCAACTATGAGTGAAGAAAGAGTGTATTGCACATGAATATGCAAAGAAGATCAATTAAAGACCAATCTGTCATTGACAGATTTGCATGAGTTACAGCTACTAGGCAGAAACTATAATTTATTATTCTTTACTGCAACAGAAAAATACATAATCTTTCCTCTTTCAAAAAATACATTAATACTATTAAAATATTAATCCTTTACATTTTTGTTTTCGCACCATAACATTAAAATTCTAATTTTCTTACTGACATGATTATATAGGTGAATTTCAATAAAAGAACATTTTCATTTCTTGTGCTTCTTTGCTGGTCATAACTATAATTCATTTCATTTCATAATTATAATTGAAAACAATTTTGTCATAGAGAGAAAAAGAGTGTCAAAAACGGTCTGTTCTGGGGGTTATGTTAGGTGTGCCACTGTGATAGAGACACCTTTGCCAGTTGTACAAAGATGTCCTTTTTTGTTAAGATATTCAGAGTATTGAATAACTTCTTACGTCTTGATCAAAATTTGAGACTAGGACTGGAACCCGGGTCTTACTTCACTTTAGCGAGATCCTGTTAGAGTATCATAAAGCCCATGCATACTGGGTGCTTTATTAAACATTTCTTGAACAAATGAGTGAATGAGTAAATGAATGAGGACTCTTCTATCTGGCAATCTCTCTTGTGCACAAAGGAGCATGTGGAATCTTAATAGGACTTAGAAGGGATTTATTAATAAAAATACACTAAAAAGGTACTGAAGATGTGTGATAGTTTATTAGTCTGAGGTTTCTGGAAGATTTATAAACTTTGGTGTGGCTTTTAATATCTTGGTTGTACATAGCCTAGTTAGTGAGAAATTATGAACCGTGAAAACAGGGTGTTTCCTTAATGAATACAATTTAATTTGAGAGGAAGCTAAGCGGTCAAGATGACAAAATAACAAGAGAAGTTACAATGTATAGAAAATAACGCGGGAAAGGAAGGATACCACCTTACCTAAATAGTTACAGCCAACACATTTTGGCTTTTTGACACCCAAACCAGAGAAATGAGGTTCAGTAATTTATGATACTGATATAAAGCTTGATAGAACTTTTAGTTCAAAGCTTAAATTGTGGATCCATCACATCTGACCTAAAATAATCCAACTACACAAGAAGAGTGTTGTTTGCTTCCTTCCTCTTCTATAGTCACTGATGGTGACTACGAACGAAGCTGGGATAACTAAAAAAAGCTCTGAAAAAAAGAGGAAGTGTGCAAAAATGGTTGATGTGAGTTTTCAGTATATTTTTGGTCAGTGTGCACATAGTCAATTTATCAGTATGTTTTCCTCCCACTAGGACTTCCAACTTCTTTCAGCAACACTTGCCATTCCGTCCATAGGGCTTTCTTTTGTGAAATGCGCTCTCTGCTGCCATATGAGTGTTCCAGTGGAAGTTTGGTCGTGACTGTGGGTAGGTAAATATGGCCACGTCCAGGTGTGACCTCCTATTTAGCTGCTCTAACAGGCCCTGCCAAATTTGTAGGCCAGTTTGGAGCTTGGATTGGAGGCATGAAATATGAACTAGAAATGGAACAAGAAAAAGATAGGGTTCATTACACAGAAGAGGCTATGCAATTAACATCCAAAAAGGGTTTTTGTTTGTATAGAGGACTTACCTAACTTTGGTTGGGGAGAAGAAAAGTTAAATACCGCAGAGATTTTTTCCATCTGTGTTTTCTCCCCATTCCCCTTCCCCCATTTCAGGATGTCCCCTGATGTTTAAAGACATAATTTACAATAAAATAGTTTAAGCTGATTAAAAAAGGTTGGGCACCTGTGCACCTATCACTCAGCTATTAAAAATACATATAGAATATTTGCTTCGGATTTTGAAAATAAAATATTTTAGACATAGAAAAAAGTATAAAGGTGAACAGAACACTCAAGTTACCAAACCAAAAGGTGATCATAAAACCCTGCAGTTCCACGCAGGGTGAGAAGTTCCCTGTGTACCGGTAGTTGGAGTCCCTCTCCCTTTCTTCTCCCGCGGAGATAATCACACTCCTAAGTTTGATGCCTATTATCCTTCAACTTTTCAATTTGCTGAAAACTTTTCTGTCTCACAAATCTTGATTTGCCTTCTTTGGTATTTCTTTGAGTAATTTAAAGTCCTGTTTTCCTAAAGCCATGTTTCCTAAATGAAACAAAACTTGAGAAGGATCATAAAAACTGAAGTCATCAAAGAGCCATATAGTTTCATTTTAAATATGCCACATTTCGTGTGTATGTGAGAGCTATTTCAGAAGGCAGATAGAATTATAAATTAAAGTGAAAATAATTACAGTTTCCCACTAGACCAGTTTGTTCTGTGTTTTCCAGAGAAATATGTTTACTGCAACATTATTTAATTATAAAATACCAGTAATAGTAGGGAAATAAGTGAGTTAGGGTACATTCACTTATAAATCTTATATTATCAATAAAAATGTATATTATAAAGAGTTAATAATTATACAAAGACATTGATCTACATACCCCAGTACTATAGCTAGAGGTGTCTGATCAGCGAACCTGATTACGGTCAAAAGGAAGTTTCTGTTGCTCTTACAATAAAATACAAGCGCAGTAACCTAGCTTACACGATCTCTTAGCTCTACAATAAACCTTCAAAACTTCTCCTGTCCCCTTCCCCTCTATGCTGCACACATGCCGTTCTCTTTGCTTAGCAAAGCCCTTCCATTTTGCCCAAGTAACTCTTACTAAGTCTTCAGATCTTGTCTTGGCCCTCACCTCAGTAGGAGAAACCTTCCCTGACCACCTCCTCCAAGACCAGATGGGGGGGGGGGGGCATGGGATTTTGTGTTTCCTGTACAGTATTGTAAATGCCCCATTACTTCAGACAAAAGACCATAAGCTCAGTGAGGGTGGGGGGCACTGTATCTTCAGGGCCTGATACAATCCTTCACACAAAAACACTTAATGATTATCTGATGAATGAGTTTTAACGGTAAGTGAAAGTAGAAGGCTTGATAACTATATGTGTGATATAATTACAAATGTGTATATCTAGGTATGTTCTAAAGTACCTTTTAAGCAACAGAAAGGAAATACCATATAACAAAATGTTAATATTTTAATTGCCAAATTTCGATTGCAACCATGACTTATTTTTACAATAACAAAAAGTGACTTTCTTGCTTAAAAATGCAACAATAAAAAAAGAGGAAACTATCTGACTTCAACTGTACAGTTGAGAATAGTATTCAAGCATAGTGCCTATAGCTGCAATTTGAATTAAAAAACAAAAGAAACAAAGGCTGAGGTAGTCTTTGGGTGAAGGGAAGTTACATTTCTGTAAGCGACCCATATGCAGGCCACAGCCGAGGTGGGCCCAGAATGAGAAGGAAATGAAACACAGGGCTGGTAGCACCTGCACAGTGGGAGGACAGGGGACCATCTCCTGGATGAAAGAGAGCAAGAGAGGTTTTAGGCAAGAATGGGGGTGGGGAGAGAGAAGATGGCTCAGTGGTTACTGAGGAAACGGGAAGGAATGCTGAAGAAGGACCTGGGGACAACCCGAGGAGCAGGAAAGGACAGCCAGGAGCAGGTACTTCCCACTGCGACAAGGTTGGCCTTGCTTGGTTTGGATCCATAAAGTGAAAGAAGGAAAGGGACAGGGGATTCTGCGGACGTCATGTGGTAGTGATGATGGTGGTGGGGTGCGGAAGGCTGTGTGTGTGAAGTCGTAAGTCAAAGGGCATATAGGCCACGTGGTCCTTGAAAAAGACCCCAAGGGAAATTCAAAGAAGGGTCCATGCAGCTTGACAAAAGGGAGCATCAGATGCTATTTGGGAAAAACAAACAAACAAGCAAACAAAAAACCATCAAGGTGCCAGAAAGAAAGGTGCCAAAGGTGAAGGCAAGTTGGGAGAGTTCAACTAAGACACATAAATCGGCCCACATGGTGAAACTCCACTGAAAGTTGACATGCATATGACTAACCCATTAATCGAGGGACATAGCCTGAGCAAGGGAGGGACCAGAGAGACACGAGAGGGGGTGGAAATGAGAAATTGTTTGTTGTGCTAGAAGAAACTGGGTGGAGGTGAGTGTCATGGACGATTTCTGGCTTGTTTGGTCGTAGGCTGGGGCAATTATGTAATGACAGCTTGCAAGGAGCTTCCTAAAATAAAATAGCCTCACCAGAAGCTGATAATAACAAATAAGATAAAACAACATGAAAGAAAGCTAGAGTGTTGTGCTGATAGAGTGTTTCATGCTTAGCAGGAGACAGTGCATCCCCAGGAGTCAGGAGGATGAAAGGTGAGTGCTACCGGATGGGCTTCCTTAACTTAGGTGGGCAGTCCTGGGGATCCGAGAGATGAGTATTGAGGAACCTCTGGATCTCCCAATCCAGCGAGTCCATCCTTCTGGAAACTATCCCTGCCCTTCTCGCTCCGGTTCTGGCTGATTCACTTAGGTTTTGGGAGTCAGAATCAAGCTGGTTTCTGCCTGGACTTTTTTGGGCTGGAGACTCAGGGTCATGAAGTTACTTACGTCTGTGCCAAAAGCACTAAGGTGTGCCGACTTTCGCCAAGCACGTCTGTTAAACAAAATAAGAAGTTCTTCCTTACCCGGTCATCAACTAAAACTGGCAGAAGAATCTGAGCTGAGAATGCAACAGAAACCACCATTATACGCAGACCACCAAGAAACCTGTATCCTGCCAAGGCCTCAATAACAAGCAGTTAGGATATCTCTCCCCTGTATCCATCAATACTCCAGGCAGAGAATAATATGCCTGGACCTGCTGTCCCCTCCCTACTCAGTGTGACCTCAGGGGCCCCTGGTTGTCATGCCCCAAGTTCATACCTAGGAATTGATGGAAATATACCTGTGGCTAAACAGATACACACACACACACACACACACACACACACACACACACAACTGAGGTACAAAACTTGGGAGCTCAGAAACCACATTTCCTAGCATATGGTGATGTCATCCAGGAGAGAGACTCAAGCTGACATTTCCAACTTGACAAGAGATACAGAGTCTGGGTTGCACTCAGATGTCTGGTTCCAGTCTTTCCTCTGCATCCCTGTCCCTGCCACTGTCAAAAATGTTCTTAGACCCTCGAGTCAGTGAATTGCCCTTTTCCACTAAACCAGCTTGAGTTGGGGTTCCGTCTCTTACCAGCAAAACAATACGCAGAGGCTAGGGAAACCATTGCCAACAAGGACCTCGCTGCGGAGGAAGAGGAGCACAAACCTCACCGCAGAAGGAGGCTAGCAAGGGTCTGGGTATTTACAACACAGACTTGTAGCTGTCGACTTTGGGACTGTTGTGAATGTTGCTGTGGTTGACAATGGGAGCACTGCAAGACCATTAGATTAAGCTGGAAAGTTGGGACAGGGTGGATAAGGGAGGTAAGAAAGAAATGGGGGGGGGGGGGAGAAAAGGCAAGGATGCAGCTGGTGCTGTTATCTGAACTGCAACTTCAGGACTCTGACCATGAACACGATGGCAAGTTTAATCACCCACTTAGGGATCTTGTCATATAGAGAAGGACTTTGGCTGATTCAGGGGACTGTCAGCCATGCATGTGACTCAAGAAACCATACAGTCAGGAATAGTGCTTTGAAGATGCAAGATGAGGACATAAACACATCTCATAAAAGAAAATGATACGAAATTTCAATGGTACTGAAGGTTGCTATATGTGTGCAAACCAAAAGGTGATCATAAAACCCTGTTTGGGACAGTCCTGGTTTACACCTATTGTTTTGGCATAATTGTTAACCTCATCTTTCACACTCAAGAGTAACCGGTTTCAAGGATAAATTTTATGGTGGCCCTCGTGAACAGCTAACTTGCTACTGTGTCTCCATTGAAAGGAGGGTTGGGTTTTCAGGTTCCAGCATAGAAGGGGAAGGGTAATTTCTGCCCAGAGGAATACAGGGAAGCCACGGGAGCCAGCGAGAAGAAGGGAAGGAGGGATGTGGCAGTTTGGGAAAGAAGGGGGAGACAATGAAACTGTTGTCCAGTGTCGGCAGGAAAAATGAAGATGTAAGACATAAACAAAATGGTATGAAAAAAAAAAATCAGCAGCCAGAAGAAAACTGCTGAAGACAGAATGGGTGGAGCTGCTGGTGAATTCTGTGAGCTCAGAACCTCAAGGACATGTGATCCTAGGCAGAGCGGGATGACCTTGGAGAATACTGAAGTGCCACAGATGGAGATGACTAATTTACGGAGGTAGAACCAGACTGGGCAGAATCCGGGGTTTGCGTAATTTGCTGCAGGCAGTTGGGTCAGCATGTGTCACTGCCAGGGACCAGAACTGTGCAGAGCTGATGACAAACAAGTTTAGGACTAAGATCTGGGTAAAGAGGGAAGGATGGCACCAGGGAGCACTCTGAGGAAGCTGGTGCTCTGAGCTTCTCTGAAGGCTTTTTCAAGTAACCTTGTAATTTCAAGAAATTCAAGGTTCCTGGTCAACCCTGACTCTGAGATAGAATCCTATCTCATATGAACATTTAAAATCAACTCCTTAACTCGGGCAAACAAGAAAAATGATGTCCAAGGGAGTTGCGTGACTTGCATTGTCCACACAATCAGGCCATGGTGGAACTGAATTCGACAGCTAGAACTGCAGTAGCGTAGTTATCAGGGCAGCACTCAGGTGTATTGCAAAGGCCACATTGGTCCGTGAGATGCTACCAGGAAGCTCTTTCTTTTGGAAATTAACTACATACACTAGACCAATAAAGGGTTTGAGAAACCCTAGAGTGAAAAATTAATTTAACCCAGGATTTTCTAAACTTACTTGACTCTAGTGCCCCCTGTTTTTTTTCATGTAACACAATTTCTTTTCGAGAGACACATCTAAGAACATACTTTGGAAACATGTTCCATGTGGTCCTTGGCTGCTTAGATCAGACACAATTTCCCTGGGGTTGAGGGTGTTTCCTTGTCTACCAGGAGCCTTTGCAATATGGTCCAAACATACAGGCATGCCCTTTGGGTTGGTGAGAGTCTCGAGCAGAAAATTGCATGTTTTGGGGGTGGGGTGGGGTTATTGGGCCCTTTGATCCCTATGATATGTAGTCTCCATTCACCGCTCTACCTCCTTCTCTCCATCAAGCTTCTAGTTGTATTTAGGCAAAGGGGGCTAGTAGGACATGAGAGAGAAGCATACTGTCAGTCAGTTAGTTTCCAGATCCCAGGTAATGCCACATGGCCCTTGTCACCTAGCTTGTTCTCTCTTCAGGCTTTGGTGATCACTCCTTCCAGGTCCCTTGGGCCTTGGGGTGGTAATGGAGCACAAACTGCTCCCAGCCTGAGGTATTGCACTGTGCCTTGTGGTTTGTCTACACTCTTCTGCACCTTGGTAAGCAGCCCCTTTATTAAGCTCTCCTCAGTTGAGATTTGTCATGGTTTCCTGCTGGGGCCTACCTGATACAGTCCTATTTGTGGAGAAGATTTTGGATGCATTATTTATTCATTTATTTAGCAATGTTTTGTGTCAGGCATTGCACTAGGCTCAGGGATACAATGGTGAATAAGACAGACCAGGCCCTCACCTGCATGCAGCTTAGTGAGGGAGGGAGACAGAAAATGAAGAACTAAGTAAGTGAGATAACGACAGATATATAATGCCTACCTAGGCAGGGAGGTCAGGGAAGCCTCTCTGAAGAGGTCTAAAGGATGAGAAGGTAGAAAACCAAAAGAGAATTTTCCAGGCAGAGGAAATATCAAGCACCTGATCTTTAGGCAGGATAGAGCTTGGCATGTTGGCATGTTGTTTTGCTGTGTTTTATGGTTTTCACTGTAGAAATGCTTTCGTCACGGTGTCTGTACAGGATGTGATTTCAAGACAGGAAGAAGGGCAAGTGCGCACCTGGTGACACATGGCTGTCAGAGAACAGGTTGTGAGTGAAGAAAGAGTCCACACGCAGCCATACTTTACCGGGTACCACACAGCTCTAGGCCACAGCCTCCTTCTCTGCCCCTCTTCAAACCCACCTTCTCCTAGGCCATGGTGTCCTGGGACTGGTGGTCCTCAGATACCAGATTGTTCATGTTGCTTTCAGCCTCAGGGAAATCTATCTCCTCTATGCTGTGGCCCTGGCACCGGCGCAGAAAGGCCTTGCCGAAACATGGCCATCAACTGCTTGGAGATGTGCTGTAACAGTTCCTGAGGACCCATGGTGTTGCCAATAAGGGGAGGAGGCACTTTTAGCCCCCGGGGTGGGATGTCACAGATAGCTGTCTTCACGTTGTTGGTGATCCACTCAACAAAATAGCTGCTGTTCTTGTTGCGGATGTTAAACATTTGCTTGTCCACCTCCTTCGTGGACGTGCAGCCCCTGAACACAGAAGCCACGGTCAGAGAGTAGCTGTGGTGGAGGTCACAGGCTGCCATCATGCTCTTGGCATTGAACATCTGCTGGGGGATCTTGGGCACAATCAAGGCCCAGTGTTGCTGGGTGCCCTTGCTGATGAGAAGTGACAGCAGCCACTGTGGTGATATGCCAGGAGCAGTTAGAGGTGGGTAGGGGCCAGGACTACAGGGCTGCCAGCTCCAGACAGAAGAGCCCTTGGCTTGCACATCTGTACCCACCTACCACCACGCATCCTGGAGACCCCCCAGAATCTGTCCCTCCTGAGCTCCATTCACTCTACCCGGATGCGCCACGTGCAAATCGGGGGCCGGTGAAAAGGAAACTTTTCTTTTTTCTCCCAAGCCTCCTCCTCCTCCCACACCTTAAGGAACCTCATCGTTTTGCACTCTGCTGCCCAAATGTCAAGAACCATTCTCAACTCTCCTCTCTTCTGCACCTCCCACTCGCTCACCAAATCCTGTGTATTCTATGTCTGAAACGCTTCACCTCACTCCCATGGTGCAGCCTTTCTAAACTGCATCAGCGTCCCCTGTATCCTCCTGCTTCCCTTCTCCCGCCAGGTGAGCTCTAGCATGCCTTGCCAGGGTGGTCTTTCTCAGTACTCCACTACTTAAGCGTGATGGCTCTACATCCTTTTAACATGAAATGAGCCCTGTATACAGTGTACAGTGACCTCACCTCGGCACTTTTCCAGGCCCGTTTCCTAATATTCTCCCTTCATATCCTATTCATTCCAGCAACATTTAGTGTACACATCCTAGTGCATGCTTTCTCATCTCCCACCTTGACAAAGACTATTTTCTCACTTAGAATGTGTCCTTCCCACCTTCTAGCCCCCTTCTGTGTCTGGTTAACCTCTGTGAATTCTGGTCCTTAAGGAATCAGCTCAAGTATCAGCTTCTCTAGGAAGCGTCCCAGCCACCTTCAGTCTGTCCTCTGTGGCATATATTCTCCTGCTGTGTGACAAAGATTGGTTTACTTACCTGTCAGTTGCTTAAGGAAAGCCTCTGTCTCTCATTTCTGGCTCCCTTGTGTTCATTACTATGCCAATTATGTCGTGTGGGTTCAGTGAATTGATAAAGAAATACATATCTCAAAATTATGGGAGAAAAGCAACAGTAAGAAGTAGAAATATGGGCAGTAGCACTGAAGCAGAAAAATGAAGCAAAAACCTAAAAACAAAACAAAACACAACAAAAAGGGGTGGGGGGAATAAAAATAGAGACCCCAAAGATGTGGTGAAAGAAGAAGGAAACTGAAAACAGGACTATAAAACATGGAGGCATAGGCTGCGGGATAGAGAACCTGAGAAACAGTATGGGGGGGAAAATGAAAACTGTAGTTTACTGAGTAGTAGGAATTTGAATGAATCAGGCGGTGAGGACTTTATTGTTTGGTGGGAATGCTGAAGACAGCATCTTCATTCCGCATGTATAAAAGAGAAACAGGAGAAGTCTATTTCCTTTAAAAGTACAAAGTACCATGTAAAATCGAGGAGCTATTGTCACACTGTATTAGGTAATCAGCTTTGTGCAGTTAGAGCACTTGTACATGAAACGGCACAGAAATGTTTGCAATAGTAAATAATATACAGGGAAGTGAGCGCTATTCTAGTGTGTGCTTTGTATGCGAGTAAAGTTGAACCTTGAATAATGTGGGTTTGAACTGCAGGGGTCTACTTCTATGCGGAGTTTTTTTCAATAAATGCCTGTATTGTTTTCTATTCATGATTGGGAATCCACAGATTCAGAGGCCAATCTATGCCTTGATCTAAGCTTTTCTATATATGGGAGTCTTGAGCATTTGTGCATTTGGGTATGGGGTGGGGATTTCCTGGAACCAATCCTCTGCAGATACCAAGAGACAACTGGTATAATTAAGTTTTCAGGAGTCAAAAGTTACTGGAGGATTTTTGACTGGAGAGAGGTGGAAGGGGAGTTGGTGCCCCGACCCTCCTGTGTTGTTCTATGTGCAACTATATTTTTTAACCTCTTTTGTTTGCTGGCTTTCTTTAATTCCCACCTCCAATTAAACTGTCCCCTGGAATCAGCCAAGGCTATGTTCAACAGGTATGAGACCCTGCTGATATCAATGGTAACAGTTCCTTCTTAAATATCAATTTCTTATGAAGTTTGTTTGGAATTTCTGGTCATTTTAGACACAAAATCTACACTTCTAGGGCATGTAACTCCATGCGGAAGAATTAATCTAATAAAGACACTGCAGCATTAGGAAAGGGAACATTTATGTATTAAACACACATGAAGTGACAGGTGCCAGGAGAGATACCTTACATTGTTTTCCTCTTTGGGTGTCTTTCCTTTGCCATAGTATTTTCAAATCTAGGCCACCTTGGGAAGATGTTTTAATGATTCAAGAAAACACACAATGATCTCAGATTTTTCCACGTGGTGTGAGAAAAGCGTGTGTCATAAGGATAGGGCTGGTCCTAGGCAAATTTGTGCTGTAGGAGAAGGTTTTTCCCTGACTGAGACATCTCCCTCTCCTATCTGATCTCTGTCATCACTGGCTTGTCCTGCTTATGGGCACCACTTAGCAGAGTTATTCATAGTAAAGTGCCAGGGAGTGTGATATATTTCCCAGGAGTATTTATAATTTGAATGAAAATTCTAGAGAGGGCAATGCTTAACGAAAGGGAGTAAATTATGGATGGTTAACTTTCAGGCACTGCAGGAAAGGTTGTTGTGTAGGAAGAATGGAGGAATGGTTATCCTTCTCAAGTCCCTCAAAGCACACTGTGCAAGCAACGAGGTCCCCGCTCATCAATAACTTTGGTCCAGGGTGAAGGAGGTGTTGCTGTGGTCTTTTTGCATCTCAGACCTTTGCCAGGCCTAACACATATCAGTTAAAAGCAGCTTCCAGATGCCTAGAGGACATCCAGGCACTGGTAGGCTCCTGTTGGCATCTCGTACTTGGCTGCCTTGATACCATTGTCTAAAGTTCCATGGATTAACATTTTTTTCATCTTCTTCTCTGGCCTATGTCCTCAAATTTCCCCAAAGAATAAAATATTGAACTTGGGTGTACTTTGGCAATAGTTTTGCTTGATTAGCCAAAGGACAAAAAAAGGTCCCTGAAACAGTTCAACTCCAAGTGGTCCTGCTGTACCAAGAAATGCAAGCACATCCATGCATAGTTGCTCTGGAAGTCAGATTTGTTTGCTTTTTTATTTTATTTTAATTAGTTTTTAAAATATTGAAAGTTTATATGTAGATGAGTTTCAGGATTTGTGCCAAATTTTGTTCAAAGTTTTATTGCTTGAAAAGCTGCCATTCTATTTCGAAAGGAGAGAGGAAGAGAGAGAGCGAGAGCAGCCCCCTGGCTGCCTGTTGCAAACCAGCTGGTCAGTTAGGGTCCACTATCCCTTCCCAGCACAGGGTACTTCAGGGCACTTCCGGGAGGGGTGTCGGGGGAGTCACTCTAGCGTGCAGTCCTGTTTGCAGGGCCAGAGAGAAATTTCCCCAGACCTACACTGACCACTGTTTACTTCTCTGAGTGTGCTCCAGGAGGCTTGCCTTCACCACTTCCTTCCCACGCTTTCCTTGCCAATCTAAAAACCTTACAGTATTAACACACAAGTGTTGGAGAAATGACTTTTTCTAATCTAAAAAGCAGTGTTGATTCTAAAGGGCTACATTTAGAATTAGCTGTTTACAACTAATAGCAGTATAGAGCGAAATACAACAACTGAGCCCCATTTTTTTAGTCTTGTGGTTACAAAACCCTGAACAACGCATTGAGAATATATTATAAGGATCACTTGAATTTCAAAGCAGAAGGAGACTTTAAAGAAGATTTAGGAGAATTCTATTAATTCAGAGCGGTAGAGATGATATTCCGAGAAGGTACGTGGATAGTCTCAAAGACCCAGTGCTGTCAACAGTCCCAACCAGAACAAGAGCCTACGTTTTTCTGATTACAGGCCCCATCCTATTTCTACAACAAGGTTCAAAAGACACTGCACAAAAGCCTATCATATCATAAGTTAGAAAGGGAGGATAAGGATGGATGGATTCAAATTATAGATAATTTCAAAAGCAAGACATAATTTAATGTGGTAAGAGGAAAACTGTGAAGCTTTCTTTTTTGTTAAGCTGTAAATTATTCATTTTTTTCAGTTACAGTTGACATTCAATATTATTTTATGTTATTTTCAGGTGGACAGCATAGAGGTTAGACATTTATATAATTTATGCTGTGATCCCCCCGATTAGCTTAGTACCCAACTGGCACTATACATAGTTATTACCAGATTATTGACTATATTCTCTGTGCTGTACAAGCCAATGCTAAGTGCTAGGAGGAGGTAAAGTTAGACAAGCAGGAACAGGGTACAGGGGAGATAACACAACTTTTAAGGTAATTTTCCTTAATTTATTACCTTTGATGGAGACCAGTCTTGGCTATGTCCTAATCCAGACCACATTAGGTGAAATTTTGTATAGTGTCTAGGGTTGGGCTTGTCTTCACATTTTAAAAAATTAGCCTCTTTATTTCTTTACTTGTAAAAGCTATACTTTTGTTCATAATGATAAGAGAATAAGGTTTGACAGAGTTTCAAAGCCAAATTTTTAAAAAAGATTTTTACGAAAATATAGCTAACATAAAATATTATATTAGTTTCAGGTACATAGCATATTTGTTCAACATTTATAGACCTAAAGAAGTGATCACCATGACAAGTCCAGCAACCATCTGACACCGTATCACACTATCACCATATTATTGACTATATCCCCATGCTGTACATTACATCCCCATGACTTACTCGTTTTATACTTGGAAATTTAACAAATCCCCCCCCTTTAACATTTTTCAATTATAGTTGCCATTCAATATTATTTTATAATAATTTCAGGTGTACAGCATAGTGGTTAGACATTTGTATAATTTAAGAAGTGATCCCCCTGACTAGTCTAGTACCCACCTGGCGCTATGCATAGCTACTATCATATTATTCACTATATTCCCTACGCTTTACATCCCTGTGACTATTTTTAACTACCAATTTGTATTTCTTAATCCCTTCACCTTTTTCACCTTGCCGCCCAAACCCCTTCCATCTATCACCCCAACAAATCTAGTATCCATCTGCGCCATACATAGTTATTACAATATTATTGACTATATTCCTTATGCTATACCTTACATTCCCATGATTACTGTGTAACAACCAATTTGTACTTCTTAATCTCTTCCCCTTTTTCACTCATTCTCGCACCCCCCTCCCATCTGGCAACCATCAAAATGTTCTCTATATCTATGAGTTTTTTCTGTTTTGTTTGTTTATTTTATTCTTTAGAGTCCACATATGAAGGTCTGACAATTAAGTTCGCAAACTTGTTGCAACAATGTTGCTAACCTTTTTTTGATATCAGAGGGATTATTCACTATGAATTTGTACCAACTGGGCAAATAGTTAACCAAGTTTACTATTTGGCAGTTCTGAAAAGGTTGTGTGAAAAAGTTAGATGACCTGAACTTTTCACCAACAACTCATGGCTCTTACATCACAACAGTGCACCAGCTTACACGGCACTCTCTGTGAGGGAATTTTTAGCCAGTACACAAATAACTGTATTGGAACACCCTCCCGACTCACCTGATCCGGCCCCCAATGACTTCTGTCTTTACCTAAAGATAAAGGAAATATTGAAAGGAAGACATTTTGATGACATTCAGGACATCAAGGGTAATACGACGACAGCTCTGAAGGCCATTCCAGAAAAAGAGTTCCAAAATTGCTTTGAAGGGTGGACTAGGCGCTGGTGTTGGTTCACAGTTTCCCAAGGGGAGTACTTTGAAGGTGACTATAGTGATATTCAGCAATGAGGTATGTAGCCCTTTTTCGAGGATGAATTCTGAACTTAATTGTCTGAACAGTATAAGCAAAATCACATTGCATCTGACTTTGTCTGACACTCCACTCAGCACAATACCCACCACATCCACCCATGCCACCAAAAATAGCAAGAAAACATTCTCTTCCCTGGCCAAGCAATATTCCATTGTATATATATATATGTGTACCATCTCCTCTTTATCCATTCTCTCATGGCCAGACACCCAGGCTGCCTCCACATCTTGGCCATTGTAAACAATGCTGCAGTGAACATACGGATACACACATCCCCTCAAAGTAGCATTTGGGTTTCTTCAAATAAATACCCAGAAATGGGATTACTGGGTCCTTCTTTGTCTCTTCTTATACCCTTTATTTTAAAATCTATTTTGTCCAGCATAAGTATTGCTACCCCAGGTTTTTTTTGTTGTTGTTTTTTCATTTCCATTTTCATGAATTTTTTTTTCTCCAATCCCGTTACTTTCCATCTGTGTGTGTGTCTTTCAATCTGAAGTGAGTCTCTTGTAGGCAGCATATATAAGGGTCTGTTTTCTTATCCATTCAGCTCTCCTATGTCTTTTGAGTGGAGCATTTAATCCATTTACATGGAAAGTAATTGTTAACATACTCATATTTGTAGCTATTGCCATTTTATTATGTATATTTTCAATCTTTTTTTTCTTTCATCATACTGGTTTGGTGATAATGAACTCCTTTAGTTTTTTCTTGTCTGGGAAGCTCTTTATCTGTCCTTTGATTCTAAATGATATAATAGCTTTGCTGGGTAGAGTAATCTTGGTTGTAGGTCATTGATTTCATCATGCTGAATATTTTGTATCAATGCCTTCTGGCCTGCAAAGTTTCAGTTCAAAAATCAGCTGACAATCTTATGGGGGCTCCCTTATAAGTTACAAGTTGCATTTCTCTTGCTGCTTTTAGGATTCTCTCTTTGTCTTTAATATTTGCCATTCTAGTTATAATGTGTCTTGGTGTGGGACTATTTGGGTCCATCTTGCTTGTGACTCTCTGCACTTCCTGGACTTGTATGTCTGTTTCCTTTGCCAGGTTAGGAAAGTTTTTGGTCATTTTTTTTTTTTTTTTTCAAATAAGTTCTCAGCCCCTTGCTTTCTCTTTTCTTTTGGTATCACTATGATGTTATTACACTTGATGTTGTCCCAAAAGTCTCTCTCTTATACTATCCTCATTCTTTTGGAATCTTTTTTCCGTTCCCATTGAATGTTTTCTGCTAACTTGTCTTCTAAATCACATATTCAACCCTCTGCTTCATCTAGTCTGCTGGTGATTCCTTCTAGTGTGTTCTTCATTTCTGTTATTGTATTTTTCACTTCTGACTGGTTCCTTTTTATGGTTTCTATGTCCTTTTTATGCTTCCTATCTCTTCGTTGAAGTTCTCGCTAAGTTCCTTGAGCACCCTTATAACCATTGTTTTGAACTCTGTATCTGGTAGGTTGCTTGCCTCCATTTTGTTTAGTTCTTTTTCTGAAGTTTTCTCCTGTTCTTTCATTTAGGACATATTTCTTTGTTTCCTCATTTTGGCTAACTCTCTATTTGTTTCTATGTATTAAGTAGATCTGCTGTGTCTTCCAGTTTTGGCCTGGTGGCCTTATGTAGTAGGTGCCCTGTGGGGCCCAGTGGCACAGTCTCCCTGGTCACCTGCACCGGGTGCTCTAGGAGTGTCCCTTGTGTGGGCTTTGTGTGCCCTCCTGATTGCTATTGGCACATCAATTGGTGGAATTGACCCTGAGGCTGATGGCTGTGGGGTTTGGCCATGTCCACAGCTTACAGGCTGCTGTGCAGGATTCACCCCAGCAGGATCTGGTGCCTATTGAGACTGTCCTTTGTGTATGCCACTTGTGGGGCTAATTGAGCAGTGCTCTGCTATGGTCTGAAGCCAACCTCCAAGTATGTTGTTCTAAGACCTCTTGTGAGGGGCCCCAGTGCAGGCTCAGGTCAGCCACTGTCTGTGACTGGCTGGAGACTAGTTGGTAAGAGCTGCAAAGTGATCCACAGTTGTTTGCTGCTTCTGCTAACCCTGGAAGCATGTGAAATAGGCCACACTGTGAAGCAAGGATGTCTGCCACCAATACCGGGCCTACAGTAGCCCCAGAAAATGTCAGGAGACACCCTGATACTTGCTGCCATCTGCCAGCACCATTAAAGTTCAGCCACTGATAAAGCCTTGTGCAGTATACAAGTTGGATGAGGCAGGGTCTCAGGGAGTCACTAGAGTGGGAAGAGCTGTGGTCACCAGGTTAATGTAAATTCTGGTTTGGTGCCAGTGCTGAGACTGAAATTACTCAGCAAAAGTCTCAGAGCACACAGAAGCAAGTCACTGCCCACCTGCGGTCTGTCGGACCCTGATAGTTTTCCAAGGAAGTGTGCAATGTGAGCAGGGCTGGCTGCTGTTGGAGAAAGTGCCTTCAGTGTTGGAGGAGTGGGGTGGGGTAGGGTCCCAGTGAGTCAGCAGGATGGAGGTGAGGAGCTCACCAGACCAATCAGATATAGATTTAGCCTGGGGGGCGGGGGCTCAACACAGGAAAGATGGTGTCTACCTGCTGGCTGATGGGAGAAAGACCATCTCACAGGGAAATGGCAACTGTTCTCCAGCCCTCAACCCGAAGCAACTCAACTCAGTCTGCCCCCCGCACATCTCTGACAACACCAGAGTTACTGTCCCTCCGCTGGAGCCCAAGGTGAGTGCCTGGGAGTGAGAGAGTCTGTGTGCGAACACTTTAGGAAGACGTCTGGGTTTCCCGCTGCCCTTAATCCCACCTGGATGGTCAGAATCCCTACTGTCTTTCACAGCCAGATGTAGGGGCTCCTCTTCCCAGCACCAGTACTCTGGGCTGGGGAGGTTGGTGTAGGGCTGGGGACCCTCACTCTTCTGGGGGAATCTCTGCAGCTGAGATATCCCTCCCGGTTCTCAGTCAGCACACAGAGGTTTGGGGCTATCCAGTTTTGCATCTCCGCCCTCCTACGAGACATGGCTCCTTCTTTATATCCTTAGTTATAAAACTTCTGTTCAGCCAGACTTCAGATGGTTCTCCAGGTTGATTGTTTTATAATTCAGTTGTAATTTTAATTTGTTCACTGAAGGAAGCAGGCACAGTGTTTGTCTACTCTGCCATCTTAGATCTCAAAGCCAAATTTTCAATGTTGAACCTTATGCACTTGAAATCCATTTTGAGTTAATGAAAATGCTTTCCACAGATATTGTAGTTTAATAAAGTGTTGATGTCTGAAATAGTTCATTTATTAAAGGAATAAAGAAGGAAGAAGGAGGAAAGGAAAGAAGGTAGGAAGGGAAAAGCAAGCAAGCAATTAAGGTGATTTATTTAATTCCCCGTGTCAAGCTAAGGAAGTAGTCAAATGAGAAACAAATGGGGGACAAAGCCCCAGGGAAAGAAATGGAAGGTGAACGTTCTGAATAGGTAGGCTTTCCTCTGGAACAGTTGCAGCCTAGAATCATCAGGGAACCTCTGGTGCTAGAAACAGATTTCTAATTTGTATTTCTACGTAGTGTTTTTCAGACTTTGGGGTCAAAACAAATTAGTGGGTTGTCTTAGGCTGCCTGGGCAGTCATACCATGTTTCCCTGAAAATAAGACCAGGTCTTATCTTAATTTTTGCTCCATTATGGCTTATTTTCAGGGGATGTCTTATTTTTTCATGTGCAACAATCTACATTTATTCAATTATAGTCATGTCATCTTCTTCTGGAACACCGTCACAATGTACTAAATGCATCCGTCTGGCTGAGATCTTAACTGGGGCTTATTTTCGGGGTAGATCTTATTTTCGGGGAAATACGGTAACAAAATACCATAGACTAGGTGGCTCAAACAGCAGAAATTTATTTTCTCACATTTCAGGAGGCTGGAAGTCTGAGATAAGGGGGGCCAACACGTTTGGGCTCTGGTGAGAGCTTTCTTTCTGGCTTGCAGACAGCTGCCTTCTCACCTTCTAGCTGTGTGGTGACATGGCTTTCCTAGGTGTGTGTGCGTGGGGCAAGTGGAGTGAAGTACTGGGGAGGAGCTTTCTTATTATTATAAGTCCACCAGTTCTACTGGATTAGAGCCCCACCCTTATGACCTCATTTAACCTACATTACCTCTTAAACACCTACCTCTAAATATAGTCACACTGAGGGTTAGGGTTTCAACATCTGAATTTTGGTTGGGGGGGACACAATTCAATCCATAGCATGAATCATGAAGTCCATTTAGTTGTTAGCAATGAACATTTACAAAAAATTAAATAGAAAAATATAGAACAAAGTGCACACAGGGCTGCTAAGTATGTTTGTGCATGTTGTGCACTGCACACTCTAGAAATGTCATTTGCATTGTAGTCTATGTGGATGGCACACACCCCTGGTGTTTTTCATGCACCACCCACAGGGCAATAGGTGGTGGATTTGATTAGTAATCATAAATAGTATTATGTGAAACTTTCATCCATATGCACGTGCGTGAGTGTATGTATGTGTGTTGATGTATGCTGTAAAATATAATTCTTATAAGGAGTCACAGTCAAAAAAGTTTGAAACCTATTATGGTGGTCATATGTTATTTTTTGGTTGCCCAACATTGGAACTCCCTTTCTGGTATTGGGGAACACACAAATGTGTGAATCGTGATGGGGGTGGAGTCCTGTCTTCCTCTACAGAACCTAAAGTGGAAAAAGTATTCTGTTTGCCCTCTTCCTGTAGTACAGAGTATGAGCTCATTAGCAAGACTGGACCGACTGGGTGTTCTCACCTAAAACTTTGCATCTTGAGGGGGTAAAGCAGAGCGTCAGGGCAGTTAGAGATTAGTCTGGTGGCAGGATATGGTTGAGTGGCAGAAGGATGACCAAAAGTAGAAAGTGACCAGTACTTGGTAGTGAAGGTCAGTGGCAGCATTCTAACTAGCATGAACCTGTGTTGTGCTCAGCTGTCTGGCCTCTTTGTCTGCTACCTAATTTCTGATGCTATGAGCCATTCAGTAGGTTTCCAACAAATTTCTTATTTGCATAAATTGGCTGGAGTCAGCTTGTATTGTTTCCTACCCAAAATTCTAACAAAATACACAGATTTTCCTGAGGGTCTGAACTTTGGTTGATAATTCACCCATCCCCTTAGCCTCAATTTTCAAGCAACCAAAATATATGGATGCAAATGAGGAAATAAATAAATGAGAAGAGAAAAATACATGTTTCTTTAAGTTACTTGTTTCTAAAACACTGCTTCACATACGTTGTTTTGAGACAGGAAAAATAAAAGAAGTAAGCATTTCCTTTTATTCCAGCAGATGACCCTACAAACCGGGGCTATGTGGTCAAAACCACTGTTCTGTGATTTTCTGATGCCCTATTGAGTTAGCAGTCGTTATCATTAAACAGTCTTCTCCTGAGGCGTTTACTATTTATTTAGTATACATAGCAATCAAGGCAATATACACAATATATGTCCAGATACCTAAATGGCCCTTCTAAAGACCAGAAGAAACTAAGCACACTAATCTTCATTGAGTTTTTTTTCTTTCTTTTCTTTTTTTTTGCTAAAGTAAAATTTATAATGCTTTCTCATTAGGTTTTCTGATGTTGCTTTATTAAGACAGTGTGTAGAGATAAATAATAATTGATAAGCCATTTCAGCAAAAGGATGATTATTTTCAGACATTTAAAGTGGGCATTCCAATTTGGCATAATTTTATTCAGTCACCCTTTTAAGATGGCTTGTTTTTATATCTTGCATTTTACCTGAGTAGAAAAACAACTCATTTCTTGTACTTAGGAAGTGGTTTCAACAGTTGGAAAGACCTCAGTCACAGAGTGTGATAAGCAGACATGACAGAACCAGAGGCTTTAACAGTACATACTCAGGCCACCCACTGATAGGAGGGACCATCCAGAAATGACATATGTCAGTGGCTAAGGTTAAGCCATAGGAGAATTTGCATCAATCTGCTCAAATGAATCATGAAAAGTCAAAGAAATCACACAATCTAGTCTTATGAATGTGTTGGTTACAACTGTTTTTCACCTGTTAAAGTAGGTCTCAAAACTCCCAGAAGTTTAGCTAATTTCTTGTTTGTCACAGTGGCTTTTTTCCCTTGTTCTCTTTTATTTTTCTGCATCATTTGAGCCTTCTTCTGTGTCTCAAGGTGGAACCCAGTGGATCTTCATGTGCCTTCCAGCACACACTCTACTTGTTCCTGTCCTACTACTCTCTCTGCTTCTTCTCTGTCTAAAGGAGATAAAGGGATTGCTGCTCCAATACTCAACCTTTAAATTGTGGAGTTCCATAGCGCTCTGCCCAAGGTTGTTTCACTCTCAGCTCTCTTCCTAAACCATCTCACCTACTCCCAGGGATTGTAACTACAATTGTCTACATGTTAATGACTCTTACATTTGCATGTCTAAGTGGAACTTTCTGTGAAGTTCATGACCTGTCATTGTAATTGCTTACTTGACATCTTGAACTAGATGACATCAGAAACCCATCTTAACTAAAACTGAACAGTCATGTCTTTTGTCCCCAACTCTGCTACTCCTCAGTATATACTTACTTCGTCAGCAATTCACATCCATCCCCGTAAAGCCTGTCATCTGAACAACACTCTCTTCCCTATTCCGCAGCTCTCCTATCCTCTTCCAAAACCTTCTCATCACCCTAGACAGTAATTTCAAATATTAATCTACAACATCCTCCCACTGACCACCTTTCAGAGTCTTCCCATAGCTTCTAGGTCCCAAAGTAATGTGGCTGACAAGGCCCTACCTGTCCCCACCTGTCTGTCCAGGCTCATCTTGTGCCTTTCTCCTCATTGCTCACCACACTCCAACCATGCTGACCTTTCATCAGTTCTATTTCAGACACAACATGTGCTGTTTGCTCTAGCTAGCAGGTCTCTCCCCCACCGCCTTCCCACTCACCTAACTCTTCCTTCTCTTTCACTGTGTACTTCGATCTTTCCTATTTCTCCGCACTTAGCTTCCCTGTAATGCATTCTTTTGTTTTAATGAAAGATATTGTTGTGCATAGTTTGAGCTAAGATGTTCTTATGGTTTTTAACTCAAAAACTTCAGTTCCCTGAACTACCCCCTTCATTTTCTGCTCCCTATGGGCAACTACTTTGAACAGTTTTAACTGATTCTTTTGGTAACATTTACATTATAACTAAATTATATACTAGCTACTTCCTTATTTTCCTATGGTAGGTGTTATCTACTGATTTCTCAATACAAAAGATGAAGATTTACTTCTCTTTTACAACCAACCACTACCATATTCTCGGACACTTCCTGTCTCTATTCTTCCAACTCAATCTAACTCTAATCTTAGTTAGATTAGTGTTCAATGTTTACATTATTATTATTATGCTATTTAGACCTGAGTCCTATATTAAAGTAGGCTTTTCCTCACTAGAGTTAATCATTGCCTTTTGGGGGGGGGAGCAGGCAAGAGGCTAATTGTCTATGTATTTACCACTAATTATCCCCAACTCTCCTCCACTTATGTTAATATTGTCCAATAAAATAAAACATTGGGTATCCTAATAATTTGGTCTTCTTGAAGAATTTTTTTCCAGGAGGCTTATGACCTGAATTGTTTTGGATTTGTGTCCGTTCAGGTCCTCCAGAAAGTGGACACCAAGATGGTATTTGAAGGGCAAGAGATTTGTCGGGAGAACTGCCTGTGGAAAGACGAAAGCGTGAGGGAGCAGGAGGAGGCAGGGAGAGCCTTTAGACCAGGAGGCAGGTCTATCACCTGTGAAGGGAGAGGGTGAAGAAAGGAAGACGGGATAGGAAGAGGCTCAGACTGTAGTGCACTCTGTGGAAACCTCAGCATGGCCAGCTGGGCACCTCATTAGACAAATCCCATGTTGGACAGAAGTGACCAACACTAGTACCTCTGCCATGCTCAAGTATTGGCTGGGAGCCACTTGGGGAGAGCACAGTCAAACATGGCGGCTGAAGGCTGTCATTGACTGCTTTCCTTCCAACAATTTCTCTCATGAAGGAAGGGCTGAGGGACTTGCCCATGTCATCACAGACTGGTTGATCTCTAGGTTTTCTGCTCAACTTTGTGCCGTCTGCTCCACAGAGCCACAAAATAAGGCTGGAGCTGGTAAGAGCTCTTTTCATGATAACATCCTGGTTTCCATGCCTCTTTCTTACCTATTTACTTTTTCATTTCAGGGCAGTACTTTCTCCATAGCTTCCTGAGAAAGAGTGCATGGGAGGCAAAGTTTCTGAGAACTTGCCTCTCTGAAAATGTTTTTGTTCTACTTTCATGCTTACTTAATAGTTGGTTGAGTATAACAGTATAGATAAGAAATAATTTCTCTTCAAAATTTGGCAGGTATTTTTTTCTATTTTGTAGTATTGCTCTTGACTAATTTAAAGTTATTCAAATGCTTTGCCCTTGACTCCAGTTTTCTGAAACTTCATGATAAAATATCTTACCACATTATCTGGAAACCTGGGACTCTTAAGTTGGAAACTCATTTTCAGAACTGGAAAATTTATGTGTGTTAATATCTTTAATGTTATTCTATTCATTTTCTCAGTTAGTTTTTTTCTGGACTCTTAATTGGATTCTATAATTTTCTTTTATTCCTCCTATTTTTCCTCTTAAATTTCTGGATTATTTCCTCAATTTTAACTTCAAAAGTTTCCACAGATTGAAAAAAAATTCTCTTATTATATTTTAATTTTAAAGCACATTATTGTTCTCAAAAAAAAAAAAAAACCTCTTTACAACATTGTTCTTATTTCATGAATAGAATATTTTGTTCTGAAGAAATTAATGATAGGATTTTTTTAAGGTTTTTTTTCTCTTTTTTCTTTACATTTTTATTCTTTGTTTTTTGCTCTGAGCCTGTTTTCCCTGTTAAAAGCCTTCTTCACATGTCTGCTGATCCTTGGCTGTTCACTCATATTTAGCAGTTGGATGCTCAAAACTGATTGGCAGCCATATGGACGTAGTTTTTAATTGTGGGGTGCATTTCAACATGCTTAGGACACGCTGTTTCATTGAAAAACAAAAACAAAAAACATTCAATGTTTATATCTTTAGTATAAGCCTGGCAGTCGGCCTTCTGGTATCCTGGTGTGGAAGATGATTGGGGTCTCAACATTTATTATATTTTCTCTTAATCCTTTTTTTCTTGTAATTTAAGCATAACTCTCAATTATGCTTAGTTTCTCCCAGTCCAGAGGCCCTCTGTTTTATTCTTTCCAGAGAATAAACCTCCAGTCTTGCAGCAGGGCAGGGAGGGACAGTCTTACGAGTAAGGGAGTAAACATGGAGTTCCTACTGCTGCTTAAACAGACTTTTAATCAAATTTCCAGTTTTTAGTTCATCTGGAAGTATCAGATGATGCCATTTCTTCAGCTTTTTGGAGGTCTGCAGGTAACTTCAGGTTCTTTCTTGGTTCTTCCCAATACTAGGTTAGTGTTCAATTATTTTGATTCTGCTAAATGAATTACCATATATCTCTCTGCTTTCCAATGCCCCCCATTTATTTTTGTCTTTATAGTTTATGCCTTTAAAAAATTCTTTGCTGTTATATTAGTGGTCCTTCAGGAGAGTGTGGAGAATAAAATACCTGGGGTCCCAAAAAAATGTATACACATTGAAAGAAAGGAAAAAACTGTATTAAAATTGTAATATTCAATAAATACCGATAACAAAAGATGAATACAAGTCATGTGTATATATGTTTTTTGGCATCCCCGGTATATGCTCAGCTCACCATGTTTAAGCGGAAGTCAACTGTAATGTACTTGTATAGCACAATTACATAACTCTATTTATAATTTCTCTGAAATCCAAAAGAAATCCTTATACATTAAAACTTGTTTGATATGCAGGCAGGTTTTATTTCCTATCAATTTCATTTCACGATAGTAAAGGAGGTATTTGGTATAAGGTTGAAAACCTTGTAGCTATAGTGTGTAGAATATTCTGTACTTATTATCTGTGCATTTCCACTAAATGATTACTCCTACGCTAAGCGTTGCTGGACACACAGATGATTCAGCAAATAGTTATTCGTAACAATTTAATCTTCAGCCCGGAATCCATCTTAATTGCTACGAAAAAGTAAAAAGTTCCATATTCCTATGCTTCCTCATATGCTGTCTGTTCTTGTTTTTGTTTTTAAGCATAGACCAGACACATGTCACTATAACAATCTGTGTGCATGGTGTTAGGTTACCTGAATGTGTAAAGTACACAAAATCCAGGTGTGTATTGGAGCACACTTTGGTTAAGAGCCAGGTTTTATTACAGGATACACCTGGCTTCAAACATTGACCTAGCTCTCTGAGCAGACTTGGATCATCAGAATCTCACATGCAAAATGGGGATGATGATGGTACCAATTCATAGGGCTGCTGAGATAATGCATATCAAGTGCTGAACGCGATGCCTGCCCAGAAAAAGCACTGGATAATGCTAGCTGTCAGAAAGGCGCAGTTAATATGGACTCTGGGAATAATAGCCTGGGTTTCAGTCCTGTCTATTCCACTCACAGCTCTGTGACTTGGGAAGTTACATAACTTCTCTTATGCATTGGTTTTATTCAGATGTAAATTGGGGATTATAATATTGCTGCCTCAAAGCATTGTGAGGATTAAACGAGGGCATGCACATAAAATAATGCGAATATGGCCTGATCTCACTCAAAGTTAGCTATCCATATTATATTGGGTGTACCCTCACCAAATCACTCATTCATTTCCTTGTTTGGGGATTTAAGGAGATGTGATTGGAAAATTTATTCTTGGTTCCTTTAGAGCAGAGGTGCATCTGGCATATGTTTTTGTTTAGTCATTAGAGTTCTGCTCTTCAAAACAAAATCTAGATTGTTGCTTAAGGGTGTATTTTTAAAATAAATTCATGGTCAGTATTGTCTAAACTTCAGGATACAATCTAAACTCCAAATCCTCATTTAAATTCTTGTTGGCCCTTAATACATCCACCAGACAAAATGTTCCCAGCTGGTCCACAGTTCAGGAGAACCAGAACACAGCAGTGAGCAAGTGTTTACTAAGCTCAGGTGAGAAGAAATGTCTGATTATATCCTTTGGAACAACAACAACAAAACTGAATTTACACTTAGTTTTTTGAGGGGGAAAGGAGTGAGGTTTGAATGGCTTTGACATTCCATTTTAAGGAATCATCATGAAATGACCCTCTACACTTTGGAAGCAAACATCAATGATACAAACAAGGTCTTGTCACCCATAAACAAGGTTCATTCTAATATTTAGACTTTTCCACAATGCCTTCCTTCCTGCTTAGATTCCTCCCACCCTCCCCACATTCTCCTTTTGAGCCACTGGAATGATAGATACACATCTTAGACTCTTCACAGAGGAGAAACCATGTTTTATCTGCCTTGTTGGAATTGATAATTTTACTGTAACTAAAAAGTATCTCTGAGTAAACTGATGTTTTCTAGGTTGTATCCAGGGAAAAGCTAAGCCAAAATAAAATTAAAAGTATATATGATTTGGCAAAGATACTCAGAAAGCTGACAATATTTAGCTCTTATTTTAAAAAAGTAACCATGACTTTTTAAAGGACTCTTTTGGGTTAAATCTACATTATAGGAAACCATTCACGAGAACATACTAAACCCTAAATTACCTTAAAATATGCTTGTCATAGATGTTTTATTGTTTAGAAATATATTTTAAGTAGCTTATGCAAAAATAAATTCAAGGAAACATCCTAATTACCAAAAATAAAGTAAATGTTTTTTCCTTTTGGTACACTGAAAAATTAATACATTTTTTTTTCAGAATTTTTCATTCTTTTACATGCAGAAAAAGTGCTGTATTGAAAGAGTGACAGATATTTTGCTTGAGAGGCCTCAGAATATAAGACTTGAATGGTTAGCTTTATAAGAGTCTCAGAAGGAGTGAAGATGGCAGGAAATGCCGCGGCCTTCTCCTCTCATTTCCTGTGTGCAAGGAGAATGGTGGATGAGACTCATAGAATGGTGATAGTGAATGTTTTCCCTGAAACTATAGGAAAAGTAATTTCAGTGCTTGTATTTTTTTCTTGGCCTCTTGAGATTCCTTTATCTCTTTCATTGTTTTCTTCCCTCTTAATTTTGCTCCTCAGATGGACTTCTCAGTGTGGCTTTATGTTGTGCCTCACATCCAAACACACCCTTTTCTCCTGGGGAAGGGGCTGGGCCACACAGTGTGGGGTGGTTAGGGCCTAGCTGGAGACCGATTATTTTATAATAATTCAGAATTTCCTATAGGAGCTTTCCTTTAGGAGCTCTCATGTTCTCTAGAGCACATTTCATCGTCTCAGACTTAAGTTTATTTCCACAGCATGAATTACTGGTACAGTCATCACAAGATGAGCCCTTTAGATACCCACAAGTAATTATAGTGAGTTCAGGAGTTGATACTCTATTTACTCTCGTTCAGGAAAACTGCTCACTGTTTATAGAGAGGAAGACACATTACTTACATTTGTACAATGCTTTTGAGTTTTCCAGACACTTTTGTTGATATCAACACAGCCTATATTGGAAGAGTTGTTCTTGAAATCGGAGTTTGAGACCTCTTACCAGTGAATGTCTGAGAGATTTAGTTGGCTCTTCTCAACTTTAGCTTATTCCTTCATAAAGTATGTGCGACAACTCTTAGAGGGCTATCATGAAGTTTAAAGGGCTTTGTACATTGTAAAACACTATTTGTGTTTAAACGGTTATTCTGAAATAGCAGTTGCTTGAAAAAAAATATTCGTTGAGCCTATTAAGCAAGTTAGCAGCTATCCTCCACATTCAGTATTTCTTATTAGAGATTCACTTGCAATGTGATAAGGGCTCCAAGTTTAAATAGTTTATCTTCTGGCTTGAGCTAGACTGCCTGGGTCTACCCATGTGACCTAGGACAAGTTGCCATCTGTAAGAGGCAGATGGGTGATTAATGTTGACAGAGCCAACTTGCTTGGCCATAGCTTGTTCAACTCGTGGAAGCCAAGTTCAAAACCCCCATTGAATTTACTAATGAAATGATATGATATGTGGGATTTACTATGAAATAACCCAGGGGATCAGATGGGGGAAGGAGACGAGGGTGGAGATGAAACATGAGTGTCCATGAATTCTTAACTGCTGAAGCTGAGTGATTAGTACATGGCAGTTTGTTCTATTATTTTCTCTGTAAAATTTTGAAATGTCCCATAATGAAAAGTTAAAACAAACAAACAAAAGATTCTTTCAAAGGAATTCAGGAGGTAACAATTTGGAAATTAGCTTCTGAAATCTTATTTGGTGTGTTGGTGCTTTTTAAAAAAAAATTTTTTTTTAACAAAAAAAGCCCCTCAGTTACTTGAGATAAGTGGGGGAAATATCAACACAGAGATTCTCAAGAGTAGCTGTTGTTTGACTCAACCCCCCACCCCTGCCGCAATGAGGTTTTTCTCTAGTGGACAGGGTATTCCCCTGTCCCATGCTGGCCTACGGTGACTCATATACCAAATCAAAGTTTCACATCTAACCGTTATGGGCATTGATTATCATAGTTGGAATCCAAAGGCAGGGCTGAAATGAGAAGAGGCTATTTAACCCCTCTCTGAAAGGTCAAAACTTTCCTCCAGAAAATATTCTTCTCTGTCTGGAAGCCTCTGCATGACATCAGTTTAGATATGAACTTAAAAGGGGACGTTTCCTAAAAGTACACTCAGCTCTTGTGACATTCATTTTGAGGGTGAAATCAGCCTAAACCATAAACTGAGTTGTTTATTTAGGGTGAAGTATTGCTAGATGAGCAGGGAATTCATAGAGAACCTCGCTTATTTAGACTGGACAGTTGATCAGCTGTTTCAATTTACCTCTGACTTCACAGGAATTTAGAAGAGGGCAAAAACTGCTGTCCTTGCCGACTGATGAGACAAAAACTGGTCGGACCTTCTCTCCCTCAGAGAATCCCACAGATTCAGAAGTCTTCCTTGCTTAGTATGCCAGGCAGCCATTGTCCATTGACGACAAGTGAGGTGAAATCTACTTATCTACCCCTGATTCAATCTTCCTTCTGCTTTTATTGTGAAGAAACGGAGGCTCAGGGAGGTGAAACAACTTGCCTCAAGTCATATATATGTCATGGCTGGGTTGGCCTTGAGGCTGGCCACCTTCCCTCTGACCTTGAGGAAGCAATATCTGTTCTACATAGAATTTAAAAATAAAAATAAAAAACCAAACCAAAGATAAAAATCAAGCCGTTGACAGAAATGTATCCTGAGACTAAGAGAGCTAACACTTGTACACATTTTTCATGTCTTGAAATAACTGTAGTAGTTATAGCATCTCCATTTTTACGTAGGAAGATGAGGTACAGTCCAAGGTCATAGACTGGTGAATGGTGGAGCTGTGATTTAAACCACTTTTCTCTACACTCAAAAGTTGTGTTCTTTCTATTTCAATGGAGACCATGAGTAGACCCTGGATATGGCAGAGATTGTTCTAAGGAACTGGGGTAGTAGGAAGATCTAAGCCATAGAATCATGTACCATCTCCTCATTTTCCCAGCATCCTCTGCAGATTCTAATATGCTGTCACCCTAAATGGTAACTTTCTTCCCTCTCTACTTCTTAAAAATTTACTTAACGCTCTTCATATGTCACTGACTTTCTCCCATTTTCCCAGTTATACTTAATTGCTTTTTCTCTGAGGCAGTTTTCTTATACATTTTATATTAGAGTTTGTTTTTATATGCCGACTTCCCTCACTAATGTGTGAGAAGCTTGAGGCAAAAGATTGTGTCTCTAAGTTTTATTTTTTCTATAAAAATTATGAACTGTTAGATGTGTAGAAAGGAATCTGGCACACATATTGTTCATGCGGTTGATGTGCTCTCTTTCGGATCTCATGGTCTCCTCTCCACCCAGAGTTAACTGCCATCCTGAATTCTACAGTCATCATTTTGTAACTTTATAAAAACAATGTTATACTGTACATATTCATCAGCAAGTTGCTTTTCAATTGTTCAGGATTCATTCGTTTAACTGTAGTTCACAGCCATTACTGAGAAGCCCAGTGAAGGTTATATTGTGTAGGCCAGGGCTGATGGAAGGACTTGTTGTTCCAGATTTGTATCCTCAGTAGCCAAGGGGATGCCAGGCTGCAGCATTTAACCTGCAGAAGCCAGGTGTGTGTAATGACCAGAATGAGCCCCAGAGCTAGAATAAGCCTCACCCACAGAGGTCTACAGAGATGGCTAATAGAATATGCTGGTCCTAGCATAAGAGAAATGGGCAACCTTCAAGGGGATTATTTAATATGTAAAATTAACAGACCTCAAAAATAGGTGAGCAGAAGGCTGAGATCAGTCACCATAATGGAAAGTCAGAGACCCTTGCTCTATTTCTAGACATGAAATAGCTCTTAGATCTAAGAGGAAAGGATACATGTGGAGTACTGAGCAGTGATGGATAACTTTCCTGATTGTTCGTGGGCTTTGAAAAACTTGTTTGAAAGATTGGAGATAAGCAAGTCTGGAGAGGAAGGATGTGGATGGATGCATGGTAGGGGGCACCAACTGTGAGAATCTTTGTGTCACTTGTTAATGCTGACAAAAGAGCATCTACCACAGGAGAGGCACCAAGTGGATAGGATGACTTGGCCAGACAATGCCAGTGGTTCCTGTTTTCAATCTCCCTAATACTGTGCAATAGACTTGTAGAGTAGAGATGGTGGAGATATGGAGGCTACATGTTGTTCCAAGAGCATGGGCTCCCTGTCAAAAAAGGCTGATCCATCCATGTTCACTGCAGAATGTCTGGTCTGACAGTCCCAGAAACCAGAGCTGAGCTGGTAGACTACCATTCTTTGAAGAGATCAGCTAGTCACCTGTTGGCAAGTTGATTAAGCAATCGCATTTAATCCTGGAAAGGACAGTAATTCATCCTGACTGGGACTGACATTTGGTTTGGGCATGGAGTTGCCTTTCTTGCCATTTTACAGAATGCCTGATCTATTCATATGGGATTCTGCTTAACATTGCCTTGGACTAAGGGATGTCATGAGCTCTCAATCCCCCTGCCCCCACCAGGGTAGCCAGTAGCCAAAGATTGAGTAAAATAGGAGCATAAAGACTTGCCCCCTAGGCTAGCTGAACATGGGGCCAACTCTCCTGCAATTAAAGCGCTAAAACTTCCTATGGGGTCAGAAAAGCTTAACTCCGGGGAGACTATATTCTTACTAGTTTCTTTCCCTGCCATATCCTGCTTCCCTCGCACCCTCTCACCTGAAAACTATCTCAGTAAAATACATGAACCTGAATTCCTGTCTCAAGCTTTGCTTTTAAGGAAACTTGACCTAAGGTGTGTATTATGTTGGTGCAAAAGTGATTGCAGTTTAAAAAGTTAAAAATAATTGCAAAAACCGCGATTGCTTTTGCACCAACCAAATACTATCTCATTTGATTTCCCAATATTATGCCTTTGCTGTTGCAAATCATTAAACTGTTCTCAAATTATTTCATTTGAATAATTTGTTCTGGGGTACTTACAAATTTGCTTAGAGGTTTTTTTTTTATGAATTGCTGATTAATTTTATCAAATGCTTTTACTAAGATCAAATTCTTTTTATAAAATAAACGTAAAATGTTTTCTTTTAATCTATTTAGTGGTGAAATATATTAATAGATTCTAAAGTTAAGCCATTCTTACATGCATGAAGTAAATTAAGTAGTCATGATGTTTTTTCAAATGTGCTCTTGGATTCACTTTGCACATATTTTGTATAAAGCTTTTGCATCTGCTTTCTTGAGTGGTGGTTTCTTTTTCATACTCTCCTTGTGTGGTTTGATGAATCTTCAGGACATTTTGCTAAGTGAAATGAGCCAGTCAATAAAAGACAAATACTGTATTATTTCACGTATATGAAGTACCTGGAGTGGTTATATTCATAGAAACAGAAAGTGGAATTGTGGTCTCCAGGGGCTGAAGGGATGGGGGGATGAGGAATTAGTGTTTTTGTTTTTAGTGTTAGAGTTTCAGTTTTTCCAGGTGAAAGGAGTACTGGAGATGGACAGTGGTGATGGTTGCACAACAATGTAAGTGTACTTAATAACCCTGAACTGTACACTAAGAAACGGTTAAGTTGGTAAATTTTGTTGTGTGTATTTTGCCACAAAGCAAAACAAAACAAAACAAAAACAGATGTGTTGAGTTATCGAACTAATTTCTTAAGATCTGTGATATGGTGCATTATTGACTTCAAGTTTTCACTTCTGTCTTTATTCATAACTTTTGCCACATGACCTTACAGTTCCTCCCAAGCAATAGAGCATGTATCTCTGTCCCTTGTCAAACCCAGCCTAGATTAGCTGAGCCCCAAAGGACCTGCAGATACATGAGTGGTTATAAATGATTCTTTGTAAAAGCCACTGTGTTTTGGTGTGGTGTGTTTCTCAGTAATAGCAAGCTATTTTAAGTATAAACACACTTAAAATTTTAGCACAATATCTATAATTCTTATATACATTTTAAATAATAATAACACAAAAAACTAATAAAAGAGCATACATGTAGAACCTCAAGTTAAGAAATAAACATTACCAAATATCTTTTCACACTCTTTTTCCATAGCCGACTATATCCTGGTCTTGTCAATCATTTCTTTGTCATTCTTTATACTGTTACCAACTTTTTATGTATTCCTGAAAATAAGTGTATTGCTTAGTTTTGCATATTATAAAAACTTTATATAAATTAACTTTTACAGTGTGACCTTGGTTTGGCACAAAATTATGTTTTTCAGATTTAACCATGTGGATTAGGGCACTTTTTCTTCTATGTATTTTTTTCCCCTCCATTGGTAAGTTATCTATTATTAGTTGCCCTTGATGATTTAACATGAAGACATTATGATATCCAAAGTTAATGAATAAACTTTATTTTCCTTCCAAACAAAGACCCTTAAAATATTTTAACACCAAACTATTTACTCCCAGTTCACTGCTGTTGTTCAGTTAATTCTAACTTCACATACTAAACATTACATTGGTTCACATGTCTGTTTAAGAGTCCCCCAAGTGATTTCCCTATACTTTATTTACTCACTAAACTTTCTTGTACCTTAGACCTTCTCTCTATGATCATCTCCTTTTTCTTAAAGTCTATTTTTTTAAGACTTTCTTTTGGGGGATCTGTTAATGGTAATCATTCTCAGTACTTTTTCTTTTTTTTTAAAATGTCTCTATCTTACTATTTTCCTTGAAAGATAGTTTCACTGGGGATGACCGGTTTGCTTGGTTGGTTGGAGCGCGAGGTCTTGGCACCAGGGTTGCCCGTTCAATCCCCACATGGGCCAGTGGGCTGCGCCTTCCACAGCTAGAGTGAAAAAACGACTTGGAGAGGGTGGGTGCTGGAAAAACACACCTAAAATAAATAAAAGATTTTTTAAAAATAACACAGAAATATAGTTTCACTGGGCAGGCAATTCTCAGTTGGTATTCATTTTCTTGCTGCATTAATATTGAGGATGTAAGTCTATAGTTTCTGACTTACACTTTTGCTATTGAGAAATAGCTATTCGTTTTATTTTCATTCCTTTGAAGATAATCTGTCTTTCCTCTTTGGCTTCTTTTAAGATCTTTCAGTTTTTGTTATTTTGAAGTTTACAATAGAGTTTCTATAGGTATGCAATTAAAAATTATTCTTGGGATTTTTGGACTTATTGAATATGTTATATCAATTCTGGAAATTTTCAGACTTACCTTTTTTAATATTGCCTTTCCCCTACTTTATTTTTGCTTTCTAAACCCTGATTCAATGTATGTTGATCCCTTTCACTCTACTATGTCTCTTAGCCTTTCTTTAATATTTTCTTATTTTCTTTTTTTGTCTCTCTAAGGTAAGTTTTGAGTAATTTATTTCAAACAATCTTCCAGTTCACTAATTCGCTCTTTAATTGTGTCTTATCTGGCATTTACTCTTTAACTTTTGGTTACAGAAATTACACCTTTATTTAATTGCAACATTGAAGTGCTTTTAGGGAAGTTCCCATTGTTTTTTTCTTTCTTCTCGTTCTTGCTCATGAAGTCTTGTTTCCTTACATGTTTTATAATTTTCAAAGGTAAGCCCAAGCTATTTGTCATTCTACTATGAGAATTATTTAAGGCCTAGTTGGTTTGAGTGTACTTATTTTCAGAAAGAATTTGTGTTTGCTTCTTCCTGGCACTGAAGACATTGTCAAACCATGCCCACTTTAAATAAAAAATCTCCAGTCATGGCTTTTTAGGCTGTTAACCCCACTGACATGAGGGCGGCAGTGGCCATAAATACTGAGAATTGTGAAAACTTATTCCAGAGCCAAAGCAGAAATAGATCTATTCTTTGGTCTGTGCTTCTGTGAAGTAGACTTTTCCGTCTCACTTTACTCTTTTTTGAGTACCTAGCTTTTTCCTGTGTGTGTCTCTCTCTCTGTTTCTCTCTCTGTTCTCTCTCTCTCTCTCTCTCTCTCAGTGTGAGTGTGTGAGTGATGGTGTTCATTGATTTAACTCCTTTCAAGTCATGTACAAGTCTCCTATGTCCCATGAACAAGGCTGTTCAAGCAGAGATCAGGCCACCCGGTGTTGGGAGATATCTCTGGAGCAGCCACAGCATCGTTGTTTGGCTTGCCTCCCTGAACTTGTGTTTCTCCTTTGTTCTTGTGGGAGCTTCCTTAGTTTCTTACACACTTACTCGTTCATTTAAAATATTGAATTTTACATTTTATCTACAATTTTTAGGTTTTGTAGTAGGAAGCTTTCAGGGTTTCTAGCCCCCCTCATTCCTAAAAGCAGAACTTTTATTCAATCATATAAACTGCTCTAGAGTCTCGCATGGTGCCTTTCGCATGGCAGGCACTTACATGCATGTTGAATGAGTACGTGATTGCTGCTTTTTACATGTGTCACATGTGAATTCCATTTTTCCTAATAGTCTCTATTTTGCATTTCCTTTTTGTCTGCTTTAGCACCCAGCTTAGTGCTATGCCCTTGTTAGGGGCTTATTATAATGCTTGTTGAATGAACATACAGTGCCATGTTTCTAGTGAGGTTTTATAATCGTTCTTGGAAGTCTGCTTCATATATTAGTCATTCTTACATTAAAAAGTTTCTGTTCAGGCTATTCAAAATCTATTTTCAAACATGTTGATCTATTTCCTTCTATTTTGCCCTTTGTGAATATGAAGAACATTTGACTGGCCATTTTCTCGTTTTAAAAGCAATTAAGTTTTTAAATACCAAAATTACATTAACATGGCTCTTTTAACATCTCTTTTCCAGGGCAAATGGCCTCATTTCTCCATTGGTGGAGAAATATATTTCTGCATGAAGTTGAGTGTGGTATAATAATTAAGACTTTATTCTGACAGTTCTTTGTAACTAAATATGTTCTGATTGAAATAAAATATTTAATGAGGACTTGGACAGATGGCTTGCCTGCCAGGTGTTCTTGCTGAAATTCTCTTTGTGAGTCACTGACTCCTGGGCATGATGTTCCAGGTAACACGGGCAAAAAACTCAAGCTTGTGTGGCTCTGTGGTCGGCCCTTACGAGAGCTGCATCCGCGTTCTGTGAAGTCTGTGAAATGCTGCAGACTGGAACTAGCGCAGCTCACCACTGCAACTTCCTGCCTTCCTGCCCAGGGTGCTCTTCTCCAAGGCCTCACATGGCTGGGTGTGCCTGGCCCCAGTCCTCCACCCAAGGAAAATAGGAACTTAGCCAGACAGAGGCTGAGGAAAGAGCCAGATTGTCATGCCCCTTCCTGAGGAGGTTTCACTCTGGCCACTTTGTCATGGTCATTCATCAGTGAGCATTTGCATAATGCTCATGGCATTATCTGGGCCCTTAGCAGCTATCACGTGTACAGAAACCTAAGTAAAGAAACAGCAAGTGAGACTTCACTGGATAGAAAGATAGTCTGTTGACTTTTGTCTGTTTGATCTGATAACCAATTAGTCTGAGAATGAGCTTGATTCCTCCAGAGTGCTCAGCTTTGTGCGTAGTTTCAACAGGAATAAGAAAAAAAGATCTAGACCCTGCCTTCTCAATAGATGCATTTCTGTATAGTAATTCATTCATTTATTCAACTAATAGTTTTTGAGCACCAACTATGTGCCAGGTACTATTGTAGGCATTTGGAATAATTTGGAATACAGCAGTTGCCAAAACAAAGATCCCTACCCTGGAGGATATTCATGCTAGGTGTGCTTAAATACATTTTTATTCTCAGAATCTGGTTTTTAAATGCCCTCAGTGAGACTGTTACTTAGGGAAACCATACTGAAATCTCTTGTAAGACAGTGGCTCTTTCCTAGCCAGATGCAATGGCAGGCCAGCAGGCCACAGGCCTTCTGTGGCTCTGCACAGCATTTGGAACAAGGCATAATTCACAGAACCAGGGCCACATACCTAATTTGCAAGGCCCAATGCAGAACGATAATGTGGGGCTTCATGCTCTAAAAGCAGGAAAAAAGGTGTTTCCTTCTTCCGGACTCTCTATCTAAACCTGTCATGGTGTTTTTTATTTCCTCTTTAATGTATCACTTCTTTGGACATGGTGTACATGCAAGGTAAGCACAGACCCTCACCGACACTGGGGGCCCTACCTTGCAATTTGGTGCATGAAGCATGTGTATGAAGCAGTAACAGCAGGGGAGAAGGTGGCCAAGAACTTGGAGGCAAGAAGGCCCAAGTGGCAGGACCTGTGGGTGAGGACAGATGCTAACCCCCGACACATGTTCCATTGTCCTACAGACTTCACTGAGAAAACACAAATTTAAAGATCAAAGTAGAAAAAATTTAATTAATCGTTAATTAAATCTCCAGTTCTGAGACCTCAGAGTGTGGCGCTCTGTGACTACGCTGGTTGCACACCAGTGAAGCCAGCCCCGCACAGAGCTATTAATTTGTATATCATATCACATCACCTTTCTTTCTACCTTACCACTATGTTGTGAGAACCAAATGAGGAATGAGGGGAAGTATTTTGAAAAGTATAAAATGTGCTATATATATATATATATATATATATATATATATATATAATGTGTAATATGTAACACATACTACATAATATGTAACACATAGACATAAGGCAGTCCGTTACTTAAGTCCAGTTTCTTACATCTGATATCATGTTGGCTTAATGTGAATCACATGGCTAGTTAAGGGGCTCCACGCCCAACAGTAAATATTCCATTTTCCTACTCGATGGAAACAGCTCAGCTAAGGTGACATACAGTCTTTTATTAAGGAGCCACGTGACTGGGCCCCTTGGGCATCACATAGCAGATTGTAGAAAAGCTCCAAGATCAATGTGGCCCCCTAGCCCCGGTCAACATACTTGTTGTGTTACTAGAAAATTCCATGAAGACTTTTAAAATTTTTTCTTGGAAGTTTATTAGTCTTGGAGATGGACATGATAGAGTGGTTTATTAGACCTGAGTTTGAACCCAGATCTACTACTTCCTAGCTGTGTGACCTTGGGAAAGTTACATAAATCAGCCTCGTTTCATTTACCACAAAATGGGCAATTAATATACCTCCTTCCAGTTTTCTTGTAGAATGAAACACACATGTAGAGGACTTGGCACATTACCAGGCTTGCAGGAGGGGCTCAGTCAATGTTAGCTGGTACCGATTTTAGCTTGGAGAGTGTTTAGGTTCATGCGAGAGACTTGAAGAGTAGTAGATAGTTTTGGCGGGGTGCTTATTTGATGAGTATATTCTTAATGCCCAACTAAATGTAAAAGACCATTAGAGACTCATGTCTTAAGACTTACCTTGTGCACTTAAAATTCTCCATTCAGGAAAAGTCTGTGGGGAGGAGGTGGAGAAAACACAACAGAAACCATAACCCCAATATCATATCGTGACCCAACTGAAACCCTGACCTTCTTCTATTGTCAAGAAAAGTCACAGATTTAGCATTGGAAATGTCACAGTTTCTGAACACTGTATGGTGTTACTCTGAACTGATTTTTGTTTACTCTTCTGTTTATATACCCACTTCTGCTCTTCGTCTTTGAAGTCTGCATATGAAAGTGGACTGTAGACGTTTGATAACCATGATTTACGGGGAGCTGCTTCCAGGCCAGGTCATACATGGAGATTGTATCCCCCACACTGGACTCTCACAGGATTCTCATGTACCTGCTTCAGGATTAAGTGTTGCTGATTATAGAACTACCCTCAAGAAAATCATCACAACAGGTTACCAGCCATTAAATAGGGATGAGTTTAATGGCATTTCACTAAATAGAGATGAATTAAGAACTCAGAAGAACCAGTTCCCTGAACGACTTGACAAATATGGGATGCCACCTAGTGATGAGTTTTTAGAATTCAGGCTCACTGTCACACTTTCCAAAGCCAACACAATCCTGGAAAGGCTAGGAACACGAGGAGCCAGCTGAGCCTAAGCCATGAAGAACCTGTGCTGGACAACATCATAGAAACAGAAGCCCCCGGAGACGCCCTGGGGCACACTGCTCTGTTTTACAGCCTGACCGTATCTTAACCAACCCAGGCAGGTGAGTGTCCATGATAGCTTTACTTGGCAGTCTTCACTTGGTTTTGTGTTTCATCTAGTACCCCCAAATGTGGACACTTGATTGATACTTCTGTTCTGAGAGGGGTTAAGTTTGTGCTCATTAACCTTGAATATCCTAATTTTCTACCAAAACTCTGTCTGGGAAGTGGGGGAGTGGGAAACTAAAATTAACTTTCATTCCTTCATTTTTAATGCAACAGATGAAGAGAAAGAATTAGCCCTCAAAGTCCAACAATGTTCCACACGCTAATGAAGTGTGCTTTTCCCTTGGCTTTTAAAGTTAAAGAGAACCTTGTGTGGTTCTCATTCATTTGATTATTCATTTATTTATTCAACACATGCATACCTCCCAATGCTGGGTGTGTGATGGAGAACAAGCTGGACGTAGTCCTTGCTTTCATAGAGCTTTTACAATCGACGCACCTTTTGCAAAGAATGGCTTATGAGAGCATGTAGTGGGTTGTGATGGGCATTGAAAATAGATATTTAGAACAGAATACAAAAGCATGACCTTGAACAGGGGTATGGGGAAATAGCAAAAGCAGAGTGGATAATCCCCAAAAAGTGAGGCCAATATAAAGTAACAATAAAAGAGATTTAGTTTTGGTGAAGAGAAAGGGCTGTGGAGCGACCTCTGAGTTCTGAGTGACCCAGGAAGGTGAGAACTAATGGGTGAGCAGAGGCAGGTCTATTCAGTAGGGGTGAGGTGACTCTCACACAGAGATCAGCTGGTCCAAGCAGAATGAATTCTTTACCCTTGGTCCCATCGGTAAAAATCTCTGATTGGGAGCAGAGATGACGTGAAGCTGCACTGAATTTAATCATTTGTATTGTTTAATAAGCTCTTGGAAATCCCATCCTCAAAAACCTCTGGCTTTTCTGTTTTCTGTACGACATCTGATTGTTTATTCTATTTATCTGTACCCATTTCTCGAAGCAAAGCCTCATGCCGTCTCTTCTTTTGCTGACTCTCAGCCTATTTAATTTCCCCTTTTTCCACTGAAGCCTATTCCTTATCCCAAACTATGTGCCACTGTGGAATTCACCCTGGCAGGTGGTGATGTCTCTTGCATGACAACAGCTAACAAGGCAAACAAACCTTAGCACACATGACTCAGGAATATAGAAACAATCACCTGCATCACTGGTGAGTTGTGAGGAAGGAAAAGTAAATAACGACTTAGGGGACTGGGCTCCCCCAAGCCAGCGTCTGCATCTGTGCATCTTTTTGGTATCGGGCCTCGTTGAGACCTGCTAGGAAGCCGGTGCTCAATGCAGGTTGTTGACTAGAGGTTATGGAAAGACCATGTGGCCGAACAAAAGGCTGTGGGGCTGCAGAGTGCAGAGCTGCTTCTGGCTGGATGACCTTTGGCAGATAATTAATCTTTCTGTATCTCAATTGCCTTTTCTAGAAACCAAAGGTGATAACAATCTTTGAGCAGTGCTGGAGAGATGAGAAATGATACTGTGAGCATCTGAAACGCATGAGATACTCCTACAAATGGCATTAGTTATACCATGAAATTTGCAGATTCACAATACCTTTTTATTATTATGAGTTAGGAGTAACCACAAAGATTCATGTCATGAACGCAAGTGAAGCTTTCACTGTGGCACTGGTTTTAAACAGGGGCATGGTAAGGCGGGGCTCTGATCATGTGCTCACCATAGATCTGGGTGCTTTGACTATCGCAACAAGCCTGAGAAGGGGCTGTTATTTTATGGTGGAATGCGAAACCCGAGGCACAGAGACACCATGTAATGTGCCTAAGGTCCCTCAGCCAGTAAGTGCCAGCTGGGATTGAACCCAAGCGGCCTAGCTGCAGGCCCACAGTGAATTCAGTAGCTCTATGAATTGAAAATGAATGCGTTTCCTTCAGGAAAATGGCCATCGAATGTGAAAAAAGTTATCAAAGAAACATAATGCATGAAAAAGCTCATCTACTCAGGTGTTGTTTCTATTGTCAGCATTTGGGGATCTGTGGGTCTCAAACTTATATTACTCATGAATGGCAAAGGTCTATTGTATTATTATTATTATTATGCAGGATTCTATTTAAATTTAATGATTGTCTCAGGGGCTTCCTCCCATTACCAAGGGTTCAAGCCCTTGTTTTGGTGTATTTTTGAAAAGCAAATCTACAGCTTTGATTGCTAATACCTGCCATGTAAATGTGAGCCTCATAAGCAGGGCTGTTAACAAGTTGCTGTAATGACAACCACTTTACTTTTTCACACAGTAAAAGAACACAGGAAATTTTGGAGTTCAGCCCTTCCGTTCTGGCAGCTGCCTCTTCTCAGAAAGTTCCCCTAAATACCCATATCTCGTATCTCCGAGACCCTTCTGTTTCTAAAAAGGACGTCTGCATTTCCTGATTGGTTTTGAATTTCAGGCTTGGGAAAACCTGCTTGACTCCTGGACTTGCCCTTCTAATAATACACGTTAATCGCATCATTTGTATTATATTTTGTGTCTCTAAGTGGCAGACAATCTAACATTTTACTATGTAAGGCCGGTTTTCTGCTCTGTTTCAGACTAGGAAAGTAAAGCAGACAGAGGTTATGAATGTGTTCAGGATCACCCACTAGGAAATGGTGGAGATGGGATTTGAATCCAGGCAGCAGGACTCCAGCATCACATTCTTAACAACCAGCTCTGCATCGCATCCTAAATGGGAACAAATCAGCAACAGCAGACATGAGTTGATGACCCACAGTGCCACTGACCCTGTGGAGAACAAATAAGCTGTGAAGCCCATCTGTCAACACAAGGACATCTTACTACATGCCAGGCTCTGTGCCAGGCTCTTTGCTTACTTGCAGCAGTCAAATGGAAGTAGGTGTTCTTATCCCCACTTTTCAGATGAGCAATTGAATTTCAGAGAGACTAGGTAAGTTGTCCACGGTTACACAGCTGGTTAGTGGTGGATTTGGGTTGCAAATCAGCTTATCGCTGACTCCCCATCTCAGGCTTTTTCCACTATGATATGCTACCAATTTTTAGGATATAATAAAGACTGATAAGCTTAGATTTCCATGGGAAGTTTCCCTTTTAACCTTCAAGGGCTGTCAGAATACCAGTTGACTTCTCTCTAAGAGGTAATTTGAAATTTAAGGTATTTCTGTCTCAAACAGAAACTATTGTCCAATATTTTCATCTCCCATACCCCTCGTATTGGCAAAATCTGTCTGCCTTTTCAAGACTGTTTTAAGAAGAGTATCCAGGACAACTTGGTTTGAAACATTTCACATCCCAGTTTGAGTGTTAGGCTTGGTCCAGTGGATTTTTTGTGTTAGAGTTCTTCACACTAGACATTCTTAGTATCTCCTGCTGGTCTGTTTTTTTTTATGCTAGGCTAAGTAGACAATGTGGAATAAGTTGCCAGTTCAAGATGCAGAGAAAGGACAGCTTCAGTAGGGCAATGAAGCAAACACCAATTAAAAATGTTAAATGAGAGAATGAGTGTGAAAAAGGCAAACAACATATTCATCTGTGGGACAAGAGCTTTGACCTTGCGGATCCCCTAATGGGGTGGGGGGTTGGGGGTGGGAGGGTGGACACTTAAGGATCCTTAACATCCTGTTAGGGGATCTGCAAGGTCAAAGCTGTTGTCATACAAATGTGTATGAGAATGACAGATGTAGAGACGACACAGTCACAAAATGAAACAGATGCGGCAGCAACAAAAACATAAACCGCTGGTTTAGGAACTACTGTTGCATGATTTCTGGGGTTCCTCGCACAAGTTTCAAAAAGAACCCATTAATTCTATTATTGCCTTTTGTTAATGATAAAGCAATGGATTTTCAGCAGACAGGCCCATTGACACGACATCAGATGATTTCAGAATCATTAGATTTCATACCTGAGAGAATTTTATTTATGGCTCTAGGGATGTAGGATGTTTGATGACATTTTAAAATAATACTTTTTCTTCCTTAAGGGCTTCGAGATTAATGCCTCAGGATAATGGAGAGTATGTGACGTTTGAATACAAGCATACAATTGTTGAGCAAGTTTAGGCAGATTATTTAGCCTCTCTGAGCCTCAGTTTCTTCCTCTAACGTGTGAGTTAGAGGAAACCCAGGTTGTGAGAATTTTATTTATATACCCAAAGGCCTTAATCTGATGCCTGGCTCCAGGAAGGTACAAGGCAGAATTCCCAATCCTGACTTCAGCTGGGGCTGAATGGGGTCTGTGCAGTCATCAAGATTTGCACCTTATTTCTGCCAGAACACACCTACCAATAGAAATGTTCTATGCTCCAGGCAGCTCCTTCCGTTTCAGGGAGGTCTAATTGTCAGAAAATTTACGGAGCTAAAATCTTCCTTCTTCATTTCATATTAGCCTCTCTCTCTCCCCCGAACACAGTCTAATTCTCTTTCTCATGTCAGCTCTTTAAACATTTGAACAGCTCTTCTGTCCAGGTCAAGTCTTCTTTTCTCTGGACGAAACACTGTCACAGCTTTCAACAGTTGCTTGCACGACATTTCAAGCCCTGCATGGCTGCTCATTTTCCTCTGGACACAGAAAGGATCCAGTTCTGGACGTCATAGGACCAGTTCCTGCCCAAACCACAAAACGGATAACTTTTACTTTCCATTACCACCTGTTGGAGTGGTTGGAGGATTCGTTTACCACGCCTAACTGTGTACGTCATCCTGTATTATACCACGATCATTTAAATGTTCTTGTTTGCCTGTTGCTTAGTCTTACCTGTGATATCAATTATTGTACCTATTGCCAGCTAAGCAAATAGCCCTGGACAGGAGGTAATGCTCTGTCAACTCTCCACAGTTCTATTTCTCCATTTCTTCAGTATCACCTTGGATACCATGACATTGACTTCAAGATTTAGCCTGATGAGTAAAATGGAATTTTTTGGCTTAAGAGGTTACTATGCTTGTCTGGAAAGCTGGTGAGGCACTACCTTCTCTCTGGTAAGCTGTCATCAGTGTTCACTTAATATAGCTCTAGGGTAAGCCTTGGCCTTTGCCCTAGATTGCAGTCAGATGCTGACACTTTCCCTGGCCCTGTCTTTTCACAATCTTTAGACATTTTAGTGCCAGAGGTCAGAGCAGTGTTATTAGTCATCCATTGCACATTCCCAGTTCTCACCCCGAGAGTTACAGGAACTGCCCTTTCTAAGTTCTCCAAAGCATTTTGAAATTGTGAACTACAGAAAACGCTCAGTTTCAGGTGCAACATGTTTTTCTCAGACTCCAAAAAATCCCAGGAGTTTCATTGGTGACTCCTCGGCCTTTTCACTCTTTCAGCTGGAACTCAGAATGAAATTCTTTGTAGTTGCTGCTGGGGAATGCCTTTTCTGTCTACCTGTGGGTGTCTTTCACAGACTGGGAAACTACGTTACACAATAAAGCTCCTGTTTGAGAGTGTTATGAAACTTGATGAGCTTGGCTCTTCTCTGAGTTCTGCATGGGCAGGAAGCAGGGTACCCCAGCTCCGAGAATGTGCCCCAGAATTGAATGACCCTGTTTCAAAAACTCATCAATCTCTTTCCATTCCTTCTGTGGAAAGGAATCCAAACTGTCTCTTCCTGCTTGTGGAAGTGAGGCTACCTCCCTGGAATATTCTTCTAACCAGACTTGTGGCCACAGAAGCAGTAAGGCTCAGTGCGGTCAGACTTCTGGGACAGGCAGAACACTGGATCTTCTGAAAGACACCGGGAACCCATGGAGAGGTCCATCTGCTTTTAATGGTTGGGAGCTTGGGAAGCGCAACCAGGATGTTGCCAGTTGGATGCCATGCCTTAAGCAGCCCTGCCTCAAATTCCCTTGTACTGGAATGGGACCAAGCCTCCAGCGTGAGCAATGAGGCACCTTGCTGTGTGTGTCAGCCTGGGCACCCAACCTGGCGATGTAGGGGTTCACACCGTCATACGTGTCCAGGTTGTTGGCTGGGAGCCCCAGTCTGAAGAGAGGAACTCACCCTCAGAAAGTATTGGAACATTCCCCCTGCTTTCATGGTTTAAAAATAGATGCATTTGCTTCTCTTACTAGAATAATAATGCATGTTTATACTAAAATTTTTTTGGAAAGTACTGGAAAGCCAAAAGAAGACAAATGTCATCCCAGTTCAGACAAAACTATTACCACTAACTTAACAGCTCTCTCTCTCTCTCCTCTCTCTCTCTCTCTCCTCTCTCTCTCTCTATATATATATACACACACACACACACACACACACACACACACACACATATATATATATGTATAAATTGTCAATGGCTGCTAACCTCACAAAAGAGAGATTATCAGACATTATGTTCCTCCCTATGGAAGGACCTATGGAGTAGTCTTGCCAAAGAAGTGAACTTGAATTTCCTCAAAATCTCACCAACAGATCTAAGTACCTGTTCACAAGAAATACAGGGGACAGAGGAACATATTAAACAGCATCCTGGGCATGCAGCAAGTGAAAATCATATTATTGTGTATATCAATAGTTGGTTTCTTTATATTGCAGAGTGGTATACCATTGTGTAGATGTACTTCCGTTTGTCTATCCATTCTCCCATTGAAGGATGTTTGGGTTGTTTCCACTTTTTCACTATTATGAATAATGCTGTTACAAGCATTCATGCGCAGGTTTTGGTATGAATGTAAGTTTTCATTTTTCTTGGGTAAATAATGGAGTGGGATTGCTGGGCCAAATGGTATAAGTATCTGTTCATTTTTATAAGAAACTGCCAAGCGTCATCATGAGCATGAAATAACACAGGACTTTTCTCAGGATGGTTGTAAGGATTAAATGAGTTAATATATGCACAGTGCTTAAAACAATGTCTGGTACTCAGTAAATGTTAGCTGTTACCATTACCGTTGTTACCAGTGTCATTAGGCCTGAGCACAACACTGTGAGAGGAGAGTCCCCTTGTTCTCTGAACTTTGAGCCACGAAGTCAGCACAGGAGTGGACAATCTCCAAAGACCCCTGCGCTGCTGGTGGTGTGCCTGAGATAGCAATGTGCTTCTGCCAATGGGCAAGAATGGTGCTGGGCTGTGGAACCAGCTACTGCCGGCAAGGATCCCAATAGAACCCCTCAGCCAACATGGCCCTTTCTGAGCTGGACAGATTTCCCCAGGTTTTGCTTCTAAGGAAGAGAAGATAAGGAAGGAAAAGACAATTTCATGGTTTCCAGATGGATACTAGGATATGTGGAATTTGAATATTAAAAGAGTTGTGGCCTTAATTTTTAATCCACATATTAGGCTGCATATTAATTATAATCCATTCTGCGTATTTTTAGTACATTTGAAAGACAGACTTGGTTTTTCAGTACAGTCTTAGATTTATAGAAAAGTTAAGACAATAGTACAGAAAGTTTCCGTATACCCTGTACCTCATTTCCTGTATTATGAACATCTTACGTTAGTATGGTACACTTGTTACGATTAATGAACCAATATTGACACAATATTATTTTTACTAAAGTCTGTCCTTTATACAAATTTCCTTAGTTTTTACCTGATATCCTTTTTCTGTCCCAAGACCCCATTCCAGATAACACATTTATTCCTCGTATCTCCTGAGGCTCCACTTGGCTGTGACAGCCTCAGACTCTCCTTGTCTTTGATGACCTTGACAGTTTTAAGGAGTACTGTTCAGGTGCCTTGCAGAACGTACTTCTGTTGGGATTTGTCTGTTATTTTTTTCTCATGGTTAAAATGGGTTAAACATGGGTTTTTCAGAGGAAGATCACATGTTTTATTCTCATCACATCGTATCAAGGGTACATGATATCAACATAATTGATCACTGTTGATGTTCAACTGGATCACTTGACTGAAGTAGTTTTGCCAAGTTTCTCCACCTTAAAGTTCTTTTCCCCAGCTCCTTCCATAATGTCCTCTTTGGAAGGAAGCCACTAGGAATTCTACTAGAACGTTGGGCATTTGCAGAACCCTCAGTAATAAATTACAAGGAAATTGAAGTAGATTGTTTAATGGTCACACATTCCCCCTCTTCCTCCGTGTATGGACTGTGAAATGTGACTTTTCTGCTCCTTCCATCAAGAGATGGAACAGGTTTGCTCTCTCTTTGAAATAGGGGCATGACCACACAACTTGCTTTGGCTAATGAGGCACAAGCATACATGACACAAGTAGAGGCTCAACAAACACTTGTGCAATGGAGTTTGATCCCTTTTGCTGCCTGAGGCTTCCATGTAAAGAAGTCTGGGCTGGTCTCCTTAAGAATGAGAGAACATATGGAGACAGACAGCACCAACTTTCAGGCAGATTAAGCCAACTTGGATCGGTCATCATCTGATGAGGACATCATGAGTGACCCCAGTTGAGACAAGCAGAAGACCTGCCTAGCTGAGCTCAGCCCAAGTTACCCAACCAGAGAATCATGGACAATGCCCCCACCCCCACAAGTTCTGGGGTATTTTGTAACACAATAATAGATAACTGACAAAACTAATAGGCCATCTCACTGTTGAGAAGATCATAGTTGATGCCAATGTGAAAAAATCAGTGATAGAATCTGAATACTGCCCCCTCAACCATCCACTCAGAATTTCAAAGATTCAACACAGCAGCTTCTGTTATTCTGTTCGAATATATCACAGATTTATTTTTCTATAATACTTAACGAAAATAATTTCCTTTAGTCATTCCAGTTTTCTTTCTGGTATTTCTTGTCCTTCTATTTTGTTCCTTCTCTTCTTTTTAGTTTTTCTTACAGGAACTTCTACTTTTTAGATATTTTTAACTGCACAAATTCCACTCTCTACTTGGGGTAATACCAGAATGTTGAAATTTCCTTTGCTTTGTGGACACTTTTGTAGGTCTTCTATATGTAACTCTATTACTTCCTTTTTTTTTTTCAATTTCTTGAAGATATCCTTTAATTAGGAAAGAAGCATCTTCTTTAGATTTCTCAATTATTTCTTTGATTTTCTTGTCAAATTTAAATATATAATATTAATATATATTATAATAATCGTCAGAAACTATAACTATTGTCCATATAAATCTATGTAAAAAGGCCTGTCTTCTGTATGACATGAATTGGCAATGTGAAAAAAACAACCAAACAAAAAACCATCAGAATTGCATGATAGGGAAAGTGGTTAGCTATAAACCACTTGCTCATCAATTATTCTTTACATTTCATTAGAAGACATCTGTCATTGAAGATTATGTCTGATTTCTAGCTGAAAAATCTTGTATCTTTTAGCCAAAACTTTAATGGCATTATAGCTCTTCTTTGACATTCATGCATTTAATGACTAAATATTCATTGAGGCTTTTCTCTATACTTGGCTCTGAACAAGAAGATACAAAGATTAATATAAGACTGTCTTAAAGAAAGAAAGCATGATGATAGAAAAATCATATGAACTCAACATGCTAAGTGAAACAATGGACATGCACAGAGCATTACAGAAGTTTAGAGGGTGATGAGTGTGTTTGGGGGTGGGTGTGAATAAAGAAATGCCCGAAGAAGGAGATACTGGAGTTAGGTTGTAAATTACAAGTTGGAGTTAGTCATGAGAAGCTTGTGGAATCTGAATGGGATGCTGGGGTTGGGATACATGGGCCGAGGCACAGTGAGCAGAAGCAGATATGCTCAGGGAACATGCAGTGTGAGTCGGGACATGGTGGGAAGTGCGGTGGACAGAGAACACCTGGCCAGTGGTCAGAGGCTCTTGAGCACCACTCTGGGGAGTGGGCTTCATCTTGTAAAGCACAATGAGCCATTGGAAGCCTTCAAGAAAGGGAGTAATGCTGAAGATGTGCTGGTGGATTTGAGAGGGCAAGGGGACCGTTGGGAGGCTGTTGCCCTCCTATACCTGACAGAGATGAGGAAATAGGGTCATGCCAGCTTTGTTTTTGTTGCTGTTACTGGACAAATAACTTTATCAACCTTTGTTTCAAATTTGATTCTCAGGCTTCTTCAGATTAATTAGCTGCAAAGGATGAATTATGTATACCCATACATGAAACCTGAACAAAATGGCAGTGTCCCAGGGGCAAGAATGAAAAGAAAAGGAAAATTGAGAAAAGTTTAGAAGGTTATGCTGGCAGAACTTGCAGTTAATTGTGTGCGGGAGGCAAGAGAGAGAGAGTTAAGGGTGATTTCCAGGGATCTAGCTTGGTGAGGGGGTAGATGGCAGAGCCCCAAGATCAGGGTACAGGAAGAGGGGCAGGTAACCATCAGCAATGGAGGAGACCTCCACAACTGTCTGCAGAACTCTCTCAGTGCTGTAGCAGAACCAATGATATTGGCTGAGCTTACTGGACAGATGACCAGTTAAATTCATCTAGCTAGAATTTGCCTTCTTTGCCCTCTCCTCTCAATCCACTGTGCCATATGAGGATTGTGGCTGGAGGATGGGAAAGAATCAAGCCTTGCCAGGTACTGCTGAAATGTGGCACAATCAATTGCAAATTTGTGGACTTAGAGCAGGTGATAGATACACATCCTGGAGTAAACTTCCTAGAAGCTGTTACCATAGTGTGAGGAGAAGTAAGCCTCACTTCCTGATCAATATAGCCACGGCAGGCTTTTCTCTCTATTTGATTGGTTAAGACATCTCTCATGCTCTCCTTGGACAATGGTCACTGGCACGGTGGACGTGCGTAGTTGGCTGAATGAGTTTGCTTCACAGGTTTTCGCATCTTTTAAAGTAGGCAACTGACATGTAAATACTAGTCAGGAAAGAATCCCCCCACACCCACACCCCGCCCTCAAGAAAAGCTGCTTTAATTAAACAAAGGGCAGTAATTTCCTTCCTGAATGGTTAAAACCCTTCTGATTATACAAGCAATGTACTGATTATAAACTGCTCCTTGGCCAATTCTGCTACATTTACCAGAATCCTCGTTAAATAACATTTTCCCAAAAATGATGTGAGAAAAATCAAACAATGAAGTATACAAGCAGTGAACAGACAGGGAGAAACAAATTGAATATAAAACCTCTATGCTTCACTTTTAGATAAAAATGTATACACACCTTTCCCTACAAAATATAGTTTTTCGGTAAAAAGTCAGCTTCATTGACATTATTATACATATGTTAACTTTTCATATTCAATGCAATTTTTTAAATAGATGTTCATAATCTAGGACATTTAGACAAGAGACATAAACAAAAAGAAGAAAATACAAAGCTCTCACAATTTCACCACTCTGCCATAACCCACGTGAAAGTAGCTTTCCAGTTTTTTGTTTTTTGTTTTCTTTACATCAGGGTGAAGAGACCAATACTCATCAGAGTTTGTTGTGAGGCAAGTACTATTTTTCTGGAAGAAACAGCAATGTTTTGGTCAGAGGAGGTCACAAAGGATAAACTTCAATACAAAAGCCAATCCGCTGACGTTCTCTCTAAGGAGAGTAGTGCCGGTGGCTATGGAGTCCTTCTTTGCTTCGAGATGTGATGAGTGTAATACTCAGTTCCGGGACAGAGCTGGGGCCAAGCTGAATCTATCTATGTTAGAGGGGTGAGAGAATTTTGAGGATCAAGGGAGGGCCAGGAAGGACAGCAAGACTAAAAAAGAACTCTTGGGGCTGCAGACCCTGAGACAGACTTCTAAACTTGTGGAATGTGGAATACATGATGTACACTGCATCCTCTGAGGTGCTTCAGAGCAGGTCAGGATGGTCTTCATCACTTGCTAATGCTTTGGAGTGAGTGGATTCTTTTCTACTAAACATGGGGGTCCTTGCTACCTGACTAGTCATTATCCGAGTTTGTTGAGGGGAGTCTGAGCTAACTAGCGTTAAAACATTCACTAATGTTCTGACAACATATTAAACCAATTGGTACTAAATCATCTCTTCCCAATTTTTACTCCAAAATTATGTTTTATATAGTGTTTTATGTAGGCCTCGTCTCTTCATCTTAAGCGAAGAAGCCGTATTGGGCTCCATCCATTGTTTTCTTGGTCACCCTTTCCATGCTGTCTGATGCTGTAAGCATCTGGACAGCAGAGCCTAAACAGACTGCATGTTGCTACAAAGTGAAATTCTAATCTTGCAAAAGAGGTGGGATTTCACGAAAGCTTTGAAAGTGATGTTAGAGAACTACTCAAAACTTCTGCAAAGTCATTGACAAACAGGGATCTGGCAGAATTAGAGCAGTCAACAACAGGAGAGAAACCTTTATAGGTTATTATAAAGAGTGTGATGTTGCTATCAAATGATTAAGGGAGGTTCCTGGAGAAAAAGAGGAAACACTCGAATTGAGCAAAACATGACCCATTTGATAGATTCATTTTGAAACTCGACAGTGCAGCAAAAGATGTCATAGATCTATTCAGGATTCACTTTGTTCATTTTAAGAACTGGTGGCATGGATAAAATTTTAATCTACATCGTGTTAAATGTTAGATACACTTGTGTTTGTCCTTGTTAGTTTGGGGCAGGAATTTTGGTCTCTTTTGTTCATTATGTCTCAGTGTCTAGAACACTGCCTCAGAGTGCACTCAAGGAGGGTATTCTGACTTCCTCATAGCTGCATACTCAGGGTTCCAAGCTGTTTGCTGCCTGTATCCATTTGAGAGAGGCTTGACCCATAAGCAGCCATTCCAGCTCTGGGGTCTCTTTTCAGGGTGAATGTGGTCAGGACCAGAATATCTGCATTTCTCCTCCATACCAGGAGGTGGCACTGTGTGCACTAGGCTGGAGCCAACTGGGTTTAGGTTTCCCTGAAGCAGCAGCCTAAGTGATTTAGTCTCAGAATGCTTCTGCTGCTAGGGAGAAAGAGAATTCTGTCAATCTAGTCCTTGAACAATTTGTCAAAAGATCCAATGAAAAGTCTTTCTCTCTTTCTTGCTACTGAAGTCAGGACAAATTGGTAATCATACTTAAACATAGAATATGAGGTGTGATCAAAAAATATGGTGAGTGCTGCTGCCAAGTGCCATCCAATGGAAAGGCAGGGATCTTCAATTATGGGAAGCAGTGCACCGAATCTTAGTAACGGTGCATGACAACTTTCAACTTGTTCAGTGTAGTCAGTTGGCGTGAGCTACGGTTGAGAGGTGTGTTTTAGTGTGCCATAAATCATCCTCCATCATAACAATGCTTGTGTCACACATCACTTCTGGTACAGCAATTTCTGTCAAATAAAAACATTATGGTGTGTCCTCATCCACCTTATTCACCAGATCTGGCAACTTGCAACTTCTGGCTCATCCCCAAAGTTAAAATAGCCATGAAAGGTAAATGTTTTTAATCGATTAAGGACATTGAGGCAGCCATGACAGCGCAACTAAAGACACTCATGAGAGAGGACTTCCAGAACTGCTTCAGAAAGTGTCAAGAACAATGGGATAAGTGTGTACGAAGCGAGGGGTGTGTTTTTAAGGGGGTTAATGACAATATGTCTTTTACTATAATAACTTTTTTAAAATTTAAACATTCACTGTATATTTTGATCACACCTCACATGATACCTGGTTAAATATACTACATTGAAATTATCTGCAAGAAGTTCTTGGAGGGTATTTTCATTTATCTGGTTGTTTCTTCATTGTAATTATTTAAATATCTCCCCTCCGCCAAATTCCCAAACACCTCAATGTCAATTGTTTACTGGGCTACAGGTAGTAACTTTTTCTCAAGTACCAGACAATTTTGAAAAACTGGAATTCCCTTTTGGGATTTTATAATAATTTTTCGATTCTTATTTAAGAAAAAGCACAAAAGTAAGACCACAGTTTATATGACTTTTAACAGGAGTAAATATTCTGACACTGGGCATGTTTAATAATCAGGCAAAAAGTATTTAGGATTAAATAGCAGACAATTCAATGAACATTTGTTAGCTACCTCCTGTGTGTCTGGCATTATGCTAGGTTCTGGGAAATGAAAATGAATAAAATGAGGTCTTTGCTTTGAAGGAACTTGATACCTAGTGAGGGTCAAAGATGTTTGCACAACAAATTATGATACCAAACAGAAAAAATAAATGATAAAAAATAAAATGACAGTGAACATGGAGCATTCACCAAGATAGTTCATATCCTGGGTCATAAAAACACTTCACTGAAATTAAAAGAATAAACTTGGATCTATTACTACAAACTGATGGCTATAGGAAAACCCAGCCCATTATTTACCTCAGAAGATGTTATGTCACTTAAGAACCTCAGTGTGAATATAGTTAGTAAAATTAAAACCAGAAAAATTAGGACCTAAATGAAAATACTTAAGAATTGAATGACTAGCATGTGTGTGTGTGTTCTGTAAATCATTCAGCTTCCTTAAAGTCTATCAAAAGTAGATCATGCTTTTGCATAGTTATGTATGTGGATTTAATAAAGTTTTATTAACAAATATTCACAAAAATAAAATAATAGAGTAAATTATACCACTAAGTTACTAACGAGGAAGAAGTCATTTTGAGCAGGGAAATCAGGGAAGACTCCATGGAAGAGATAGTTTTTAAAGCATGACTTGAAAGATGAGCAGGACTTTGGTAGACTGAAAAGGGGAGAGAAGTACATGCCAAGCCAAGACACGGGCATAACCAAAAGCACAGAAGTGTGATTGTGTCATGATCGTGTGTGGTAGGAGTGTGGGGTTGTGGGCTGATGTGGAGGGTGTGGGTCACCATTTTATAGGCCAAGACAAAGCACAGTACCTACCTAATGGCGGGGGTTCCATAACTGCTTATTGAGGGAAGGTAGGCAGGAAAAAAGAAAAGAAAAAAGAAGGAATGGAAGAAGAAAGGAATAAAGGAAGAAAAGAAGACCCACTTGGGCTGATCTGGCAACTAGATGCCCAATTACTGGGTTACGAGTACCCAGAAATAAATCAGGAAGTGGGACATCAGTAGCTCTTTTTCTACCTCCCCAATTCTTCCCATTTGCATTGGAGAAATTTTTTAAAAGTAAGAAAATATTATCCCTTCTTCCCCCATATCTTGACCATCTGATGTTTAAAAGAGCGTTTATTTAAGAACAAACAAACAAACAAAAGCACATCTTGAAAGTAACTATACCCATAATCCTCCCCCTGAATGACATACACTGTTTCCCCAAAATTAAGACCTAGCCAGACAATCAGCTCTAATGCATCTTTTGGAGCAAAAATTAATATAAGACCTGGGATTATATTATATTATATTATATTATATTATATTATATTATATTATATTATATTATATTATTATATTAAAGACCCAGTCTTATATTATAGTAAAATAAGACCGGGTCTTACATTAATTTTTGCTCCAAAAGACGCATTAGAGCTGGTTGTCCTGCTAGGTCTTATTTTCAGGGAAACACAGTAAAAGTGTTCAGATTTCACCACGTGTCCTGTTCTTTACCTGTATTACATGTCTTGTTGTTGAATTTTTACATAGTTGTTACATTGTCGGTGTCATTTTATGTTTTTTTTTTTAATTTATAATGATACCATCCTACTTGTTTAACAACAGCTTTAGTAAGTTATAATTCCACCTTAAATGGTTTTTAGTACATTCAAAGAGTTGTACAACCATCACCACAATCAATTTTAGAATATTGTTATTACTCCAAAAGAAACCTTGTATGCATGAACAGTCACTCCCCACTTTCCCCCTGTTCCCCCAGGTCTAAGCAATGACTAATCTACTTTCTGTCTCTATAGATTTGCCTATTCTGGACATTTCATACAAAGGTACACATATAATACGTGGACTTTTGTGTCTGGCTTTTTTCACTTAACGTACATTTTCAAACCTCATCCATGTTGTAGCATGTATCACTACTTCATTTCTTTTATTGTTGAATAATATTCCATATATAGAGATATACCACATTTTATTATCCATTCATCATGTTGATGGACACTTGGATTGTTTGCTCTTTTTGGCTATTATAAAAAATACCATTCTTAACATTTGTGTACAAATTTTTATATGAACATGTGTTTTCATTTATCTTGGGTACATACGTAGCAGTGGAATTGCTGGGTCATGCAGTAATAACCTTTTGAGGAACTGCTGGACTGTTTTCCAAAGCAGCTGTACCATTTTCATTCCTACCAGCAGTGTATGAGTGGTCCATTTTCTCCACATCTTGCCAACACATCCTATTATTTGGCATTTTTATTCTAGTCATCCTAGTGGTGTAAAGTGGTGATTCATTGTTTTTTTTTTCCTTTTGTGTATGATTTTATTTTTTATCTTTTACAGTTTCATTAAATATAATTGACATATGACATTGTATTAGTTTAAAATGACAGCACAATGATTTAATATATATGTGTATGCATAATGATTACCACAATACCTTTAGTTAACATCCATCAACTCACAGTTACAATATTTTTTCTTGTGATAATAACTTTTGTATTTTTTGGGATGTCTTTTTTTGGCGCTATACACCTGGTATAGTTTTGACTTGCATTTTCCTGATGACAATTATGTTGAGCATTTTTTCATGTGCTTATTGGCCATTTGTTTATCTTCTTTGGAGAAGTGTCTTTTTAGAGCCTTTGTCCATTTTTCATTTGAGTTAATGATCTTTTTAAATAAATGAGTTGTAAGATTTCTTTATGTGTTCTAGATACAACCCACTTAGCAGATCCAGAATTTATAAATATTTCCTACCATTTTCTGGGTTATTCTATCACTTTCTTGATGGTGTACTTTCAAGCACAAAAATTTTTAATTTTGATGAAATCTGATTTATCTATTTTTTTTCTTTGTTTGCTTGGACTTTTGGTGTCATATCTTAGAAATCATTGTCTAATACAAGGTCATGAGCATTGTTGTTTTCTTCTAAGTCTTACAGTTTTAGCTCTTACATCTACCTCTATGATTCATTTTGAGTTAACTTTTGTGTATGATATGAGGATGCTGTCCTTTGCATGTGGATTATGAGTTGTCCCAACACTATTTGTTAAAAACATTCCCTTGCCCCCATTGAATAGTATTGGCATTTTTGTCAAAAATCAGTTGACCATAAATGCATAGACTTTCAAGTCTATTCCATTGATCTATATGTTTGTTCTTATTCCAGTACCACAATGTATTAATTGCTGTAACTTTGTAGTATGTGTTGAAATCAAGAAGTATGCACCCTCCAAATTGTGCTTTTTCAAGACTGTTTTAGCAATTTTGAGTTTCTTACATTTCCATATGAATTTTACAATCATGTCATCAAGTTCTGCAAAAAAAAAAATATATGGCAGCTGGAGATTTCATTAAATTGATATGTATTGCCATATTAACAATATTAAATCTTTCAATCCATGAATACAGGATGTTTTTCCAATTATTTAGGTTATCTTTGATTTCTTTTTCCTTCAATGGTATTTTGTAATTTTTAGAGTATAAGTTTTTAACTTTTTTTGTTATATTTATTCCTGCATATTTTATTTTTTGTGATGCTATTGCAAATAGGAGTTGGTCTTTTTAGTAGACTTTACTTTTAAGAGTAGTTTCAGATTCTCTTTTAAAATGTACAATGGTGGTTACTTGGTAAAGAAGGTGGGAGTGAGACATTGGGAATTACCATCACTACCATCATGGATAGAAGCATATCTTGGAGCACACTCCCTACTGGCAGGTTGATAGCATCCCCTATGTTATGCAAAGCAAATCATCATCGGTATCCTCCTCATTATCACATCATAGGTGGCATTTATCCCATGTTCACTATGTACAGGCAACTATTATGCCCTTTAATCTCCCTCAGTTCTCATTACCCTGTCAGTAGGTAGTATTAATAGTCCCATTTTACAGATGAGTTAACTGAGTCTTTGAGAAGTTAAATAACTGCTCAAGGTCTCTCTAGTAGTAAGTATTGAAGTCAAAAGTTGAACACAAGTGTGTATAGCCAGAGTCCATGGACTAAATCACTCTACTTAGTGCTTCGTTATATATATGAGGAACTGAAGACCTATAGTTTGCTGAAATAATAGTTTATAAAGATGCCAATATGGAAAAGTTTTTACTCTACCTGAAAAATGGCTATGGAGAAATCCTAGCAGTATAATGAAATTTATGATCAGGTAGACAGTTCTGGACCAGCAGATGAAATCATTGATTATCTACATCAGGTTTAAGGAAATAGGTCAGATCTGTGCCAATGGCTCATTCTGGCCACTTGCGATGGCCTTTCTATTCACGAGTCCCGCACATGTTTGCACAGCCTACTTTTGAATCTTTACCTTCTTCACGCTGTCTTCCTGTACAGATGTGGAAATATGATTTTCTGGGGGTTCCTAAACTTCCTTCTTTTAATTCAAGATGTGGACAGAACATGACTGTGTAGAACATTCATGCAAATAGCAATGACATTTAGAAATGTTTCTAAAAATGGAACTCTGAAAGATTTAATATTATTCATGTCACTGTGATTCCCAGAAGAAAGACACGGGAGCCATGAGAGTTCAGGTGAATTATTCTGTGGAATGTGAATAAAAAAACATAAGAGAACCACCCAGTTTGGTTTCAAAGGAAGGTAGTTATCCCCACATTGTCATTTTAATGTGTTGAGTGAGGAAAGACTTTTCAAAACGGTGCATGCTGTTACAGAGAAGTTGGTGTACTACATTTCATTGGCCCAGATTTGAGTTCAAGTTGGTAGAGAAACCAGATTGTGTTCTGAGAGTGGTTTTACAGTCCTTTGTTTCTCAGAAACAGGAAGGAACTACTGGTGTCCTTCTAAGAGTTAGCCTTGACTGACGCACTGTGAGAGTATGCAAAAATACATCAGTCATGGACCTGTCTGTATCATATTCTTAAGAAAATTTGATCCATTTGGCAAACACACGTGCATATAAAATTACCAGTTCAGGTGCTCAGAGTGGTGCAGTCTGTATGCGCAGATTTCAGGGGAAGGTTACTGCTGTGATATGAAGGGAATAGAGACTTCTTCATGGGGAAGAAGTAGTAAGTACTACATGATGAAGCTGGAGGCTGTCCTGGGTGCCTCCGGACCTGGTTGCTACGGCCAGTGTTGCTGGGAAAAAATTATTTAAACCTTCTGGGCCTCAATATCTTAGTCTACAAAAGGAGAAATGATCTCTGTAAGGCTTTTTCTCACCTGCAACATTCTCTCTATATAAAGTAGGTTTTGTTTAAAGGTAGCTGCCATTTATTGAGCACTCGCAGGACACAGTACATATATTAATCAACACAATAACCAAATAATGTCACTCCAATTATTATTCCCATTTTGTGGAAGAGGAAATTGAGGCTCCAGGAGATTAAGGGATTTCCTCTTATATGTCCAAATCCAGATCTGATCAAATCGAAAAGTCTTAAACCACTGCATTTCAAAACCTCTTGAATGAAGGTGAAGCATTTAGGTAAAGGAAAAAAAAAAAAAAAGGCAGGAGGGACAGCATCCCAGGTATGGCCAGCAGCACGCACATGGTCAGGAAAAGTGGCCAGCCGGTCTTTGGTGCGCTCTGGTACAGCAAGCAGACATCACTGACTGGAGCGAAGGGTTTGCGCAGTGACCTGTGTCAGCACGCTTTTAGCTCACCTTTCAGTACATCCGGGAAACCTACATATCATCCCCATCCCCTACACTAAAAATATCAGAAACTTAGTTTCCTGTACAGGCGGGGGGGCTTTGAAAGGCTGCCTCCTCTCGGAGACGTGGCACGAATTATTTAACGGAAGAACATTCATAATTTATGAATTCCTCCAACATTCAGAAGTGTAGCAACTGCTCTCCCCAAAGGTTGGAAGCATCTTAGAGTCAGAGGTGGAACTAAATTTAGTCATCGCTCAACCTCTGCCACGGGACGTTGGTTTTATGAGAACCTTCTGATCTGTCAGAGAGAAACCCTCCCATTTCTCTAAGGAAAACCACATTCATTGGATTATGGCCAAGCTATAACAGGGAGCAGAGGTGCTGAGACTTGGATTTGGTGCTGGAATTGAGCCCAGAGGGGAGCTGCAGAGCCCTCTCCCTCCTCTGAACTCCACATGAGATCCATGATTTATATAGGACATAACCTCCTCTGCCCTGTGGTTAGAAGTATTAGTGTGTTTATTCTAGCCCTACTATGAGATGGTCATTTCTGGAGAAAAGAAACAAAAAAAGTCTCTTTTTATCACAGCAATATAGGCACATAATTAAAAAGTCAAACACTCATAGTATTAAGAGGTTGTTTCTTCTGGATTTATTTTCTGAGAATTCCTTCCTGATTCGTGCCGTTTAGACCTTAGGTATTGTTTTGACTTCCTATCATGACAGTTGACAAAGCAAAATGTTCTTGAGAGTAATGGAGGGGTGGGGGACAGGGGCAGTTTCTCTACTGAAGGCGATGTTTGTCTCCTTAGCTTTTCTAGATGGAAATCCTTCTCTTCATAGTTTTGTGCTTTCACATTTTACTTAATGAGCATTTTTTTAAGACTGTTAATGTAACTTACCTTTCTGATGTTAGTTTTTATTTTCAGAACTGTTATCAAAGAGAGGGAAATGATACATATTAAGTGTACTTATGAAATGAGATTCAAAAGAAATATTAAAATTTTTTCTATCCCTTTGTAATGTGGAGTCGCCTGGTATTTTTCAAAGGACACCTGTGATTTTAGTGAGTCCGGATGAAAGTGCAGTGCCAGGTCTTGGGTCTCTTTTGTGACCTTGGCCAAGTCATTTAGCATCTGGGTTTAGTTAGCTAATATATAAAATTGGAGATAACAATACCTTGTGTTACAGAATTGCTGTGAAAAATAGCAATTAAGTGAGATAATATTTGGGAAAGTACTTTCAGAATAACAGAAATATGAAATAATTTTAGTTCATACCACCCTGTTTCAGCTTGCTTGAGCAGAGATATTCAACCAGCTGGAGTGCCAAAGAAAAAGGTCTTCTGTTTAATTTGATTTTCTGTTATTTTCAGAAGTTTAGTTAAAGGTCTTTATTGATATAACCCTTCTTAGAGATTTTTCTAAGTTTCATGTGGCCTCTTGCTTGACTTATCCCTGTTCACCATGCTCAGTACCCTTTCTTTTGAGTTCAGGTGGTATCTGCCAGGTTTCTCTTCTATAAAGTTACTAATTTTTCCTTTGTAATTAAATCATAATTTATGGGGAGCTACTTTGCGACTATGTAAATACCCTGTTCCCATGAAACCTTTACCCACTAGTTGTAGCATTTACCATTAATGTGTTTCTGATTCCCTCACTCCTTCTACATTTATTAGTCGACGCTTTACTGTAAGGAAGAGCGTTGCCTTTCCCTCACTCATTTCTTTGTTCATTTTTTCGTTATTATCAATGTGAACTCATGGATTCTTATTCTATGCAATGGATTATAATCCATTACTATCATTACTTACTTGATGTTCACTTTTCCCCACATTGACCAGTAGGAGTGTTTTAAGGGTGTCCAGGATTGTTTTAATCAGATCTGATATGACATGCAGATATGGAAATGACTGTCATGAAGGAAGACATTTTTTATGTTCATAGATCCCTAAAAACAGGAAACATGGCATGTCATATAAGGCCACATGGAGAAGCACCTGGGTCAGTCAGGAGGCAAAGAAGTAAGGTAAGAAATGTGTGTGTGTGTGTGGGGGGGGGGGCTTTACTGTAGTTTCCATGGGAAGAAGTGGGTTAGGCAGGATAATTGGGCTTAGGATTGGCTAGTTTGAATAATCTCAGCAGGCTCTGGAGCATAGTTGTCCTCTACCAGGCCTTGGGGTGATTAGGGCAGGGAACAATGTCCCTCAGTGTAAGAACAAGGAAGTGGTTGGGGTATGGGCTCTGGAGCAGTGCTTGGTTTGCATACGAAAGCATGAGTCACTGACTATCTCTAGGAACTAGCTAGTCCTGGGAGGGGCAGTCCCGCCAGAGTCAGGAAGGCCCCAGATATCAAAGCACCAAATACAGAAACTAGAAAATGTGATTATTACATGCACCCCAGGCTAGCTCTGGTATTCTTCTGCTATATCGCCACAATTCTTTGAGTTTTCCTTACTTTCTGGCACAGGAAGTGTGCCCTTTTTGTTTTAATCTAATGATCCATTTTGTCTGGCATATGAGCTTCGAATTGTTATAACATTCAAAAACCCAGAATGAGTCAAACAAACATATACATTTCGGGCTTCTTAAGAATTTCTGAATTCTGGCAGCCATGGGCTGGAGATAGCAGAGCTTGTCTTCTCTGGGGATAGTGGGTCTCAGGCAAAATCAGGGACCAGATAAAGGGTCTGGGAAGAATTATGGGCATCAAGTCTGTATTATCCTGTACCTTCCTGATGGGGTTTCCCCTATCCCTCTTATCTGCAGGGCACCTCAGTGAACAAAGGGGTCCCATCCAGCTGAGACTGGGACCTCTTCTTCTCTTGGGAGTTTGGGCAAAGTCAAAATATGCCCAGAAGTATAAACCTTCCTGACAGGACTCTGTTCGAAATTTCTAGTACATTGGCCAATGAGGCTGTGTCAGCAGGGAGCCCTCAATGCCAGAAAACGGTACTGAGATCTTAAGCCAAAATGACAGCAATTGAGTGAAGACTAAAGTGACATTGAATCTGCACAGGGACAGCCTTCGTCCTTGATATGTAAGTGTGGTGCGTGGATCAGCATCATCTGGGCGTTTGGCACAAATGCATTATCTCAGGCCCTGCTGAATCAGAATCCACATTTTAACATGGTCTCAGGTGATTCCTAGGCGTGTTCATTCAAGTTTGAGAAGCTCTGCTCCAAAGACCAACCTCCTATTTAGTGCTGCAGACATGCGAGGGAAATAAATGTGGCTTGGGTGTGTACAATGTGCTAGCATTGTGTTTCCTTGAAATAAATTCCTACTAAACCAAATTAAATGGTTCATGAAGCCACGTGGGATTAGGCTTGCTTATGATCCTATAGGAGAAAAATGTATCCTTTCCTAAAATTGCCTCAATGCTCTGTGAATATGAGTGGTTCTGGAAAATGTAGCTGAGTGTTTATGTATCTGATGTACTTGAGGTTTAGTCATAAGGTTGAAATATTGGTACAGAGGTGATTTTAGGTTTCCAAGTATTTTTAGGGTTGAAACGGGGAGCTGGGGAATGAATAAAAGTGGGGAGTACAAAGGAGGTTCCTACAACCTTGGAGTAGAGGCCTGCACTGGCCATCTCTAATCTGCCTCACCAGTTTGGCCTACATGGCAGTCTCCTTTTCTTTTCACCTCAGAACACGACACTCACTTTTGTGATTATACTTGGGGTGAATATCTTTACCTGCCATGTTTCCAAGATGGCTTCTCTAGAAGCTTACTCTGGCACCTTCTCCTAATGTATTTTTGATACCTGCCCTCAAAGAGGCTCAAGCAGAATTCCTGCCAAGAAGGTGGGAGCTGGCTCAGACCATCTCTGCTGATTGGCTAGCATACATATCACACTTGCCTCAGTGAGGGTGACCAGATGACCTTCCCCTCCCAGAACAAGCATCAGACGTTCACTGCTCATACCTCTGCCTTTCATGGGGTATGGGTTATTGGGAAGGAAGCCAGACTGTGGGACGTGTGTCGGTGTGGGGGAACTGTGAATGATGTGGTACTACGAAAGACTTGAACTACAGAAGCTATTGTGAAAACTGTGAGTTGGACCTGGAAACACTGCATAGTTTATGCCTGGGATGCCAAAGTGTAATGTGCATTGCAAAGCCAATGATGTCTGTGAATTCTGCAAGATGGCAAGGAATCCAGGAAGGAGTAGGTTGGGATGTGGTGCATTGGTGTGAAGGTGTGTGTGTGTGTGTGTGTGTGTGTGTGTGTGTGTGTGTGTGTGTGTTGGGGAGAGGGGAAGTTGTTCCAGTATTAGTAACAGAGAGAAATTCAGAATAAGAATAAAACCTTGTAGAGTGAAGAGAACCTTAGAAATCCAATCCCCAAACTTTACAAATGAGGAAAACGAGGCCCACAGATTTTACACAAAATGTCCACAGAGTGACCCAGCCAGTTACTGGAGAGCAGATCTTTTCACTCAAGAGCACCTGAGTTCCTAGTCAAGTGTCCTCTCTGTTCTCAGCTGTCCCTTTGCATGTTCCACTTTTGTTCTGGTAGAAAGAAGTTTGATAAGTGTTTTGGTTTTGTTTGTTTTTTTGACAAAAGAAAAAGAGCTATTCTAAGCAACACCATAATTATTTTTCAAACACTACCGTTTACTAACATGGGAAGCTATATAACTGTCTCGCTGTAAAGATTTCCTTGATTCTATTTATATTTCATGTTTCCTAGTAAAAGAACTGTGGTTTCAGATATCATGGGATGAACATTTTTTTTCGTTTTTTGCTTTTTAACAGCTTTATTTAGGTATTTTTTTTTAATTTATTGGGGTGACAATTGTGAGTAAAATTACATAGATTTCAGGTGTACAATTCTGTATTACATCATCTATAAATTCCATTGTGTGTTCACCACCCAGAGTCAGTTCTCCTTCCATCACCATATTTGATCCCCCTTATCCTCATCTCCCACACCCACCCCCCTTACCCTCTGGTAACCACTAAACTATTGTCTGTGTCTATGAGTTTCTGTTTCTCATTTGTTTGTCTTGTTCTTTTGTTGTTTTTGGTTTATATATCACATATCAGTGAAATCACATGGTTCTCTGCTTTTTCTGTCTGACTTATTTCGCTCAGCATTACACTCTCAAGATCCATCCATGTTGTCACAAATGTTCCTATATCATCTTTTCTTACTGCCAAATAGTATTCCATTGTGTATATATACCACAACTTCTTTATCCATTCATCTATCGAAGGACATTTTGGTTGTTTCCATGTCTTGGCCACCGTAAACAAAGCTGCAATGAACATTGGAGCACATGCGTCTTTATGTATAAATGTTTTCAGATTTTTTGGGTAGATACCCAGGATAGGGATTGCTGGGTCATATGGTAATTCTAAATTTTTTCAGGAACCTCCACACTGCCTTCCATAGCGGCTGCACTAGTCTGCATTCCCACCAATAGTGGGGATGCACATTTAATTGTGAATTTGTTTCAGTTTTAACTCAGTGTTTGGTAACTACCTACCCTCTTCCTCCTATTGTGTTTAGTATTCAAACACTGAGAAAGCTTGTGAAGAAAATTTTACTCCTCTGAGAAGTCATGGCTTAAACTCACAATCAGTTATCTATTAGACTTCTCATGTACTTGACCTAATATTAGTGAGTATCAAAGGCTGTGTTTGAATTGATGTGAACATGGATGTGAACAGACATCAGAGAAATTTTGGTCAAAGATGAAAGACCCTCTCTGAGTAAAATGATATTCTGGGGCACCAACTTTCTGGTTCGCCAGAGAATTAATGAAGAAACATGAAAAATAGGAAAAGACTCCATGACTGTGCAGGAAATCAGGGAAATGTTCCATCTGCACATTAGAAACTCAATTTCCTTTCTTGAGTGACAACAGTGTCCTTGGGAAGTAGGTAGACGAAATTTTTATCAGAATCCTTTAATCTGAAGGAACAAGGACTAAGGTTAAAGCAGAACATTTATTCCTTCTACAAATATGTATTCACACTTAAAATATGCCAGGCATGGTTCTAGTTAGTGAATGAAAGAGACAAAAATCTCTGCCCTTACAGAGCTTGTATTCTAGTAGGAGAAAGACAAGTGAAAGGGTGTCCAGAGCAGGCCTCTTTGAACAAAGATCTGAAGGGGTTAAGGGCATCAGCCTGGGGCTAAGTAGGGGGTGAATATTCCAGTAGGAGCAAAGGCCCTTAGGCAGGAGCAAGGAGCAGGTAACCCTGTGTGGTCAGAGAATAGTAGGCAGGAGTAAGAGGATTATAGGGGGAGGTGAAGAGAGAGCAGGGACTGAAACTACAGGACTTACAGAGACAGAAAGAATGGGGGCCCACCACCTGTAATCCACATCACAGTGTAGGTAAGTGATTTGAAATAATCAGCATTTGAACCTTCAGGATACTTAGAGTTGCCTCACCAGATTCAACTGATATTTCTTTGTACCCGAGAATAACCAAAGTATGGCTAATCCTACTGCAAAGATTGTGCAGGGATAAAGGTGGGATTGTGCAATGGACAAAATATTTGTTCTGCCCAAATCAGTGTTGAAATCCTAACCTCCAATGAGATGGAGTTTAGAGATGGGGCCTTGGGGAGATAAGTAGGACTTGAGAGTGGGGCCCTTATGAATGGGATTAGTGCACTTATAAAAGAGGCCCCAGAGAGCTGCCTTCTCCCTCCCACCATGTAAGCACACAGTGAGAAGATGCTGACGTGAACCAGAAAGTGTCTTTCACCAGACACCAAATCTACTGGTACCTTGATCGTGAACTTCTCAGACTCCAGAACTGTGAGAAATAAATTTTCATTAAGTCACCAGTTTACGGTACTTTTGTTACAGCAGCTCAAATGAACTATGACAGATCACTGCAATACAGCCACATTTCTGAAGGCCTGTGGTGGCAGCAGCTGAAGCAGGAAGTTCCTTCATTGTCCCTACCCCTTCCCTGGGCCCTATCTAAAGGGAGGAATCTGTAAGATCAAATTATGTGGCTCTTTTTCCAGAGTCTTATGACAAATTATACCTTTGGGGCAAGACTGTGTGGATTCTCATCAGGCATCCTGCCACTTTGGAAGCACAGTGAGTGATCAACTTTTGGAGCCTTTTATCATTTCTCTTAGCTGAGATCTCTTTTAACAATCAGGTTATCCAACCCAGGTACAATTTGTGTGAGTGAGAAAGACCCTTTGTCTCCCACAACTAATTAAGTTCACCAGATTTGCAAAACATCTTCAAAATGTATTAGGCTACAGAGATTTCATCTCTCTCGCCAACTCTAACATTTGGATTTGTGCCACACTCCCAGCTGGGGGCCACTGCTTTCCTGCTCTGTGCCACCTGCTTCCACCCTGCTCATCTCAAAAGATGTTCTTCTCTCTGTAGCAGAGACATGGCCTGATTCTGCTAGTGTACGGTTTCCTGCTGCCACCTAAGAAAAAAGAAAGAGGGCCTGAGAGATAGTGTATACCACCTCCATTTGGTCACTTCTTAGCAACAGACGTTCCATGAAACCTCTGCTTGTTTTTTTAGTTTCCCTGTTCACTGGCAAGTACTACTGCTTCCATCACTAAGGCCCATGAGCGTGGGTTACTGCTCATCTTGATGGGCCTTTGTGAAACACAAAACAAAACCAGAATTCCTTTCATTTCCCCTCCATTCTTTGTCTTCCAGCTCTTCCAATCCTTTGGCTCTGGTGGCCCTTCTGAAGCTGAGTGGGAAGCTTAGAAGGTTCTTCTGGATTTATTCACCTGGTGGTCAGAAATGGAAACTTCTGGGTGGACTGATGTATTCTTGCTAGTTTCTGAAACTATATCTGAATCCTAATATTCCTGAAGAGCTATGACTGGCTGGCTCTGACTAGAGCAAGGAGTCTCTCATCTGAGTTAAAGGGGACACAGAAGTCAGAGGGAGTGCTTCAAAGTTGAATCTAGAAGCAGAAGGATTGTCCAGAGAGTTACCAAAATGCAGGGTCCAGGACCAGTTATATGGGTGGGGTGTGGAGCCGGGTGTCCCGGGTCCAGGGAAATGCCAAAAATATAGCAGATGATTGTTCCAAACAGCACTTGTAGCTCAAACTTGCTTTCATGGCCCAGTGATATGAGTGGATGGGTTTTCAGATTTAAAGTTTTTGGGGTGTGTGTGTGTGAGCTGAGACAATCTTGTCTCTTCAGTCACATTTGGGTGTTGATGGTGAAAACTGGAGTATTTGGGCTTGAGTTCTGGCTGAAGAATATCATCACTGCAAAATTCACTAACCAAGTGTGTTTAATTGGTGCTTTAAGGGACGTGAGATAAGAATGGTACAACCAGCAGCACGGGGAGAACAGGGTCCAGGGTTTTAGATCTGGGGCCCCAGGGGTAGTGGTGGGGGGTGCAATTTTGACCCCAGGCATCTGGAATGTCTGGAGTGTGTTGTTACTGGCATCGAATGGGTAGAGGCCAGAGATGCTGCCTGCAATGCACAGGACAGCGCTCACAGCAAAGAATGATCCAGCTGGAAGGTTGAGACACCTGCTTAGATCCCAGGAAATGCAATGTCCTAAATTAGCCACCAGGAGAGTGCTCCGTCCCTCTAGGAACTAGTTCAAGGTTGTGGAAACCCTAACTACTGATAGCAGAGGTGAGCAGGGAAAAACTCACTCTTCCTCCTGTGTTTTTCCTTGACACTCACATTACTATCATATTCACAACACTTCTGACACCAGGTAGATTTCTCCCCCACATTATGCAATTCTGTGACATGAGTTGGGTGTTCTACAATTCAATTCTGACATGGTATCAAATCTCACAGGTTAATGGCTCAGTCCCACAAGACTGCACGCCCATTCCCCCCTCTGCTTCAGAGGCCAGTTGCAAGTCCAATTGTCACCTGTGCTTCTGACTGACTAGCTATAAATCCAAGGTCCCCACGACCCCCTCCTTGGGTTGAATTAATTTGCTAGAGCAGTTTGGAGAACTCAGGAAGACAGTTTACTTACTGTATACTGGTTTATTATAAAGGATATCATAAAGGATACAGATGAACACCCAGATGGAAGAGATAAGAGGGCAAGGTTTGTGGGAAGGGGTACGGAGTTTCCTTGTCCTCTCTGGTGCCCCGCTCTCCCAGTACCTCCAAGTGTTCTCCAAACCTCGTAATTTGGGATTTTTATAACGGCTTCATCATGTAGGCATGATGGATTACTAACTCCATTTCTAGCCCCTTTCTTCTCTCTGGAGAATGTGAGGTGGAGCTGAAAGTTCCAAACTTCTAATCATGGCTTGCTCTTTCTGGTGACCAGCTCCCATCCGGGATTCCACCCAGCATCACCTCGTTAGAACAAAAGACACTGCCATCACCCAGGAATTCCAAGGGATCTAGGAGCCTTGTGTCATAGGTCAAAGACCAAATATTAGAACAAAGAATGCTCCCGGTACTCATAATTTAGGAAATTACAAGGGGTTAGGAGCTCTGTGAGAGTAACTAGGGGCAAAGACCAGCATAGTAGCTTCTATTTCACAAGAGGACATATACACCATATCATAAATATCTTGCACAAACCTTACACAAGGGTCACAAAGCCCTTGGTTTTGAGGAAACCTGGAATTAAAATATTTTTATTTATTCTCACAACTCTGGGTTCCAGAGATCAAGATTTGCCTATAACTTATTACTGCCCAGTAGACAGTTTTCTTAGAGCTGCATCAACTAATAACTTCCCAGGGAACCCAGATTACTCAGGAATGTCGGGACTGCCTAGCTCACTCCCGGTGGCTATAATTCAGACCCCTTTGCTGTCTTATTTATACAGAAGACTGGAAAGAACACTGCTGCTCTGGGTGTCAAGAGCAGGTCACTTTGCTTGTCTGGCCTCAGTTTGCGGACTTGTAATATGAAATGGTCCTGTAAGTGACCTCTAAGCTCCTGTGTTAACTCTGATTCTGTGACCAGTTGAGATTATCAAGAAACTAAAGGCCTCATGCAACCATTATCTTGGGGGTCACAAGGGTTGTGTCTCCTGTTTCTTTCACTTTAAAATGAGAAGAACTTGCAGGTCGTCAGTGTGTTTTCCTGATTCTAAACATAATGCTTTTAACTCTCAGAGGGAAGGGACCTTGCGAAAAATGATTGAGAACCCTTTGGTCCTGGGTGGAAAAGAATAGGCAACCCGCCAGGGCAGCCCTTGCCTCTCTTAGCCACAGTCTGAACCTGGTGACCTGTCCTCCAAACAATCTCCTGCCAGGCCTCCTTCTCCATGCCTCCCTGACTTCCTTCCCACCTCTCACCTTGTGGGGAAACATAAGGGGTAGGCTGGCCAGACAAAACACAGGATTCTAATTAAATTTGAATTTCAGATAAACAACACATCATTGTTATTTTTGGTGTAAGTCTATCCCAAATATTGCGTGTCTCCCATGTTTCAGGGTTATCTGCTAAGTCTTGACAGTTCTGATAAGAAGGGAATGGGAGAGAGCAAATAGGGAAGTGAGCCTCCAGCTGAGTCGGGCCTCTGCACTTGGTGCCCTGTTGTCCGGTCCGGAGATAGAGGAGTGGCTTCTCTCAAGGACTCTCACGGAGGGAAAGGAAGTTGAGGTGAGCGGGGAATGTGAGGGGATGCCCCTGGGGACCAGTGGGGAAGACAGCCTGATCCAGACCTCACTCAAAGCTGTTGCTGCTAAGAACCCAGGCCTGATGCCAACGGTGGATTGAGAGAGGCTCCCACAGCCTCTGGGGCCCTCCCAGGGAAGGACTGCTCCTGCAAATGTATGCACAGAGGAAGAGGCCATGGAGTCCCCTTGCAGGCTGTTGGCTGGGAACACCCAGCTTTGACAGCTACCTATCAGACCCAATGCCCTGTTTGATAATAAATATCGGATTTTTTTTTAACTCTCCTTTTTTTCTATCCCCAAATGAATAGGTAACATAGCCTCCCTCACACGAAGTTTATTTTTGAAATCTATACAATGCTGTAGCTGTGATATAATGGATGGGTGGGTTCCATGCCCCTCTGGGTGGAATCGTCAGGAACTGAGCAACTACAATGTGGATTGGCACAGGGGTTGGTGACTCATATACTTTCATCACAGACTTAACGATGTCAATGTGGTTCATGTGATTTTACAAACCTGTCAACAACTCTCTGCAAAGTTATACGTACAACAACAACAAAAAACAATCTTCCCTGAATTGACTATAAAATGTACTAGAAAATTCAGTGTATTTCTAACTATGTAAAAAATGCTTGCATTTTTATGTGACGTGAAATTATGTTTTGAACTGAGATAATAGGTTTGTCAGCCACATGAACCATCAGTTGTATATTTGAAAAATCATATGGGTCCGGGATGGTTTTTCATTTTGTTGGGCTGAAGTGAGCCAAGTAGAATATCTGGTATCTGAGACCACTAAATTTCAGTAGTGCTTTCCCAATTATTATGATAATGGAGCCATTTCCGTTCCTGATTGGGAGGAGAGAAGAGAAGAAACTAAATATTGATTAGCTATAGCGGCCAAACAACGTGCATAATTTACGTACGTTTTTATTAAAGTCTTACAACACCTCCAGATGGTACATATTCTAATACTCATTTTACAAATGGAGAAAGTGAGGCTCTGAGAGGTTAGGTGGCTTGCTTAAACTCACATAACTAGTAAGTGGAGAAGCCTGAATTTAAATCTAGTATCTCAGTCGGGAATTCAAAACAATGTGCGAATGGTGACAAGAAAGAGGAAGGGGTTTGTGGTCAAATCTCTGGAAACTTGATGAAAAGGAAAGGGGGCAGATTTTTTGCTTATTTTGTTTGGTAGTTTTGGGCATGGTTTAAGAGTTACTCTACCTGGAGGTACGGAATAGACTAGGTGATTTCTTGGGGTCTATTTGAACTCTATGAATTTATGTTTTTGTGGAAGAGCCTTAATATTTTTAGAAAGAATTTTGAATAGTAAACACTTTGGACTGTCAAGCACACTTTTTTTCCCCCCTGAACTACGTATTAATAAGGGTTTAAGTGGGCAAATTGCCAGGAAGAAATTCATCCATATAAACTGGAAGTTTGTCCTTGGGATACTTCGCTCTGTGTTTGCCAGATTCCGTGACTGCAGTTGGGGTGCTGGCTTGTCTCAATTTTGGCTGACCTTGGATGTGAGGTTAGCTTCTTTTGGGGGGATATGGGTTCCAAGAACCATTTGGCCTCAGTGCCTGCTGCCAAGTTCTGCACTCAGCACTCTCTGGGGACGTGGACCGCCAAGCATGCATGTTGCTGAACTCCAGGCCTATGCTCTGGGAGAAGCCCTTAGCAGTTCAGTATCCTCCACCCGTCTTAGCAGATTGGCAGGCTTACTTAAGGCCCTGTGACACACAGGTCCTTCCACTCAGTCAGCACACTTCACCCAACACTGCTGAACACCTCCTCTGTTTCAGGCCCCAGACTGGACGCACCAACAGTGACCCCAGGAGCCACCACCCAGGGGAGGACGTGGACCCAAACGAACAGATGGATCCAGTATATAGCACTGATCTTATTTCAAAGGGTTAGCAACTGCTAGGCACAGCAGAACAGTCAAAATGAAGACCATGTTAAAATCTATCAAAAACAGGATTCAAGTTGGCAAAACTGAATTTTCAGGAGTATATTCAGGGAATCTTAGGACTTAGAGGAACTTTAGGAGTCACATAATACAATAGCACTTATTGCATAAAACGAGGCATAAATACTGGCCTTGTAATTGTGAACTATCTCAAACTTATCCCAAGTAAGTTATAAATTTGGTTTTAGAATTCTAAGTAGCTTGGAATGGGATTTCTCTGAAGGAATTGATTACGTATTATATGCAAGAATTCCCTGTTTTAATTTTTTTCCTTCAAATTTTACGTATTTACTCTTCTGATGCTGTATTTTTTAAATATTTGTTTTTGTCATTTTAGTTTCCACTGGTCTTATTAACGCCTAGAATTTTATCTTTCTTTTCCTTGACTGCCATCTAGAGTCTGACATGGTAATTACATATATTTGGCTTTTGAAGCAGAGAGGCAGGAGAAAAAGAAGGGGTGGTCAGGAGAAGCAATTCTTTCTCTGCTTTACTTTCTAAGGAATGCTCGTCCATGCCTGTGACTTCACAAATATTTTTCCTGAGGTTGAAACATGTAAGCGGTCCTTCAGGCACAGCTGGAAGTTTTAGATATCCCATCTGTCTGAAGCCCTGACCCAGTCATCTTATTTAATTAACTAAAATAAAATAAAGCCATTCAGCTTCTGGAGAAGCAGAGTGGTCTCGGGAGCCCATGCTGTAGTACTACAGGCAGCTTCAGCTCCAGTTGGAGGAAGGCGTCTCTTTATACCCTGTTTCGCTGAAAATAAGACCTAGCCAAACAATTAGCTCTAATGCGTCTTTTAGAGCAAAAATTAATATAAGACCCGGTATTATATTATATTATATTATATTATATTATATTATATTATATTATATTATATTATATTATATTATATTATATTATATTATTAGGCCCAGTCTCATATTATAGTAAAATAAGACCGGCCCTTACATTAATTTTTGCTCCAAAAGATGCATTAGAGCTGATTGTCTGGCTAGGTCTTAGTTTTGGAGAAACACGGTAGAATCTTAGACACTTAAAGCTGAAGGGGACTTTAGGGATTGTCTAGCAGAGATTCTAGCCCAGAAACTGATTTCCTATGGCCTAATTGCTCCAGATTTTCAATCAATTGGTGGCTGCTCTTTCCTCCAAGTCCCAGGATAAAAAAATTGGTCGATGAGTAGGATTGTCTCACTTCAAAGTTTTCTCCCATACATTTTTCTTACATCATTTTATCTACCACCCCTCTCCACTTGAATAGGCAACAAGGGACTCTACATTGAGACTCTGGAGACAGTCCCGCTGGGCTCAACTGTGGCTCCTCCAGTTCTTCCAACAAGCCCATGTCTGATAACACATACATAGTTGAATAAGTCTAATAAGACTATAGAATTCAGGCCTACATTTTCTCTTTTTGTTGTAAAAAAATCCTTTTTATTTCTTACAGTAAAATTAAATGTATCAGAAACCCATGGTGTTCTGAGAAGTTTACACTTTTATGTAGAGTAGCACATGCAGTTTCTATCATGTGGACAGTGTAGAATCTGTCAGCCCGAACCTTTATTTCACAGATGAAGCAGCTGCGGCCAAGAGAGGTAAAGTGACAAATCTCCTTTGGTTGAGAAATACCATCTCTGGAAGCCACTTGTTAAAATGTGTATGTGCAGCTGCCACCCCAAGCGCGTCCCTTCCTCTAGCAGGGAGTGGTTTATCAGATTAAAACCCTGTCCCCTGAAGGAGAGATGCTTGGGAAGCCAGGTGTGGGGGGCATGAGGAATCCAGGCAGTCCAGGGCCTTACTCCTGAGGATGACGGTGGAGCACCCACACATGGGAAGGGCAGTCTCTGAAAGCTGAGACAAGAACCATCTTTTTCCTGAAGAGTCACTGATAACCTCTGACCTCTGCATCACTAAATCCAATGGCCAGTTCTCACTTGCTTGACCTTCTCAGCGTTTGCCCATTTGACCATGTTGATGGCTCCGTCCACTCCATGCACTGTCCTTACTCGGTTTCCAGACACCACCCTTTCTTGGTTTGGCTCCTTCACTGGCCTTGCTTCCCTCCCTCTGGGTCTCTCACTCTCATCATGTCACTGTCTTGTCCTCTCCCCTTCCTTACTCCCATTTCTTTCTATACCATCTACACATAATAACTCCCAAATGTCTACCTCCAGCTCGGACTGCTCTCCTAAACTGCATGTGTGTATATCCAAGTCTCTACTTGAGATCTTCACCTGAATATCTAGGAAATATCAGACTTGACGTGTACAAACTTCCCCCACATCTGCTCCATCTACAGCTTCTCCACCGCCCTCCCCATTTCAGCGATTGGCAACTTTGTCCAGTTTCTTAGACGAAAAATCTTTGACTCTTCTTTTTCTCACAACTCACATCAATGCACCAGAAAATCCTGTCAAATTATGCTCAGAATCAGACCACCTCCCTGCTGCCCCAGGCTCGCACCAGCCTCATGGTTGCTTGGGTCACTGTACTACTTTCCACCTGGTCTCCTGCTTAGATTCTTGTCTCTTCTAAGGTTTCTCTTCCAAAGTGCAGCCGGACGATTCTTTAAAAATGCTTCAGATTGTGTCCCTTCTCTGTTTGGAACACTGTGGTGGCTGCCCTCTTCATTTAGTGTAAAAGCCAACCCCTTATTCTGGTGTGTTCGTCTGGATCCCTGAGACACAGATGCCAAGGTGGGATTAAAAGAGCAAGGTTTTTATTAGAGGATCTTCTTGGGAGAAAAAATCAGGAAGGAGCAGAAAAGGCTGAGAGAACACTCAGACTTTGATGCAAATCCAATCCCTGGTGAAGCAGAGACGGGAGGAAAGTTAGGTGGAAATGTGCCAGACTGTGGTGTGGTCCCAGGAAGGCAGGCCACGTCCTCTGGAATCTCTGCAGAGGGGTTTGTATCTCGCAGGAAAATGCCTGCCTCATAGCCCTTCTGTGCTCCGGCATTAGCTGGCAGCATCCTTGGGAAGCGTGGCCTTGGCTTAACCCACGCTTAGCCTAGATTTCATATCACAGAAGCTTGGCCTTGGTTAGTTACATTCTCTGCAGGGGGAGGTGTGTGAGGCTGCCATGAAGGGTTGCAAGATCTTATATGATATTGTTCTCTCTTTGTCTCATTGACTTGCACTCCTAGACCGTTGACCTCTCACTCTAGTCAGTGCACTGGACTTCTTGCTTTCCCTCTCACACATGAGTCGTAATCTCACCTGAAGGTTTAGCTCTGGCTGTTTCCTCTGCCTCGGTTGCTTTACTCCAGGTGTTTTCCTGGCTAGCTTTCCTCCCCACCCCGTCAAGTCTTTTCAAATCTGCAGTCTCCGTGAGGCCCAACTGACCCCATATTTAATATTTCAATCTGTATCTCCCACGCCTGCATTCCTAATGTCACTTAACTTGTGCTTTCTTTTCTTGTTTCTATTATAGCACTTCCTGCCTTTTAATATGCTGCATAATCTACTCATTTATTATGTCTGTTTTAGTGGTCTGTGTCTCTCCCTTGCAATCTTAGCTGCACAAAGACAGGGACCTTGGTTTTGTTTATTAATATAATTCATGGTACATGGGAGACACTCTATAAATATTTGTTGAGTGAATGAATGTTATATTCACTTGATCCTGTTGTTTATGTATTTTTTTCTTGATCAGTTCTCTCTCTGTCTCATGTTTTAAAGGGGGATGCTTTCTACTGATGGAACAATAATGGTAACTTTTATTTATTGAGCCTCTACTGGCTGCCACTCATTTCACATGGGTATTCACTCATCTCCACTACATCGATCTAGTGTGAGGAGCAGCCTCCATGATGGCCCCCATGATCACTGCCTCCTGGTGTTCATGCATTTGCTGTCCTCCCCACATTCCCTCAGAATTATTCTGTATGGCCAACAGAACACAGCACAGTGATGGCGAGTCATTTCCAAGACTATGCTATAAAAAAATGTGGCTTCCACCTTGCTGTCTCTTGGATCATTTACTCTGGGGGAAGCCAGTTGCTTTGTCATGAAGACATTCACATGGCCAATGGGGAGGTCCCTGAGGCAAGGAACTGAGGCCTCGTGCCCACAGCCCACGGGGAGGCCATCTTGGAGACAGGTCTTATAGCCCCGGTGAACTCTCAGGTGACTGGAGCTCCAGCTCACACCTGCCTTGTCTTGAACCAGAACTTCCCAGCTAAGCTGCTCACACATTCCTGACCCTTAGAAAATGTGTGACATTATAAATGTCTGTGTTTTTTAACTGCGACATTTTGGATAATTTGCTAGGCAGCACTAGATAAAAAATACAGTAGGTATTACTACTACTACCACCACTACTACTATTATTATTATTATTAATTACTAGTCACTCAATTTTAGAGATAATGAACGTGAAGCTCACAGAAACTAACTTGCCTAAGGTCACGATTTCACACTCCAGAGCTGCCAGAATCTGCTTGGCCCCACAAATCACTTCAAGTTGTGCATTTTGTATATGTCCAAGGTGACAGGTCATGGTAGAGGAGGAGAAGCTTATGTGTGTTAATTTAATCAGGAAGATGAGACACATCTACAAAAACCAGAGGACAGGTCACCATGCAATAGGACCCGTAGAAGAGGTGAAAAACAAAACCACACACTTGGTTTGATCTGAATCCACGTCCTTTGGATCGGAATGTCCAGCCACACATCTCTTTAAAACGACATCAGGCAAAAAGAATTCAAAAGCTGTCTGCCCCAGTGAGCCCATACTTCTACCCGTGTGTAATAAAGCCAATATCACATTTATTTCAACTTGGATGGAATTTCTCTCCAGGTTTGTTGCTGTGTTTGCTTGCAGTAACCAAGGATTTAAAATCAATGATGCAAGCTTTCCTGTTGCTCTTCTCATTTAAAAAAGTGCGTGTATATGGCAAAGCAATTAAGTCATTTTGCTTCAGCTTCTGATTTTATTTCTCTGCCCTCAAACATTTTTGCAACATTCCTTCAGTCGAGTTAAAAAGAAACCCCATCTGAACCACCCTTTTAATAAAATCATCACCACCGTCCCTCTTTGGGCTTTATCTGTACAGTGGGAGTCAAGGTAATGTTTAATCAGCACGAGCTGGAATGCAATTTCCCTCCCTCCTCCCCAGCAGTCTGGGCTCAGCTGGGGGCCACTGTACCATGGCAACTTCCATTTCAGTGACATTATTTCTAATAAATGACGGCCTGAGGGTTTATGGGGTGTTTCTGGCCCGGGCTCAGCGTAAGCAGCAGGCGCTGGGGGCAGGGCTATTTCCTGTCTCCTCTACCCAGCGATTTCTGCTTCACCGTGAAAGATCACAAGAGTATTTGATGTCAGTTCTTGGAACAGCAACCGGTTAATTAAAATCACTGAGTGTTTGAACAAATTGAAGGCAAGCAGCACATCACTGTCAGCACGCCACTGTCAGAAAGGCACCAAAAAGCACTGGGAGGAACAGAGACACCGGAGGAGCAGGGGCAGTGGAGGAGACAGAAATACAGCAGTGATTCATCTTTTCCTTCTAGCCAAATGCCCCTGACTCTCTTATCACCAAATCCCTCAACCTGAAGAACCAACTGTGGAAAAAAAAAAGACCAGTTTGATTCCAGCTCTTTCTCTTTCCCACCACATGGCAGCCCAATAGAGAAGGGACAAAAGGAAAGCAGGGGTTCCGAATGACCTTTGACCTACACCATTATCATTACTAATCAAGAAGCTTTGATATGGTCCCAAAATGGATGCATTAATGACGTTTGAGATGGAGGAGCATAGTCACCAAATTTTGTCTGTTTGACAGATTTTTGTTTTGGAGCTCTGGCCTCTATAAGGGAGTGACTCTTACATGCTGTCAGGTCTGGAATGAGCCAGGAAGAACCAGCACCGGCTACTTATTAGGTCATGGAGGGTAATGGAGTTTGCTCTCTGCTTGTCCGTGTCACTCAACTCAAAGATGTTTACTAAGTGCTTATGGGACTTACACTAATTAATCATCTAGATGCAGGGTAGGGGGGCTACTGGAAGTGTATATAAATATATTCTGGATATCTTTGCATCAAGGCAATGAAGTTACCGTTTCCCTTCTGTTGCTGGGACACCAAAGAAGTTTGTCAAAGGGCTTCATGGGCACAAGTTTTATGACATCCATGAATAAGAAAATTGTGGCTTTCTGTTGAGTGCCATAGTATCTTGTGAGGATCATACTCAAAACCTTTCTTATTAGTATGGGCCTATGAAATGTGACCTGGGCCTTACTGGAAGTAATCTCAACATGTTTCCTGCCATTTGCAAGATGTATGTATACTGTTCATTTACTTTTCTGTATGCCTGAATATCTTCACATGCATACAAATTATTATGATTGACCAGGAAGGTCAGTGATAAATGATTTACCACTGTGTATTTGAACCGGGAGAGTGCCAGAACCACCTGACCCAGTGTTCAGGGAATTATTGACATGCCCCCGTCTGAAGACTCGACTGCAGCGTAATAGGTGGACAGGGAAGCTAGGGGACCATTAATTTCTGTGGACAAGGGGGCACATGACATTTACACAATCACCTGCTCACTAAGCTAATGACTATTTTAAATGGGCTGCTTTGCATTTTGTGAAATGCATTCATTTGATGATATACGTTTGTAAGGTTGGCTTCCATTTCAAAGAAAGTTATGTAAACACACTTAACCTGTATAGTCTTCCCTTTACTGTTCAGATAACTAAAAAGCTGAAATTGGGGAATGGAATATTTTTAGCACTGGATGAGAACTTATATATAGTTCACCCTTTTATGCTGTATATTTTTATAGGTGAGAAATCTGAGGGGGACAGGGGACAGGAAATTGTCCAAGAGCATACAGCTTGTTTGAGAAAAAGGGAGTGGGGTGGAAGGGAGAGTGTCAATCTTTCTCATCTGAGTTTATTGTCAGCCTTCCCTCACTACTGGCTCCTTCCCCTTCACCTATAAATATACTCGAAGAAGCAGCCTACGTTGGGCTGTCTCAACTAGCACATTTCCCCTTCTGTTCTGAAGCAATAGTCGAGGAGCTTCTTCCTGTCCAAAATCCAGTGAGCATTTTTCGTCTTCTCTGTGGCGCTCTTGCTTTGTCCTTTTATGCATTTGGCTTCCTTGACACTACCCTGACCTGCTTCTGACCACGGGTCCCTGAACTTTCCTTCTGAACTCAGCACCTCTCTTCTGACTCGCATGCCCACATTCTAGAGCATTCTGTGCCTGTTCACAGGTCTTCTCACTTTACCTCAGTCCTGGGTCATGTGTTTCACGATCATGATCAACTGTGAACCAGGTACGATGTCTCCCCAATAAAACCTACATTCTGGTTGTTACTTCTGAGCTTCAGCCCGAATATCCAACTGCTTGTTGGACAACTCCACCTGGAAGCAATGCAGAAATCTCAAATCAACGTGTTCACAGTGAAAGTCCTGAAAAGGACAGGCAGTGTTTCCCATTCATTTTTGAATCTCCGGCATCTGGTCTACAGTAGGCACTCAATAATGGTTTGTTGGCTGAGTGAGAATCTTACTCAGAAGGCAGGGTTGGGCACAAATGTGTGAGAACTTAAAGAGTAGCTAAAAGTTCCAAAGTGATGCATAGAATGTAGCGTGGAGTGTTTATCAGAAACCATGCTTCCTGATGCAGGCAAATTTTTATTCTCCAGGTCTCTCAAGAGGAATGCTTCATTGTTAGGCATTGTTTCCTAGCACCACCTAGTGGATATCCTAAGTCAGCAAGAGTGCCCTAGTCTTTTAATTAAAAATTACAACTCAGTTAAAAAGTTGCACTCTAATATACCTACCAAGCAGTTTACATAAATTGCCTCATTTAAATCTTCACCACAAGACAGGTGTTATCCTCCCCATTTTACTATCAGACTGAACCTTAGAAAGTTTAAGGAACTTGACTGTACACACAACTATGCTTCCATCACCAGCCTTCACCACCCTGCTGTAGACTTTTGTACCGTTTTTTTCTGTTTGTTGTATTTAGCTCTTGTTATTTTAGCTCATCTGTCAAAAAACATGAGCAATCAATTTATGGGGCTCCTGGACTATGTAAGAGACTTTCTAGTAGTAAAAATGAGTTCTACCAGCAGCACTAATAATAACAACAAAAACAGAGGCCATGCTCCACACGGGCATTGGTCTGGTATTTCCCATATATTATCTCATTTAATTCCTACAACTCACCCGAGAAGAGATACTCTTATTATCCCTGTTTCACGTTCCCAAGGACACTCGCTAGCAGTGGCGGAGCCTCACCTCAACCAGGTAGTCTGGTTCCAGAGTCAGGCTCTTAACTCCTCTCAGAACAAACAACACCAGGAAGATGCTCAAAGAGTCAATGTGCCCTCACACAGGTGCTCTCATTTCATTTCCATGATAATAGAGTCTTACATGTTTGGTCCACATCCAATCTACCCTCTTCAGTGCCTGTCATAGGACTTTTCCAAAGGTAGTATCCCACATAGTCATGGGACCTTTCCAAACGTAGAATTGCAGACACGACTCAGTGAATGAATGATCAGTATTAAATGATACTGGATGATGACAGCTTCGTGTGTCTATCACCCCAAATAGCTTATTTTCTCTTTATTAAGAATCTTCTGGAGACAGACAAGAGAAGGATATTGCAATGAATAGAATTGTATGTCCCACCCCCAAATTCATACATTGAAACCTTGACCCCTAATGTGACTGATGGGTCCTTTGGGAGGTAATTAGAGGCTTTATAAGAAGAGAAAGAGGGAGAGATTGCTCTCTCTCTGTCTGCCATGTGAGGATCCAGCAGTGTGGTGACCCTCTGCAAGGGAGGAAGAGGGCTTTCACTAGAAACCGAATTATCTGGCACCTTGATCTTGCAGTTCCAACCTCCAGACCTGTGAGGAACAAATGTCTGTTGTTTCAGCCACCAAGTCTATGGTACTTTGTTCTAGCAGGCCAAGCCAACCAATACAAAGGTGATTAAGAAGGGCGTTATGGATTGCTTTTTTCCAGTGATTTTAAACATGAGATAAATATGCTATTTTGGAGTTTTAAAAAATAGTATGATTTTTCCCCCTGTTACTCTCATGGTAAGGCAACACATCTTGCATTTCTACTGAGTCTTCATTTGGTTCAGTAGAATCTCCTCATCATACCCGTGCTAATGGCAAATTGCACTCCAACAATAAGGCTGGCTATACGACAAGGCAGGGAAGAAGTAAGCAACACACAAGGCCAGAACTGCTTTTGCTCACCGCTGAGTCTCTGGCCCTGAGAGTAATGCACAGAAACATAGCAGATACTCAAACGCTGTTTGCTGAGTGAGTGGGTGGTGTGACAGAATGAAAGCCAGGGCAAGTGAAGAGAAGGACCTGGGCTCCAATGTCCTTGGGTCAGGATCTGGCTCTTGCATGGAATCTGGAGCTGCCTGACTATGGGGCAAGGTAATGAATTTCATTTTGCCTCAATTTCCTCCTCAAAACGACATCATAATACCAACATTGCAAAGTTGTTATGAAGGTTCAAGACAATAAGTAGAAAGTGTTTAGCATGAGCCCAGGTGCACATGAGACCCTGAGTGCTATTGCAGCTCTTGTTTCAAGGAAAGGAGGATTGGAGTTGGCAGGAAAACTTTCGTGGAAGAGGCAGGCAGGGCTTGAACACGACTCTTAAAGAAATAAAGATAAATAGAGAGATGGAAATTTTCTCCCATATACCAGTAAGGGAAGGAGATAACATGTATATACAATACAATACAATACAATACAATACAATACAATACAATACAATACAATACAATACAATACAATACACATATAGTGTGATCCCAATAATAGTTTTTTAAAAGCCCTACCACTATGCACATATGCACCAACATTTCTGATTGCACTGACATGCAATAATTTAGCTTTGGCAAAAGGAGAGGTAAGACTGAAGTGTGTGACTGAATATCTTCAGCCATATCTTCTATTCTCTATGCTGTATGGCTTATATCTTTAAAAATCAGCATGCTTTACTTTTATAAAACAAGGTGAAAGAGCAAATTATAACATGAAGAGGTAGCATTCAACTAGATGAACATGAAGAGGGGATCTTAAGGCATAAATGAAAGATTTACCATATCATTTGTTATTCCACAGTAATAATAAGAGTGCTCTTAAGCACATAAATCAGAAACGTTTACCTGATTCCCACGTCTCCTTCTTTCCTCCCAATACCAGTTCAAGGGAACTTCCCAAACTCCCCTCTTTTGGACTTACAATTTATGTAGGTAGAAATCTTACGTCCTGCGATATCTTACTGGATTTTTACCCTCACTTGAAATACTTATCTACAAAAGAGAAGAGTATGAAGTTGCTTGAATATGTGGTTCCTTTATCTTCCTGCCCCTCTTGGCCATTCAATCTCTGGGGTGGGAAGTAAAGGGCATAGTGTCCTTGACCATAAGTGTCACAAGAAGGATGGAAAGCATGACATCCTCCATCCTGTCAAAATGCTTTTGTGCAATTTCCCAAACATTAACCAGTCTTCTTTCAGAAACCCAGCAATTGCCCTGTGTGATTCCTCCACTTTTTATCTCTAAGGCTTAGCAGCATTGGTTCACCCACCCTTAAAGCTTGCAGAAACTTGGGTGGAGCCACAGAGCCATGAACCCCAGCCACAGAGTGATTACTACCAAAAAGGGATGGAACCCGCATTTCCTGATGGCTGGCAAAACCTCCTCTGTTCCCCCTCCTTGCCTGCTGCTCCGATGCTGCAGAGGGACAATGTCACAGTCTGTTGCCTGAGCCTCATGCTTCCATGTCATTCTTTCTCTTTGTGTTTTCAAGGCTGTGTATTCCATAATAACATTCCCCTGTAACCATTGGTTTTCATTAGTAATAATACCATGTAGCATCGCATGGAAGCAAGCTGGGTGTCAGTCAGAGCTGCCATCTGGCCGGGGGAGGCTAGCAGGGCCCGGGTCCGGTAGTTCTGAACCAAAGAATATGATGTGAACGTCATGATATTTCTGGAATATATACATCTCCAGAGACCCAGGGGGTGTGCAGAGGGTAGAGGGAAGCTTACTTTATTGGAATGTCAATCTGTTTCATTTTTTATCACACTTGGCATGTCTCTGATCTAATTTCCTCCCCAAAGTGTGGAGCTGTTGTGATTTATGTGGCCAGAGAGCTCCTGATTGTTGGGTTGCAGAACACAGACCACTGGTCTGGAACCTGCCTCGCCGGCCCAAGCTGAGTGTGTTGGGTTTGGCACCCAAGCCACAAACATTCAGATGACGTGGAAAGCAAATGTTTTTGCTCTTTCAGAAGAGGTGTAAATCCTTGGTCTGATCTGGTTTCCCGGGGAAATGTTCACAAGGAGACGTCTTCTGGTAGCTCCTCCCTATAACTGAGCCAGTTAGTTTCATGGAGAGCAGTTGCGTATCTACTTGTCACAATCTACAACACAATTTCTAAAAACTAAAATGATGGGTTTCAGGGGTTATTCAGACAATGAGAAAATCCAAACTTGGCAGGCTTATGGCGAGAGAGTGCCTCTCACCTGCCCTGCATCCTCTCCATGCCTCGATCTGCCAGACCTTTCCCACTTCCAAACAGCCTCCTCCAGGGCAGGCTCTGGGTCAAATATCTGCACCTGTTTTTTAAAGAGCTGCCTAACTTGTCCCTCAAGCCTCCCTTTTCCCTCTGCATTATCCTCTCCTCCAGGACATGTCTACTAGCCACCATCATGAAGCATTTGTTTGTGAAAACACTTACTTAGCACTTGCAATCCCAGTTAATCCTCACCACCACCCGATAGGGTATGCCATCATTTTCTGCAAGAAAGATGGGGAAATTGAGGCTCACAGAGGTCAAACACCTTGGCCAAGATTACATGGCGGAAAAGAGGCTGCGTTGTTCTGGTTGCTCTGATTGCTCAGCTCCGTCTGGCTCCAAAGAATGTGCTCTCAACTGTGAGCTCCAATGTCCTACAGAATTGACGCGAGCATTCCTCATTTGTCAGGTCACCAATCAGAGGAAAAACAATCTCATTCACAAAATACAGCATCAGGAACAAGGACACTTAGCTAGTCCTGGCTCTCTACCAACATACTCAGTGAGGTGGGCTGGAGAATAATAAAGATATTTTTATTACAGCTAACGGTAATTGGATGCTTACCATATCCCAGGTGTTACTGAAGCACTTTGCAGGGATTACCATGTTCATTCACACAGGAGCCTTGCAAGGTAGGTATTGGTACCAGCGTCCTTTCACAGATCATGAAACAGAAACATAGATGGGTATACCTGTTTCCTAAAGTCAAGGGTAGATATAGCAGGAGGTCACAGCTAATCTCTTTTTCCTCATCCCTCTGTGGAAGAGGTATCACTAGATAATTTCCCAAATCTGTTTCAGCTCTTTCCAGTATACTGACTTGTCCTTTGCTTTATTATGTTAAACTGTTTTTTTCCTCCCTTGAATTGATAATATGCCTCTTCATATTGTTTGCCTCAAGAGACACTTCATTACAAAATAACAGAGGCCAGGACATCTCACTAACCTAACGTATCCTCTGAAATCTGGTAGTGACAGATAATATTAACTTGTTATTAGAAATGAATAGCGGTAGATATTGCAGATGAAAAAGGGGTTCTGTGGAAAGAAACCTCACAGGGTGATCTGATCATAAATTCCTAACTGTGCAGGGCATGGTGAGTAGTCACACCCCAGACCTATAACTTCTTTAGTGAAAAGTTTATCTTTGCTTTAAGCAAGCCCTCTCCATGTTTCTGTGCATCTAGGTTAACATACCTCTGAAATGCCTCTTTTCAGAAACATAACCACCCCCAAGAAAGCATAAAATCTTAACTATCCTGTAATCCAGTCCCCGCCTTGCTTTCTCCCACCTTCACTTAATCTTCCTTACCTTCCCTCCTCAATTCTAAAACATGATAGAAGCTGAAAGCTATCATTCTCTGAAGCATTTCTGTCAGTCTGTTGAGATCTTTCTTCCAGGTATATCCTTTGCTTGGCTCAAATAAATTTTTATAAAAATTCTCTACAGGTTTGGACATTCTTACATCAACAACATGAACAGTAAGGGAAGTAAAAAGTGGCCAGGAGTTTTAAATTCATCTGTGGTATTTATTTATTTTCATTAAAGCTGCTAATAATATTAAAAATTGACAGGATGGAATTTGACTTTTTTTTTAACTTTCTTGAATCTGGAGGAAGAAGATACATACAAATTAAAATGGCAAAAAAAATTTTAAAAAGACAGATTAGGAGAGAATATGAAACAGGAACAAGGGTGTGGCTTGAAAAAGAAAGTTCTAATGTTTACAGTTACATTTCCTTAAATTCTTTTTTCTTTTTCACCTTTTATTTCTTTGGGGAGTTGGGTATGGATAAAGGAATAAAAGAGATAATACATGAAAGAGAAAGACGTACCAAACTGAGTTGAGAATGTCCAAAGACTGGCGTCCCCTGGGATGTGGGGCGGGATGTGTGGTACGTGTAGTGTCCTCAGACTTGCAGCTTTCTGTTGACATAAGAAATGTCCAAACCTGTAGAGAATTTTTATAAGAGTTTGTTTGAGCCAAAGATATGCTGGGGAGCAAGGTCTTTCATGCTCCAGAGAGTAACAGTTTTGCTGCTTCTTATGCGTTTGAGATTCAGGAGACCTAAGGAAGTTTACAGGGAGGTGGGTGAAAGCAAGGTGGGGATTGAATTACAGGATAGTTAACAAGACTATGTACTCTCCTGAGGGTTAATACCCACTTCTGGTATTTCAAAGGTGTGTTAACCTAGATGCACAAGAACAATGGACAGGACTAGATAAAAACTTCACTGAAGAAGTTATAGGCCTGGGACATACCTACCCACCATGACCTGTCTAGTTAGGAATTTATGATCAGATCACCCTTTCCACAGAACCCCTTTTTTGGGTCCACATTTACTTAAGGTGGTGCAGCTTTTGGGTGCTGCTGTAGCCACTGTCTTCCGTGCATACTGCTCCTTCCTATGTAATGGTATTTGGTGAAAATTCCAATGTGCTAAACTCCCCTACCTAGTTTATTAGTTGTTTGATGAGTTCCCATTCTTTCTAATCTATGTCTGTAAACACTTGACCTATTATTGAAAGAAAAAAAAGAGACTGGGGCTTTATTTTCTGTGCATATGCAAAATCACCTTGAGAGTCAGTTTTCAATCACAGACAACAAGCTAGTTCACGTTTATCAAGCCAATTTTTAATCATGCACAGTGATTTGTTAGTGTGCTATGCTTTTTGGCCTTATATGTGCATTCCTTAGACTTTCTGGAATTTCTTAAAGTCCAGGATTATACTGTATTGAGAACTGTTTAAATTAAAGATGTATTATTTTCTTGATTTTTCATAATTCCCAAATGTCCTTTGTAGAATTCATCATTGAAGATTTCCTTGGAATATTTTATCAAATTTCTGATTTCCAAGTGATTGTTTTTAACAGGAACTGGAGGAGAAAAGCAGACAATAGTGAGTATATCTACTAACTATAAAGGTTTGCATTGGTTGGTTTCAGAGCAATGAAAAAGAATTGAAAGGATTTAAAATAAAAATTAAATAATGGGATAATTGATTTCCCTGGTGTTGGAAACGGAGTTCAACATTTACCCTATTAAAATGGTAGATTTTATTCATACTAAGGCCACTACATCAACATAATGAATTTTTGCCTTTTAAGTCCCAGGTCCTATATTGGACATCTGGTTGACCTGGGGGAAGTATTAAATGCCACTCATGCCAGAGAGTTGTCAATGCAATGAAAACAATCCTCGCATGGCTTCACCATGGAACTAGTGACCCCATATGTGCTGTTGTAATTGATGTGTCCAGGGCACAGTAACTTTTTAATAAAAACGAATGTCATATATCCTGTAAATATCTCAATTACAATGAAATTTGAGCCCCAGCCTGAAGGCTTAAAGAGTTTCTAATTTCATTTGAATGTTGTTCAGGATGCTCTTTTGCGTGTGCTCTAAAATGAGTCACTCATCTTATCTCTGCCTCTTCTTACACTGACACAATGCTGCCTCTGTAGCCACTGGCCTTTGGGAGATGAGTGAGCCACCCCACCCAGCTGACACCTGTTTGCATCTACCAATAAAACTCACACCGGTCCTGGTGGTGGTGGGGTGGGGAAACTACTCCTTCTGTCACTCAGAAAGAAACAGGTACTTCTTAATTCCATGTAACACTGATAAGGCATGACTTTTGACAACATTTTAGTGAATATTTAGGGATAAAGTAAGAGAAATACAACTGAAGGAGTGGGTTAGAATTGCTATACAACTTCTGCTTTTGATACCCAGGATCACCTTTGTGTGCCCCCTCCCTGCCTGGCTTCCGGCCTGCTTCTGTGGGGGCAGTGGCCAGCCCATGCCCACCACGGAGAGAGCTCTGAGCATGTGTAATGGGTGCTGTTGGGCACCACCCAGACCACTCTCTAGGAATGAAGCCTCCATTCCCCAGCTGCTGGGCATTGACACCCCGTAGCTCTCAGGGAGGTCTTCTCCAGGCCTTTCCCCGGAGCAGTGGTTCTCAAACTTTCCTGAGTATCAGAATTACCTGGAGACTTGTTAAACCACAGATTGCTGGGCCCTCACTTCCAGAGTTCCAGATGCAGAAGGTCTGGGGTGGGACCCAAGAATTTGCATTTCTAAGTTCCCAAGTGATGCTGATGCTGCTAGTGCAAGGACCAAAGACTGGCCTAGACTGAAGAGAACTACCTTGCTGAAGGTTCTGTCCTTCCCCGGGGCAGCCCATGTTCAATGACTGGTTCAAGCCAGGATATAAAGTTTGGTCCCCTCTCCTCAATTTGTAACACTTTGAAGGATATTCTGGATCCCAGGCATGTCATAAAATCAATCAAGGTCTTTGTTGTGATGGCTGCAAGTATACTTTCGCCTCTGCTCAACCCTGCTTCTTTTATACCTTCATGCATGGTTATCTGAGAATGCTTCTCAATAAACTGCCTGTGTGTCAATCTCCATTTCAGGATTGGTTTGGGTTATGGGGTAGGGGAATGCCCTGCCATGTTCTATATCTGTATCTTGAGAGCCAGGCCATAGATAGGAACAAGTTTTCTCCCTCACCTTCAATTTAAAACCCTCCTCCCAAACCATAAGTCCTGTGCCAAGGTTGGCTTCTTAGGATGATTCACAGATGGGATCATCTTCTCTCTGGGCTTCAAAAGACAATCTCTCAAGAACATAGAATGCCAACACAATTTTCTTCTAGGATGTTAAGTCTTAAATAGCACAGAGAAGAGGGCATCTCAGGCCAACCTAAGACACATCTACGGGTTTCCTTCCAAGGAAGAGGAGGTGGTGAACATGATTCCGGTAGGCCTTTCCCTCACTCAATTAGTTTGCATGTTGCTTAGGAACAATTGAAACTCTACAAGAATAAGCAACACTCTAATTTTATACAAAACAAATACAATGTCTTCCTTCACTCCCAAATCAAGAAATTCTTAAAAGTTCATAAAACTAAAGGCAGTCCTAGCACATCAGAACAAAGATGTTTCGTGTACCCCAGATAGGAACTTAGTTCCTCAACTCTTGCTAGACTGAAAACACACGTTAGATTACAAATAATGAGTATGTTTTGAATTTAACTTACCTAGCTTAAAAAAAAAAAAAAAAAGATTATTGGGTCCAATCTCCAAAAGAGCACCTGGTTATGCTGTGTTTACTGTGGAGATGTCAATTAATCACCTCATTTCAGAGGGTTCTTCTGTAAGGACTTCATGGGAAAACGCCTTCTTACAACTTATTGTTACTCATATAAATAGCTGTGAGATCTTGGAGAAACTACTCTATGTTCATCTCATGGATTTACATATTGAAGAGCTTTAAGAGTCAGAATCAGAAACACAGTTTTAAGGATGAAATTGGTTTTGCAGAGAAGAGACAGGACCATGGATCCTTAAGGCTAATTTGGGTTTCAAGCAGAATGGACATATGGGGGCAGCCACACTTTGCAGCCTCCAAGAGTGAATGGGAGGAGGATTGGAAGTTTGAGAATTCCAATCCTTCCAGTTCTCTCAGGTGGAAATGAAGGGCCTATAAGGTGGAGGAGATGTTGTCCCCCCAGAGAGAATGCACCCTGGGAGCAGATGGGCACTGCTAAGCTTGAGGACACTATGGAGCTTATCAATGTGGATCAAGGTGAAGGTCACAAATAGAAACCAATGGCCCTGGAGGAAATAGTTCAGGACAGCATGGCTTCCAGCCTCACATCCTGTTTTAAGGAAAATGGGATTTTCGTTCTCATAATATCTACTTTGCTCTACTGCTGATGATCCAAATGGCCTCATTTATAACCTCCCACCCTGACACACCAACCTTGCTGAGCACGCAGAGTGTTGGGTGGTGATGGGAGACACATCTTATCCTAAATTGGGGGGGTCATGGACTTTGAGAGTATATTCCACCCGCGTTCCCCACTTTTCAAGGGAGAGTTCCCTGAGAGGAAAGTTGGCTCAAATGGACACTTCTCCTTTCCCTAACGGGATCCTGAGTGGACCTGCAGGAGGGAGAGTTGGTTAGTATTGAAAGTGAGCTATTCATCTCCAGGGCAAGGGTTTATGATTGCAGAGCAGAGAAGCCCCTGGGGATTCTCAGGTCAAGGTGAACCTGATGCATGGGTGATTATCTATGTGTACTCTCCGAGGGACACTGGGCAAACCCATGCCTCAAAATTTCTGGTATTCTCTCTCTCTCTCTCTCTCTCTCTCTCTCTCTCTCTCTCTTGATTTTAAAGGCACAGAACCAGTACATCATAATGATTAGGAATGAAGGTTCACATTCAGAAAGCCTGTGTTTGCTTTTCACTTTATCACCAGATGAGTGACCTTGGGCAAGTTATTTAATGTCTCTGTGTCCCAATGTTTTCATCTGAATATGAGATTAATAATTATATCTGTCTTTGACAGAGGCAATGCTATGTGTTCACCAGGACCCATCTCCTATTCCTTCTTCCAGGGCACACAGAAGACTTCATCTCCCAGCCAACTTAGTGTTAGGGAGGGCCACGTGACTAGTCCTGGACCAGGAGGTAGAGTACAGGTGGCATATGTCACTTTGGGGTGACATAGTAACCAACTCCTTTCCAATTCTCTCTGCTCCTCTATTTCCTGGCTGTAGCCACTAAAGAAATACTGAGATCACAAGAGCACATGGCATCACTGAGTCACCACATGGAGGAGAGTAGCCTGATGAGGTGCCTGGACATGTAACAGATTTCGTGTGAAAAAGCAATAAGTTATTATATTAAACCACTGAGATTCGGGGCTTACTTGTTACTGCACCAGAGACTAGTCTGTACTGAGTAATACATTATAGTACTTCATAGTGTTATTATGAAGAGTAAATGCAGTTCTACGTGTAAACACTAGTAACTGCATATAGTGAGCATCCAGAAAGTGCTAGTGACTGCTTGTTACAAAAAACAACAACATTGTCCCATCTTCTCTGGAAGTTTCTGAGGCTGCCCCAGACTGACCTAGTCACTCAGTCTCCTCCTGCTTTCTTGGCATAGTGTCTCCAATTCTTTTTAGAATGTGCCTTATTGTTATTATGCATTTAGGTGTTGGGCTCTCCCATGTGTCTGGGAGTTGATGGAGGATAGGAAGCATGTACTACTATTTAGGTAACTCCTTCCAAATCTGGCAGGAAGCCTGGCATAGTGTAACTTCAAGAAAATGTTTGCAGAGTGGATAAACAAAAACCCTCCTCCCATGAAAGAGGCATAAACATCTTAATAGAAATGAGTCTACCTGTCCACCTCCTCTCTTATTCTCTTCTCGTTCTTCTCTTTACACACTCATGAGTGCCTTTTATGTGTCAGATACTGGTTAGATTTGGAACAGAGGTAGCTGAAGCTCATAGTCTCAGAAGGAAGACAGACACGCCAATGGACAATTAAATACAGCTGTGGTCTGAAGTAGGCAGGGTGCCGTGGGAGCAGGTGGGGAAGGGCATGGGATAACCAGGCAGCAGGAGCAGAGATCACCAAGCAGGGTTTGCTGCTGAGGTGAGACCAAGAACAGGCTGGAGGGGTGAAGAACACGTAGCCCGGGGAGAAAAGCGGGGCCTGCTATTCCAGCCCAGGGGAACAGCATATGCAAAGGCACAATGCAAAAGTAAAGAGTGCTTGGGAGACTGCAAATGTTTGGAAGTAGTTGTCATTCTGATATAAGTATGAAAAAGGCAAGGAATAAAGCGGGAGCCTTGCTCATCAACGGCTTCCATTGTCATGGAAAGGGGTTTGGCTTTTATCTCGCAGATGAAAATTCTTAGCAGACAAGGCACCTTCTTAAATCTACAGGTGAGAAAGCTCCTTTGTCAGCAGAGTGGAGGAAACGAGTTATGAGGCATCACAAGAATGCAGGGGAGGGGCGGTTTGATGGCTCAGTTGATTGGAGCACGGGCTCTGAACAGCAGTGTTGCCGGTTCGATTCCCACATAGGCCAGTGAGCTGTGCCTTCCACAACTAGATTGAAGACAACAAGCTGCTGGAGGGGGCTGCTGGAGGGGGCTGCTGGAGGGGGCTGCTGGAGGGGGCTGCTGGAGGGGCAGCCAGATGGCTCAGTTGGTTAAAGCCCGAGCTCTTAGCAACAGGGTTGCTTGTTCAATTCCAGGATGGGATGGTGGGCTGTGCCCCCTGCAACTAAGACTGAGGACGGCGACTGGACTTGGAGCTGAGTTGTGCCCTCCACAGCTAGATTGAGGGACAATGACTTGGAGCTGATGGGCCCTTGGAGCTAATGGGCCCTGGAGAAATACACTGTTCCCCAATATTCCCCAATAAAAATAAAAATAAAAAGAGTTCAGGGGAAAACCAAGGCAGAGATGTGTGAATGAGAAGAGAAACATTGATTTGCCAGATAATGAGGAAATGGAATTCAGAGATGATGGAGGACATGCAAGGAGAGGTGGAATCTTAAATGAATTTCAGGATTCTCATTTCAACAGTTAGGTACTTATGATACAATGATTGATGTAGGAAATACAGAGGTTCAATGGATGTAGGGTGTATGGTTTGTGTGCGTGTGTGGGGGGCTAATATTAAGAGTGCAGTTTTAGGGTTATAACAAGAAGTCCAGAGGAATATGAATATAAAGGGGACTGGATCCTTGGAGACCTGTGCTAACCAATGAAGAACAGGGAGAAGACCCAATAGTAAGCATCACGGTTTGCCTAGGATTGGTTGTGTTCTCATGGGTATTCCCTGTAATAGGCATTGCTGTTCATTTTATATGCTTGTGCCCTTTTGGGAATGGCTTTCCTTAGTCTCCTTGAAGAAGCCTCAATGTAGAAATACATATTTTTAGAGAAATTGTTTGCTGAATGAATTGTAGAGTGAAGACCAGTTATTATTTTCTTCTTAACCCAAATCAAGGAAGAAGAAAATGAAGTTGTGTTCATTATTTTTTCCAGTCAGTGGCTTTTAATACACTTGTGAAAACTGCCTACTGTGGAAAAAATATTTTCTTTTCCAGACAGGGACAATTAATTGAAAGTTTCTAGGTCTAGGCTCAGAATACCCTCACCAACCTGAGACTTTATTTTAGCTCTTAAGAGGAATATTATAAATATTAGAGTTAACATTTAGCTTCCATAAATGAAAGAACCCTAGCATAAATTTTTATGTGAGTGAATAACCACTTCATTTATTTGTTCTAAGCCTGGATTTTATTATGGGGTTTTAAAACCACCGTATGCTTTTTGGTCTGAGTGAAAGGGGATATGTCTAATTCGGAACACACGGCAAAGTATAGATTCCTTTTACTCCTGAGTGATTATTGTCTAATGACACGTATTTGATATACCTCTCCCCTCAGTTTCAAACCCCAGTAACCTACTATGGCTCACTCCTGTTTCTTACGTTAGGCACGTCTAACTCTTATAAACTTTGTTTCTCCGGTGATTTTTTAGGGCCTCAAGTTAACTGCTCACCTCAACATTTGATGTGGTTTGTTTCTCTTTCCTTCTTTCCCTCTACCTCATCCACTAAGCTCATGTCTTCCAGCTTTTTTTTGGTTCAAGTCTCCCTAAAATGCTTTTGAAAAATTATATATGTGCTGGCTCACTTTTAGGTTAACATCTAAAGTTTTTAATTATAAATGTAAGTAGTTACAAAAGATGTACATTCCCAGTCTAGTATAAATTTGACATTGAAAAATAAACTTGTATAATTCACTTTAAATATATCTAGTAGAATCTGAATATTAGAGCTCTCTGATACCTATTAACATCCATTAAAGAATCATGAACAAGTTCTTTAGGAGCCGGAGACTTTATTTGAAATCATAGTTTTATTTCATTTTGCTCCCCAAATAGCATCCTAGTATACGTTTTTGCTAGATAGTTTCTTATTGGTAAATCTCTCTTACTTCTCTGCAACAAATAAATGAATATACTAAAACAAAAATTTAAAAATACTTTTATTTTTGTCTTCAACAGCTATCAGTACCGTTATAGTTAGTATGTAGTTTATAAAATAGCAAACATATTGCATATTTTTATAGTTAATTATTAAACTTAAAAGTAAAAGTTTATTAGAACCATGTCTCTTAATGAGACAGATGGGAACAGATTGGGTTTGGAATCTTGATTAACAAAAAGTTTCACCAACGCCTATATTTCAAGAGATCCGATGTTTGGTGCACTACATTTTTATCCGTTAGGGCAGTGCACATCTAGTAAGGTTTGGAATGGAAAAATGCAAGTGTTACCTTAGTAAAATGAGAGAAGAATGACGGAAAGGAGAGAGGGAAAAGGAGAACAAGGAACAGGCAGGCATCTTCTTGGGCAGTTTTAGAAAAGGGTACATGTGGATGTTGAGAATCTGGAAAAGGATTCCCTTTATGTGTCCTTGCCGACCCTCAGGGCTGCACAAATCCAGTTCCGAGATTTTTGCCCTAAAGAACTGTCATGCCATGGAGATAGGTGGCATCTCTTTTGCCTCAATTGTTCCAGGCAAACCTCTCTTGTGAAAAGAAAGCTTCAAATATTGGATGTACTGAACCTTCAGGTTTGGTGGGCAGGGGACATTTTTTCCCCAAAAATGACTCTCTATGACTATTGAATGAACATGTATTTTGCATCTGTTACCCCTTCTGAACTCTGGATTCAGCATTGAGGCAGGTGCTGGTTTGGTCCATGAGTCAGGGATAAGTCCCTGAAGATTCTACCCCTCACTCTGGTCTCGGTGCAGCAAAGTGTTTGCTAGATGAGTTAACCTGGACCGTTTATACAGCTTAACCTGGTATATTTCAAATGTGTTAATTTATGCCAATCTACCACTCTCATTTCAGGAAAAAAGACAAAGACAGGCAAAATAATAAATGTGAAGTTATTAATAAAATATTGATACAAGCTATTATCTAAGGCTACTGGTTCATAGTCAGATAAAGAATCATTTTGGATATAATTTATTATCAATCATGACAATATTACATAGATGCTGTATAGATTGGATATATTAACAGCTTTTAAAAGCTGCCCTGTTATTTCTTTTCCAATCTATTATGCTTTTAAAAATTTCCCTTCTTTCCATTTGTAATTAGGACAGTATTTTTTTTCTGAGACTCTCATTGGCTTTTAGAGTGATTAATATTAACTATTTGTCTACCAAATAATGAATCATTTGCATTTGCTATCAGAGTGCGAACAAATTGGGACGTAGCATCTAAAATGCAATTTGTCTAGACTAAGAGTCATATTAAGTTTGTATAGACTGAAAAAGTGAACCTAACTATTTAGCATTCTTGCTTTTCTCCCCTTCAATATGAAAAGCATTTGTCCAGCAGCTATCTCTTCTATTCAAATTCACTCACTTGCAATCATGAATTAACTGAACTGGGTTTCCAGGTCAATTGAGCCATCATTTACGTTTTATCATGAAAGGCTCTTTTATTTATTTATTTTTTTCTGGCGGAATCAAAGAGCTGGATTCAGTGAGAGTGGGGGAGGAGGAGGGAGAAAGGGAGACAGAGATGATAGTGGCATAAAACTTAGGTTAGGAATGTGGGTGTTTTCAACTATTGCACATATTTTGGCTGCTGCTGTATTATATTTCTTTCTAGGGGGGGAAATTATCTTGAGGTGGAGTTGTGTAGTTTGGCACAACTGATTTGTTACAAGCCTGAAGTTAAATGTACCCAATGTGTTTAGTTCCATATTGGAATCCCCAAAACTGGAAATGGGAATGCCAAGTAGCCTGTAGGATTAAGCAAAGATTCAGATCATGATTAGACTTTGGCCTCTTCTATTGTTCTTTGGACTCTGTTGGACTGGGACTATTAAAGTTTTTGTTGCTTTTGTTTTTTTAATCTTTACAATGTGAGTAATAGTTTCTCCAGGGCCTTGGTGGGATTCCTGCCGCTTTGCTCATAGCCACATCTCAAAGCAAGAGCAGACATTTCTTTTGTCTGTCTGCATAAACTTTCCACAGAATAGAGTGCAAATCTAGTGGAAAAATCTCTTGCTTGGCAGTTGGAGCCAGAAATCTCAGTTCTGTGTCCAATAAGCTAACTTACCTTGGGCAAGTTGCTTCACACCTGGGGTCCTCAACATCTTCCTCTTTAAAATGAGAGGATTGGACCTTAAGTGATTGTTAAGGTCCCATTAACTTTAAACACACTTTGGGGAAGGAACTGGCAAAATATTTGGTTTGTTTTCAAAGGTGAAGTAATGCTTTCTGAAATTTTAATATTCAGATACACATGCCCTTGACATTATAAATGCTGCTCACATGCTCTTTTGTATCGCTGGAAGAAGAGGAAGTTTGCGATTTGTAATGGGCAATTCAAATTTCAACACTTGGTTTGCTGGGGCTGCCATAATAAAACACCACCAACTGGGTGGCTTCAACAACAAAAATTTATTGTCTCATAACTCTGGAGGCTGGGAGTCTGAGGTCAAGTCTCAAGGAGCGTTGTTTCCTTCTGGGGCTGTGAGAGAGAATCTGTTCCATGCCGTTCTATTAGTTTCTGGTAATTTGCTGCCAATCTTTGCTGTTAATTGGCTTGTAGAAACATCACACCCAATGGCGCTCTGTGTGTGTGTGTGTGTGTGTGTGTGTGTGTGTGTGTGTGTGTTCAAATTTTCCCTTTTTATAGGGACACCAGTCTTATTGAATTAGGGGCCCATCCTACCCTAGTAGGACCTCATCTTAACTAACACATCTGCAATAACCCTATTTACAAATAATACAAATAAGGCCACATTCTGAGGTACTGGGTGGTAGGCCTTTAACATGTGAAATTTCGGGGGGACACAAGTCAACCCATAATATGTAGTCCCCTATTCTGAGTCACGTGATGAAATCTTGAGCCATCCTGCTCCATCCTGCCCGAGACTTGAATTATCCCTTTGTCCAGTGTCCCCACACTGTATAAACACCCCACCAGTCAGAAACTTAGTAGCTTATTTGTTTAACAAGACGATCAACTGTAGTGGTATTGCAGTGCCTGTGTTCGTCATCCTGACTCTACATAGTAATGTCTCACTGACCTCAGAACGCCATCTCATCCTGTAGGCACTGTATCATCTCACATCATCACAAGAAGAAGGGGGATTACAGTACAGTAAGATATTTAGAGAGACACCACATTCACATAGTTTTTATTACAATATATTGTTATCATTATTCGATTTTATTATTAGTTGTTAATCTTTTTCTGTGCCTAATTTACAAATTAAACTTTGTCATAGGTATGTATGTATAGGAAGAAAAGTATATATAGGATTCGGTACTATATGTGATTTCAGGTGTCCACTGGGGGGTCTACTGTACTTGGAAATGGAATAGTGCTGAAAATCTGAGGTTCTAGATATGACAAAACATTTAAGTTACCTGGATCACACTTTGTGAACAATTTTGTAATGGACTTGTAAGGTTGGCTCAGGCATGTTGCTTTCATCCCTCAATCCCCCCTTGACGCATACCTGCACACATGAGTCAGAGTTTGTAGTTTCCCCCTTCTCCAACCAGCCACTCCTTCTGAAAAGACAAAAACAGCTCAAGAAATTAACTGATTAGCTCACCCACTTACACACCATCGAACCTACCTCAAATTAACAACCTCTGCCTCAGTTTCAATGCATTACCTCCAATTTTAAAAGTGAAGATGCCTCTGTAAATGTGTTTAACTACCAAGAAATAAAAATGGCATCCCGTGTGCCTAGAACTAGATGTAGAACAAGTGTCTACTTTTAATGACCTTACAGTCTAATTCAGGAAACCAGAGTTACACCTTTTAAAAAAATTAACAATGCAATGCAGTGTAATAGACTCTTAACTAAAAACCTTGGCAAATTCCCTAACTCAAGAATAAAACATTTAGCACATGATCTTTGTGACAAAATTTCTATTTCCAGGTACCATTTCTGAGCTCTTCTCAATTTTTAGTCCAGTTCCACAGCAGCAACAGCAGCAGTTGGCTTTCTCTTGGGCATCGTATTTTTCCTATTACACTTTATTAGTGCATTCATAGTGAAAACCTCATGTCACTCATGTCACCTATGCATGCACATCTCACCTAACCTACAAGAGCTGGTATGTAGTATAGTTCTTCAATTCTTGCATTACTATAAAAAATATATTAATGGCAAGTTTTAAGCACACTTTATATCTTGAATTGGGTGCCATGACTGCAGAGTTGATATATATGATTTTACTATGGGGATATCTATAAGAACTGCTATGTAATTGTTACTTTTTATTGAAGGTATAATATATATACAGAAAAGTGCACAGATCATAAACTCAATGAATATTCACAAATTGAACATATCCATGAAACCAGGACCCAAAACAAAAAATAGAATGTCCTTTTATGGTCCCTTCGAGTCTCTAGTCCTAAAAGAGAAGTGACTATCCTGCCTTTTTGTATACTGTATATAAATGGAATCATAAGGCATATGTATTCTTTTATATCTGGCTACTTCTGCTCAATAGTATAGCTGTGAGATTCATCCATATTGGTGTGAATAGTTGTACATAATTCTTTCTTGTATACTATTCTATTGTGTGCATGTAACATAATGTATTCATCCATTCCACTGTTGTTGGGTGCTTTGGTACTTTTCAGTGTTTACCATCAATGAATAATACTTCTATAAAAATCCGGGTACTTTTTGTTTGTGAACATATGCACACATTTCTATTGGGCATAAATCTAGAGTGGAGGTGCCCATCAAAAGGTATGCATATGTTAGTATTAGTAGATAATGCCCAATAGTTTTCCTAAGTGGTTATACCAATTAGTACTCTCATCAGCAATGTAGGGGTATTCCAGTTGCTTCACATTCTTGCCAATATTAAGCAATTTTTAATTAAAAGTTTAGCTATTTGTGTGGTGTGTAATAGCATCTCATTGTGGTTTCAATTTGTATCTCCTTGATGACTAATAAAGATGACCATCTTTTTATTTGTTTACTTCCCATTTGATATTCTCATTTTTGAAGTGTCTTTTAAGTCTTGTCCATTTTTCTACTGGACTGACTTTTAAAAAATTGATTTGGAGGACTACTTTGTATATTTGGATTTTTTGTCAGATATATGTGCTGTTAATATCCTCTCCCATCTTTAGATTGACTTTTTCACAGCCTTAATGGTATCTTTTGATGAATTGAAGTTCCTAGCTTTTTCTTAATCTTTGTCATTTTCTAAAAGATTTTTTATTAAAAATATAGCTAGCATACAATATTGTATTAGTTTCACAGGTACACCATAGTTATTCAACATTAATACACCTAAAGAAGTGATCACCATGATAAGTCCAGCAACCATCTGACACTGTACTGTGCTACACAATATTATTGATTATATTCCTCATGCTGTACATTAAATCTCCATGATTTATTACGTATTTGTTTTATACCTGGAAATTTGGACCGCTTATTCCCCTTCCCCCTTTTTTAAATTTATCAAATACAGTTGACACTCTATATTATTTTACATTAATTTCAGGTATACAGCATAGTGGTTAGACATTTGTGTAATTTAAGAAGTGATCCCCTGACTGGTTTAGTTACCCACCTAGCACTATACATAGTTATTACCATATCATTGTGGAGAAAGTACCTCAGGCCGTGTGCAAGTTGGGTGAGGCAAGGTCCCAGCTGAGTCAGCAGGGGCAGCAGAGCTCACCAGGCCAATTAGATTCAGATTTGGCCATGTGGGGGCAGGCTTAATGCAAGAAAGATGGTGCCTGCCTCCGGCTGCACGGAAGCAAGCCCCTCACCAGGAAAATGCCAACTGTCCTCCAGTCCTCCCTGTGAAGCCACACACCTCAGTCTGCCCCTCGTATGTCTCCAAGGACTCCTGAGTCACCATCTCTCCACTGCAGCCCAAGGTGAGTGCCTGTAAGCGAGTGAGTCTGTGCTTGCCATTTAAGAAGAGGTCCGGGTTTCCTGCAGCCTTCTGTCCCACCGGGATGGTCGGAATTACCACTGTTTTTCACAGCCAAATGTGGGGGCTCCTCTTCCCGGCACCAGTACTCTGGGCTGGAGAACCTGGTGTGGGGGACTGGCTTCCCTTGCTACTCTAGGGGGCGGGGTGGGAACCTCTGTGGCTGAGCTATCCCTCCTGATTTTCAACTGCCATAGGGAAGTTCAGGGCCCCTTCTGCGTCTCTACCCCTCCTACCAGTCTCGATGTGGCTTCTTCTTCGTATTTTTAATTATAGGACTTCTGTTCAGCTACACTTCAGATGGTTCTCCAGGTTGATTTTTCTATCATATAGTTGTAATTTTAATGTGTTCAGGGAAGGACACAGGCACTGTGTTTATCTATTCCGCCATCTTGGTTCTTTTTCAATCTTTGTCATTTTTTTAAACACATGTTTTTTTGGGTACACAGAAGTAGCATTAAGAGTTCCAAATAGAACTCAAGCAGCTGATGATCTCAATACGTGTTTATGGAGGCTGAGAATTTCCACAATCTTCCATCTGTAAGCTAGAAACCCAAAAGTCAGTGGTGTAATTCAGTCCAAGCTCAAAGGCCTGGGCACAGGGTTGCCAATGGTTTAAATCCTAGTACGAGGGCTGGAGAGGAAGAGATGAGGTGTCCCAGCTCAAGCTAGAAGTTCTTAGTTTCAGTGCAATGTAATCCAATTTACTTTTTTTTTTTAATGGATAGTGTTTTGTTTTATTTGTTTGTTTTTTGACAAAGGTGTCTTTGTCAACCCCAAGGTCATAATGATATTTTCTTATGATTTTGTCTTTCATTATTTTACCTTTCACCTTTAAATCTATACTCCACCTGGAATTCATTTTTTTGTGTATGGTGTGAAGTCAAGATACTTTTCCCCCCTCAAAGAATATCTAGTTGATCCAACACCGTTTATTTAAAAGATGATCTTTTCCCAGTGAAATGGCAGTGTCACCTTTGTCACAAATCAGGTAATCCTATTAGGAGCTGCTGTGTCCACATTTGTCAATTGGTCGGTTTGTTTATCCTTGAGCTCATACCACATTTCATAGTTACTGTCATTTTAAAAACTAGTATTTGTTGTCTGGTGGTTTAAGCATCCAACTTGCTTTTGTTTTTCAAATTTTGGGCTTTTTTTTTTTTTTAACAAAGAAACAATGATTGGACTTCATGGGGCCTACTAAGTACATATTGTTACCACGTGACATCTAAAATGGTGACATTGGGTTGAATGTGGATGCTGGGCAGGCAGCGAGGCTCATTTTAGTAGCTCGTCAATGCTTTCCTTCATGGAGCTCTTACACGTGGTGGCTGGATTTATGTCTTATCAAAATCAGCCAGCACTACCTGCCACAGCTCTTTGGGACTGCTTGTGAAGAGCACACATAGACATTTTATCTGTGGGGGCTAAGATTTGTATATGTCAGAGAACCAGACTGGTGGTATCACCACTGGATGGCTCTACTGTGGTATAGACCTCACCTTAAAGCAGATCACCATAGGCCAAGCAGTGATTTCATGTGCACTCTGTCCTCTTGCAATTGACTCTGGGTGGAACCTATAAACACCCTGAAAAGGCAGAAAAGGAATGCCAGTTTCTCCCCAAGGCTATATGAAACAACCAGTGTGGCCAGGGCTCAAAAGGGGGAAGTGAAGTTCACTGGTAACGATATCCAGGTACAGATGGACCAGGCCCGGGCTCATGCTCCACTCTTCTCTGGCCAAGTTTCCATCTGTAAATGTCTTGTGGTAAGTTTCCCAGCCTTGTTTTATGTAAGTAGATCCCTCAAATATAAATAATCCTTGGCTGAAAAGAAGTCACTTAGAGGGGTCTGCAAATTGAACACTGGAACACATTGGTACAGAGATGATCTGAAGGACCAGTGATGATCTATGAATGGGAATGTGTCACATTCCTGGCCTCCCAAGTTATCACAAGCTGACATTGGACTTCATATTCTTAAACAAGTCTCTATTTTTCCCCTATACCTTTTACCAGTTACCCATAAGGAGATACTTTTTTTCCTGAGGTCAATTAAATTACTTTCTCTACGTACTGGAGTAAACCTGAAAAAGTTTCCTTATAATTGTATTTTTGCATATTGCTTGATTGCTGACTTCCATTAGAATGCAAATTCCACGTAAACAAAGACCTTATGTCACTCAATAACTATTACAGAATGACTGAATGGACCAACCCTATGCTAGACTAATGAGCAGGTAAGGGGGAAGCATTTCTATGAGGAAGAACCATGCAACAAAAAGTTGAAGAATGATATTAAGCTGTTATGGACAATTTTCTGTAACTACAGAAATCAAAGGAGCTGGTCTCAGATAAAAGCCTGCAACAAAATGACAAATGTAAGCAAACGTTTAAAAATGGGAACCATGCGGTTTACTACATATACTGTTGAAACAATCTCATACTCTAGGGGGTGTAAGTATGACAGGAGCATGGAGGGGACAATTTGGAGACGTTGGATACAGTGTGTTTTTTCTTTGTTTTAACCTATCCATAATGCTTACCTTGACAATTGTCTCCGAAATCACTCAGAACTCTTTTATATCATAGCATTTCTGGCTGAAAATAGAAAACTCCATTTGTTAATCTAAGAAGCAGAGTGTTAAATTAGGAACCAAATTTGATATCAATAATATTGCTGAAATTCAGAAAAAACTCGTATTTTTAAGCTCTTCTCCCAAAAATAAACAAAAAAATTCCCCTTACTATTTTAGCTACTAGAACAAAAGTTAATTATTAAAAGAATATCTTTTGTCATATGGTTCAGCTTCCCACTTAGAAACAAATATCTATGAAATTAAATTCCCTGTGGAAAAGTCTTTTTTTAAAAAAGAGAAGCAAAATGAGTTTTCATAGGCCAAATCTTTAAAATCAATCTCTCTCTGTCTGTCTCTGTCTCTGTCTCTGTCTCTCTGTCTCTGTCTCTCTCTCTCTCTCTCTCTCTCTATATATATATATATATATATATATATATATATATATATATATATATTTGTTTAGGAGAATGCCTTTGGCCAGTATTCCCAGTCCCAATAGTGGAGATTTAAGGGAGGGTCCTTAGCACAGCAGGCTCAACTATCCTATTGCATTCCTTTTTAACTGGGTGAGAAGTCTACAGCAAACATAGCCCCAAGCTCCTACCTATAAGAGTGGACCTCTGCCCATCCTAAGCTAAGATGGTAGTTTGTACTTGAAAAGACCTTTGAGGAGATGCAAGAACCCCAGAAATTTTGCCTGAACAGTTATCCTAAATTAAATCACTTTCTGTGGATATATGGGGGAGCCACACCTTTCTTCTAACGATCTTCAAAGTTAAATCTAATACGTATTTTTTCCTTTAATACCTGCTAAGTCAGGAGCACTTTCCATGTTTCGATTG